>NC_141628.1:14505779-14826364 GCF_047967505.1 Dipteris shenzhenensis | reverse complement strand
CTACGGGAATGAGCCGCAGAGAGCTTGTGCTCCTGGAGCAGAAGTACATCCAAACGACCAATCACTGCAGGCTGAAGTTCCTGCCGCAAAATGAGCTTCCTGGGACCACGGGTGCCAGAAGAGTGAAACCCGTTCACATTCCAGGATACGAGGTGTAGGCTCATGGCGAGGGATGGGGGCTGCGAACAACTGTCTGCTCGCGGTCGAAGTCGATGAAGAATCAGGCATGTCGGAATGGAGGCGCTGCCGCTTATGAGAAGGTTTGGAGGGGGAGACGGGATCATCCTGCCCGTCCTTCAACACCTTCAACAAAGGCGAGAGGCCTTTGGTGCCATGAACAAATGCTTTCTCGAGCCAGCTCGAGATCTCTGAAGTGGTCATCCCATAGAAGGTGCGGAGTTTCTGATGGGACCAAGCTCTGACATCCTGGAGGAGAGGCCATGACGGGGTAGGTCTGAGGATCACAATCAGTCGGAAGCGTTTGGCGGCGCAACGCCACCGCAAGCGCACATCACCCTCGGACCACTAAGTCTCGAGAAGCTGCCCACCGGATGGGCCTATCCAGGAACAGACCTGGGCGTGTGTCTGCTCTCTGAGCGCCTCCCAAACCGAGTCGTCTGTCCAGGTCTCAGTGCCATCGCTGAGGAACGTGAAGGCGAAGCTAGGGCCATCCCTAGGGGCCAAGGCGACAATCTTCCCATCCGCCCCTTTGCGGAGCAAGAAGATGCTGATGTCGAGATAAGCCGGGAAGGTCCCAAGGTCGGCCACGTCCAAGTAGTCCAGGGGCCTGATCTGTAAAAGTCTCGAGGAAGCGCTCTCTCCTGAGGCTGAGACCCATCAGAGTCTGCCACTGAGGGGCTAGCGGCCATGGAAGCCTGCTCCGGTGGTGGTGTAGACTCCGGGTGTCCTGCCAGCGGGGGGGGAGGGGGAGGAGGCTGAGGGGTAGGCGACTCGAGCTCCACGGAGGCGACTGGCGGAGCAGGTGGAGGAGGCGGAGCGGGGGCTGCCCTCGACTGGGAAGCCGAGGGTGCAGCTAACACTGTAGAGGAGTCGAGGGGAGCGGAGGGAGGGGGGGGATGGGGACTCCTCTGGAGCTGGGGCTGAGAGGGAGGAGAAGGAGACTGAGGAGGAAGAGACGAAGGCTGAGGCTGCGGGCCGGGCGATGGGAGGGGAAACTGGGGAGGGGACTGGGACTGAGTGGAAAGGGGCGGGGGAGCGGGAGAGGGGGGGATCTGAGGCTGTGAAGGGCGGCCTGCGGTCGACGAAGAAGCTCTCCCAGGTCCCTGGGGCAGCTGCCTGTCAGGTCTCTGGGGTGCTGCTGCCGGAAGGGTAACCTCTGCCTCCTTGCCTTTATCCGAGATCTTCTTGTTCCTTCCTCTTTTCCTTCTAACCTCGGTCCAGCCACCCACTAACTCTGGACCGGGCTCCGCCTGCCTCGGCTCCTCCTGACGTGACTGTCCGGGGGGGGGGGGGCGGGGGTGGAGGAGGCGGGGACGGGGGGGGTCGAGATGAACTGGCGAAGCGTGGGCACGCAGCCGCCAAGTGCCCAAAGCCATGGCACCTCAGGCACTGACCTGGCTGTCCGGTGACTATCATGCTCTGGGTGATGTTGCCGGCATCTGTCACAATCTCGATCACTGCAGGGAGGGTCGCAGGGTCTGCCACAGCCACTCGGACACGGGGGGCTCCTGCCGTGGTCACCGCATCGGCGAAGGTGTCGTGCATAACCCATCCAAAATGGGAGCCCAAGTCCCTGACAATCGGCCGCAGCTCAGCAGCAAGCCCTGGAAAAACAAGTGTCACTGGGTGGCGAGGTATACGGAACCGAACATCAAAATCTGCTGCGCTGAATCCACGGTACCACGGGACTATCATGATAATCTTTCCATCCACCGATGTGGGGGAACCGGCAATCAGGTTGCTCGCAGCTTTCTCATTGGAGAGTTTGAGCCAGAAGATGCCCCTTCCCATAAGGGCCACCTCCTCAATATGGCCATCCTCTAGCAGGAGAGTGGACTGGAGCCAGTCCCTGATGGCTGCTCTGGAGGGAGAGTGTCCAATGACTCTACCGTAAACAGAGGTACGGGCAAAGTCAGTGGCAACCTCCTGCACACGAGATGATTGTTGCTCTGTCAGGATAACGCGGTAGGCATCTGGAGAGGGAGGGTCCGACTGGGCCTCCGGATCCGGGCAGGAGGCCGCCATACCGCCAAGACTAACTGCAAGCTTCCGATGAAGAACAGGCTGCCACCCCAAAAGGGGAGACGAAGCGGGACGATGGCGCCTGGGTATGGAAGGGATGGTGGCGGAGGCGGAGGGTGGAGGCGGGGTGGGGAAGTGAAGCAGAGGGGCGGACGAAGCGAGGTGGGTGAACGGGGGGGGGTCGGGCGAGGCGGGGTGAAGGGTACGGGGCAGGTGGGTGGCGCGGGAGGGCGGGGGGAGGGCGGGGGTGATGTGGCGGGGGCGGAGGGGTGAATCGGAGGGCGAAAAAAAAAAAAAAAAAAAAAAGGGAGGCGAGGGGGGTGGCGCGGAAGGACGCAGGGGGAGCGGAATGGAGGCGAGGGGGGTGGCGCGGAAGGACGCGGGGGGAGCAGAATGGAGGCGAGGGGGGTGGAGCGGAAGGACGCGGGGGGAGCGGAATGGAGGCGAGGGGGGGTGGAAGGCGGAGTGGCGGAGAGGCGGGTGAGGGCACGGGGGACGGGGGGAGCGGGATGGAGGCGGGGAGCGAGGGTGTCGGGTGGAGTGAGCGAGGCGGGTGAGCGAGGGGCGGGTCGGGTGAGCGAGGGGGGCGGGTGAGCGAGGGCGGGCGGGGGGGCGAGGGCGGAGAGGCAGGGGGCGGGGGATGGGAGGCGGCGAGCGAGGCGGAGGGATGGGGGGCAGGTGAGCGAGGCGGCGAGTGAGGGGGATGGCGAGCGGAAGGCGAGGGTGGAGAGACAGGGGGCGGGGGGTGGTCGCGGCGGGGGGGGGGGGGGGGGGGCTAGGGAGTGGAGGTAGCTAGCGAGGGGGAGAGGGAAGCTAGATGAAATCTTACTTGCAGACATAGAAGTGCCATTCATCCTTGCGTCCGTTATGAGTTTCAAACCTTTCACAATCTATGAATCTATCGACAACCCTGTTGGCAAGCTGCTTCTTAACAGAGTACAAGAATCGCCCACTGCCTGCACACGTATGTCATTGGCAACCTCGGCTTCAAAGAAGCAAGAATTTGGCTCTGCGCCCGTGTCATCCCGTCTAAACGTGGGTAAGCGGAATGTTCAGTCCGAAGCTCTCTTGGAGCTATGCACGAACTTGAGGCTTTGTTGAGGAGTCGTAGAAGCTGTTTGGCCGTCTCTTTCGTAGCGAGGTTTTCCGTCTGCAGCAACACCACTGCCTTCTGAATAGCTCCGGCTTCGACTGCTTCCTGGAGAACGCTTAATGACCTTGGGAATGCTTGACACTGCACTTGACACAGCTTGTACAAAGCTTCTACAGCAGCATTTGTTGCCTCTATGGACACCCTCAAGATCTTCTTAACGATGGTAGGAACCGTCAACGCACGTGACAGAGCGGCAGCACAACCCTCCGTAGATGATAGCAGCAGATTGAGAAGGACCAGTGCTCTCTCGCATATCACCCTATCGGCCTCAGGAAGTAGTTCTACTAGTATCGAAATTGATACTGCCTCGATGCATCTCCTTGATAAAATAATTTGTCTTTGCCCAGGCCAAGACAGCGCTCATTTGGGCTTCATCAAATTTTCGGAGCATCTCGAATCCATGATCGTCTGAGAAGAAATGCTGACCTGCTGCTTGCCGACCACAAGGACACACTGTTCTCTCTCGACCGCTTCTTGGGAAAATTTTCACTCACGTAACTACAACTGTAGTATTGGAAAAAGTCTGAGAATTCGCAACTAGAAATGTGTACAAACACATCATCCACAGAGACAGAACTTCCACTTTTCCTGTGATTGAAAGCCACGTCATGAAATTTCTGGTGAAACCCAGGGCTGCTGCAGCATCGAGAATTGTGGGAAGACATCCCCCCTCCTGTGAAGAACTTCAAAGATATAAGATTTCCAGATGCCGTTTTGCAGAAGATTTTTGTTGATCAACAAGGATGATCTGTCAGCTATGGAGATGGTTCTAATAGTAGATATCCAAGATGCATCTAAAGAAATCCATACTAGCCTGGGATACAAGCTCCTTTCACACCTGGCGAAGATTAGATGCTCTTGCCTATTTTGATGACATATGGGATAGTTTCCCTACCAAAAACTGTGTCACAAAAGGGTTATGGGACTTTAACATCAAATTACCAGACCTGCATCCCCGCCTCCTTCAAATTGTTTTCAACTGGTGAAAAGTGAAGCTATTCAAAGCCAAAGCAACGGTGATGCATGGGCATCTTGCAAAGTCACATATTGTCGCCACTTGGTAAATGATTATCTTCTATGATAGATGGTAGAGATGACAATCACACAGGCTTACGGAATTGAAACATAACATTGATTTTGCTAGAGGAGTGCTCACACAACAATCGATCAAGGGGAAGACGTGAGTCTGACTGTTCATCGTTCTGATGCGGATAATTTCATTAAAATTCAATTTGTTGAGCGGTGTGAAAGCACAGATTAGAAGAAAAGCAATGAAATCATAGAAATTGGATGAAAATTCAATGAAGTAACAAGTGAATTGGGAAGCATTAAGGAGATGCAGTCGGGATGGTGCATGAAAAAAGCGATGGAGATGCCGACATGGAGGGTGGGAGCTTCATGCTTAGGCCTCACGATATTTAATCTTCCTCTCTCTATTGTTTTTTGCAAATCTAGTTTCAATGAGCCACAGGCTAAAGCCATCGATTGTTGTTTATGAAGAACCCACTTTTCAGGTGATCTCCGCTATCTTGTTTGAGACATCCATTTGTAATGGGAACTTTGGCTTTTGGCACGAGCCATGATCTTGTAGAAAAGATAGATACGTAGAGAAAAATAAGTTCCTCCTCTTGTAAATTTCAAGAGGCATGGGGCACTTGCATAGTTTGGAGTGTTCCACATGTATATCAAACCACGGAACATAATGGAGATTCGAGAGAGATTAGTCCATATCATAATTAGTGATTTTGATTGAGAGACACATATGTTTATGACCTTGCCTCGGAAATGTCGTTTACATTCCAACACTACATGTAGCAATTTATATATATAAATTTGATAAAAGCTAGACTGATGATTTATTGTTCAATAATACCGTATTTTAATATTGTTTTAATTTCAGACGTGTTTTTTGCATCTTTTCAAAAACTAGAGTAGACGTACATACTTGGTGCATACACGAATTTGGATGTTCGACTTGGAATACAAACACGCCCATTGAGATTGAGGTAATGTGTCAATTTCTTACATATTCGCGATACTCAATCTCGGTGCTAATATTCTCGTTAATTCTAATCTCGATGCACGGGGAAGAGCCCGTTCCCTCGGATTATAACTCTTTGGGAAAGAAAGCCCGCCTCCTCGCCCACACTGTGTGGTTATATAAAGTATATTATATATATGTTTTGAATTTCACCTTATTTGTTCACTTTTGCTTTTGCATATTCTAAATTCTTATCTGTTTTTGTATTGAGGTACTTGCAAGAAGGGAACGCTTAAACACACACGATATTTGCTCAGACCTACTATTGCCTGCTTCGTTTATAGTAAGGTATTTCCCTTTCTTGACTTCTAAAACTTACAAAAATCGTATTCTTTGGTTTTCTTCCATCTCCTTCAGTCACGTGTAACGAATATGAGCCCCTAGATTGATTTTAGCCCTTAGATTGTTTTTTATTAATATCAATCATGAAGGTTTTATTCAAATTCCGTAAAAACTCGTGGGTAAAAGCATATCTTTGCTTCTTAAACTCAAAAAAGCAAAAAACATACAATTCTTATATTCTCAGCTTACTTTTTTCATTTAAATTTAAAACATTGTTAATTCAAATACACTTATTATAAATTTCGTAATTCATTCGGCCTTTTGCCTTAGGCATTGAAGAGGCTTAAGTGCAACGACGGTGAAAGCCTCAAGTCATTGCCAGAAGAGGTAGGAAGCTTGACGGGCTTGAGGAGCGTCGATTTGTCCTGGTGTGGAAGCCTTCAGTCATTGCCGGAAGGGGTAGGAAGCTTGACGGGCTTGGAGAGCGGCTCGAGTTGGATGGGTGTTGTTTCCTCCACAGTCACACGTCTCTTCTCTTGTTCTGAGCCGCCCCCCTGTATTCCATCGACCACTCCATTTTATTCTTGCCGGAAGAAATCTTCAAGTTAACCGCCCTGCAGAGCCTCTCTTTGCAAATTTGTTTCCAAGTGGAGACCCTGCCTCGCCAACTCTCCCAACCACCTAAGCTGGAACTGAGATTCCTGGGCTCTTCTCGCCTTCCAGAAGATATCGAACACTTCGACCAACTTGACTACACTGTATGCTTGGGATGTCGATACCCTGCCTTCAGGATTGTCTCGATTGGAGAAGCTCTATATCGGATGTGAGCGATGATTGGAGAAGCTCTCCTCAAAGATTTTAAAGATGAGGTATGTGAATTTGTTTTCCATGCAGTATCAACAATCTTACGTCTTCTTCGGTGCGTTCATAATTTCCCCCTTTCTGCCGCTGAAGTCGATTTGAAGCTTACTGTTGCCTCTGTTGAAGCAGAGAGCTCTTGGAGGGCCGTGCGCTATTATTTGGTTCTCTTGGATCGCTTTGTCAATTGATATGATCGATATCACTCCGCAGAATGGCAAGGATTGTTTACAGCTTTCCAGTGGGACACTTCGTCTCTTGAAAAGCACGAAACCGCCAGAACCAACTACAAGACCTCTCAAGTGCAAGTGCTGCGAAGCTAACAACTACCCGCTATGGATCCTCATGATTTCGTTCCACCATGTTTGATCTCGCGCTCACCATCGCCTCGCATGTGCGCGTGATTATTCCTTTCCCATCCCATACGTATGAAAAAGCTCTTTCGTGTCTCTTTGTATTGTTCGTAGCTCTCGTGCGGGATGTTTGATTGTATGATGACGAAACTCACACGTCTGAGTTCTCACAGCTCAGCAAGGAGTTGATCTCCTTTGAAGTCAGCATGCCAATATTTGAAGAAGGAATGTAGACGACCCTAAGTCCTACTGTATTGTAAACTTCTAGACAACACAAAGAAGTTTCATTGGCACTTTTGGGGTCATATCTTCCTGGTCTCCACGTGTGTTTTTTTGGAACCTTCCCATTCAGAAAGGATTGGTGCTTAGTCCTACACGTTTCTCTTACACAGAAGAAACAAAGAAGTGTCCGGCATTGGACAAAAAGGGGCATGGAGAATATAGAGAGGTATTTCTGTCATGTTAAGATGAAATTTCATCTTTTGAGTGGCAATACATTGACAACTGAAGCAAACAATAATTTCTATCTGCCTAGGTGAGCCAGGGATATTTTTGGGAAAAGTTATAGGCACTGACGAGGTTGTCTGTCACTTTTCCCATCGGGATTTGTACACGACAAGTAAGTTTCAACTTTTGATTACTTTTGAATGGCAGTGTCTCTAATGATAAGTTTCCACCATTTTCAAGCCTAAACATGTTATGCTTGCATCTGTAGCTAAATAAATGATCGACCTTTCCATTTGGAAAGCAATCAAGTGTTGCTCCATGTGTATGGTCTTGATTGTTTTAAAATTACAGGATTATGGACAAGGATCTCAAAGTGCTCGCCCCAAAAATATTGATACCACATTCATTAAACTGGATGTTGAGGTCAGTAAGACAATGCCATTCGTTAATCCTTCAATTTTGTCCTTTCAAAGCAATGTCACAAGTCTATAGCACAATAGAATTTCTTTTAAGCTTTAAAAACACAAAACACACTTCACATCGTTTCAATGTATTGAAGAAGGAAACCCACGATTGCTGCTACTCACTTGTAGGATTGTCATGCAATGGTTACATAGTGTACTTTACACAGTGGCTAACATTCACTTTTGAGCAAGATCCTGTTTTTAATTACATATGCAGGTGTCTTACAAATAGAACTGCTGTTAAAGTGCTTTGGCAGGTTCATTGTTTTATTATACATGTTTGGGCAAGTGGCTTTGGCTGTTTAGGTGCCCAGTCCTTGCCCTTTTGCTATCTGGGATTAAGTTGGTGGCTTGTGGCTGAATCATTCCAAGAGTAATACAATTGCAGCACACTTACAAGCCCATGTGACTAACTTGCATTTTAAACAGGAAGAGGTCACACAAATAAGAGAATCCAACCAAGGCAGTTATATTCAGTAAAGTTTTTTGGCTTTGATCTTAAATGTGTAAATCCTTAGATAGCTTAGTGAGAGAATTTTGCATTAGGAAAAAGCAGTAGAAGGAGCTAGGACTGCCACTCTAGGCGGTGTCGACAAGCAAGCAAATGTTTTTGTCAGCAACCTGCAACACATAAGCCAAGTTGGCCATGGAGGGCTGAGCTCAGGTGCTCTTGCGAGAGTCACTTTGATGGTGGATGTTTTAATATTGTAATCAATAGTCCTGAATTCTAAGAGTCCATAAAGTTAGGTTCTTTTCCCTGGGCCTATTAGAAAGGCCCCTTGGAATGTGTGAGTGTAATAGCAGGAAGTTCTAGGGTTAGCAGTTAGCTAGTTAAATGGTCTTAATGAGCCTTTAAAAAGGGGGTCTCATTCATTGTAAACTCTTTATATGCTCTCTTGTATTTTTAGTAGGGTTTTAGGCTTGATTGTGGGCTTGCCACATGGCAGCCTATTGTAATAATCCCATAAGCAATGGTGTGCTTGCTCGCTTCCCCAAAAATATATAAAGAGGTAGTAATTTGATCCGAATTGCCAAAGCTTTGTCCATAATCTTGTATGCATTACTTAACTTGCCAAAAGGTCTCCAATCCCCTATTTGAAGAGATGAACTTCACGAATTCAAAATCAATATTCAATGAGAGCTTACCTTGAAAACAAAAAAAGTTACCATATTAGATAATTCCTTGCCAATTAGGTACCAAAAATTCTTAAATAGTTCTACAAGCAAAGCATCATGTACTAAAGCCCTCTCCTTAGGAAATTTCGAATATGGCATCATCTAGTTCTCAAAGAAAGATCTATCCGATTCTTTCCCCATTAATTCTCAAAAAGAGGAGCAAACCTATATGCTTTCAAGGTATTTGATGAAAATTTTAGAAATCTAATTGGGCTGAATGATAAGGTGACCATCTACATCGAGAATCTTATTGACGTTTTCGTGTTGTTTTTTCTTAAGTGATTGGAAAAACAATCTAGATAGGTAATCACTAGATAATAGCTGCTTCAAATTGTATCTCACCCTTGTCTCATGAGCAAAAATTCATTTACAATTCCCTAACATCTTTAATATCCTTGAGCAATTGCTCAAGGAATGAGGCATTTGGAGTTATCTTAAGACATTACAGTACAACTTCTCAATATAGCTTCTCTAGCAATGGCACGTCCATTCATCATGTCCCTCTTTCTTTTGGTCTTAGGTGTTCCAAAATCATAGGGAAATGGGATAATTTTCCTCGTGCCTTTATCCCATTCATGAGAAAACATATATGGTAGCTCTTTCCTAAGCAATGGCATTCATACTTGACCATTTTCCTCATACCTCTATCCCATTAATTAGAAAGAATCTATGGTAGCTTTTGCCTCAGCAATCACAGTACCCTTTCTATAGTCTTTGAAAGATTGAGCCATAAAGGTATATTTAGAAGCCTATTAATATGTCTTGCAAGGAAATCGCCAAACCATTGGGAAATGATTCGCGATGATTGTGTTGTTAATTGTTCGACTAGAAAAGGGGGGGAAATCTACCAACCTTATCAATCAAGGATGCCATGAAGTAGGGGGCAATTGCCTATTGCTCCATCGATGTTTTTCCTAGCCTCATTTGGGCATTGAACTCTGGTTCTAACACTGCACCAATTCTCATGATAGGATGTAGGCGATTTCTTTCGTTTTGGATCTCTTTGCACTTGGCTACATATCTTCGACTTCTATCTGAGCAAGTATCATCCATTGACTAAGTTAGAAAGTAGCCAATTAGTTGTATGAATACTTTATATATCCTACACTCTAGTCTTCAAACACAACACTAGAGTGTGCCACTTTTGTCTGTAGTTGCTCACAGATATTTCTTGTAATAGCTCACAATACCCAGCGACTATTTCAACTCGGCACTGGTCAACACAAACCTCTCTATGACCACTCAATCTAGGTTTGCTTACTTAATCCTCTCAATTCCCCTAACTGATAGCACGTCAACTCGTAAATTTAATTGACCTTCTCCCGCAGGATCACCAAATGTTGACGCTCTTGTTTTCTCACTCCCGACAGGTAAACTCACAGGTGCTCGATGCTCATAAATAGCCCAACCCTATGGGATGCTCGGGTGAAGATGCTTGAACTTGCAATTTATTAAGTGCTGATTGTGCATGCTCAAAGTGATGAAACATTTGTCAACAAGATAACTTCGAGGTCGGGGTTGTTGTTGAAGTGGAAACCGTGTGATGACGGGGGACTAAGTTATTAAAAGTTAGAAGTATAGCACGACACTGAGTTTACACATCAAAGACAACAAAAGGAAAAATCACACTTGTATATTAAAGAAAGTTGTTGCAACCAAGCCACCTCAACTTGCAATGCACACTCAGTAGCAAACTTCCTAACCTAGCAAGCTAGGTGAGAGGGAGAGTGTGAAAAACACAATTTCACTCTCTCTCCCTTCTCCTTGTTACAATGCTTTTCGAACTACTGCAAAACTGCCTTCTCTAATTGCCATACTTGGCTCACTGGACTGTTACTTACCATGGGTCTACCGCTCTTAGTTTCTAGTAACCTCTACTTCAAACGTGGGGTCACCACTCCTTAGTGCCAATGCTAGCCATTCAAAAGTTGATCACTAGCACAGCGCTACTACTCGACCCATAGCGCTACCTATACTTGCTCATGTGTTGGCCTACCCAAGAACCAACAAAGATAGGGATGCCTTATTGTTCTACTATTGTTTGCTATAGCTATTTAGATGGAATAGTTGCATAAGAAGCTTAAGGGAGAGATTTAAGAGAAGTCCAAAGGAGAAGTGAAGAGCTCTTAGGAGCATAGGTTCAGAAAGAAGTAAAGGAACAAGCTAAAAGGCAACTCATCATGCCAAGAAAACCAGGATTAGAGGACTAGCAGACAATGGGAATGTAGCAAACATACTGGGAATGAGACATTCAAAAAACTCAGCAAAGCTTTACCAAGATTTTTTTTGGGACATTTAGATTTTGATTTCGGTTAGGAAGAAGATCATGGAATTCTCACTACCAACACACAACAGAAGGACTTCCAATGTGGACTGTAGAGGAACTCAAAACACGTAGCTAAAGAGAAAAGCCTCAGAGCTTGCAAAGTTGAAGGCTACTAAAAAAGAAGATAAACAGGCTACCTTCCAAGATGGAAAAGCATTGATCAAGGACTACAAAGCTAAACCCAATAGACCCTCAATCTATAACTGATGTATGATGTCCATTTTCTTTCTCTTGTCCTTTTTTGTTTTTTTAGCTTTACTGATTGAACCAATGGTTATTAAAAAATTCAGATATCTTGTATACACCACCAGATTATCTCATTTTTTACTCACGTACTCAAAACTTTTTTTCAGTTGAGCCACATGTCCGGTGATTACCTCATTTTTATTAAGGTATAATATAAAAACTTTTTCTACGCAATAAAAGAAAGAAACAAATGCCCTCAGGTGGCTCATACACCACCAGATGGATGAAGAAAAAGTTAAAGGGATTGAGCTACCTTTAGGGGATGCCTAGTTCACTAGAAACTTGTTGATGGCACAAACTTAACTCCTAGGAATACTTAATACGGTATTGAATGTGCTCTAGCATGTCTAGACAACTTCTTCCTAGCTTTAGCTCTTTAATCAACCATGCCAAGATAGGGTATTGCATATTATTGGTAGCAGATGATCAACCTCTTCTTACTACTAGTAAAGGGTGTTCGAAGCTACCAAATGGCAAAGTTTTTCAAATTACTAGGAAAGCTACCAAAGGGCAAAGATTTTTTGATTACTAAGGCATTGCAACGTGATTGGTAGATGATCAACCTCTCCTTGGTAAAGGTTGTTTGAAGCTACCAAAGGGCAAAGGTTTTCATGTTACTAGGCATCCCCATGGATTTTGAAGTTTTAATTAAGACAAGTGGGGTTGGCTTCTAGAAACATTCAAGGACAAGCTTGTAAGATGGCAAAGATATCAAGAAAGTTTGGTTGGTAGGAAGCTAGTCCTTAAAAATTGTATCTATCTTATAGGAATTGTCTACTTGTTGTGTTGGTGTCCTTCACATACTAGTTTAAGTCTATCAAAGGATCATTGACATACGTAAGAAAGGTCGTCTTTCAATTTATTTATTAAGGTCCCTTTTATTATCCACATCTAATATGTGTCATTATGGAGTGAAATTTTCATCTTGGCTCATGTGCAAGTCTAAGGGAGGAGAAGGACACTCGTAGATGCTCCACATAGCAGGTGTGTTCAAGGATATTTTCAAAACTCCTTAGTTTATCTGTTAGATAGAATTCCTTCTTTATTTATGGCCATGTTTTCCACTTGAGCTCTCCTTTGCACCAAAGTTGTCTATAGGTCTGCAAAACTTTCTCAAAGATCCACATAGAGTCAATTCTCATAAAGGATCCTTTCTCCAAAAAGACAACTTGGACTTTAATGGTGTCAAACATTGACCAAAGTGAACTTCAAAGATCACTACCTTTGGTAGATCAAGGTTTTGTATTACATAAAGTTGCCAACAAGGGAAAGAATTTTCAAAGTAGGAGTCCTAACGGTCTGATTGAGGAAGAGTTTCTGAGGAGTAGGGCCCAAGAGGACACGGGTCAATAGGTGCTCTAATAACCCAAGAGGCAACTAGTTTGTAGGTTTCTGATTGAGTATCAAAACCCCTAGGCCTCCTTCCTCCTTCCCTTTGATGTAGAAGGTGCAATTTACATATCCAAGAAACCTTAAGAATGAGATACTAATTAAAACAATTAGGAACGAGATACTAATAATGAGGAACTTTAAAGCAATTAAGATCCAAACATGATTTGCACTAACCTCATCAAGGCTGAGACACTTGTGTCGGACCAGCCATACTTTGCCTACAAATTCAAGATCAAGAAGCAAGTTCATAGTTTTGTCTCTTGATACCATCATACAAGTGTGTTGATGCCAAATCTCACATAATGATCTCAGACTCAGGCATCTCGCCCCCATGTGATGTTGTGCCTCCAAAAATAGAATCCATCATCTCCACCATACCCTCGTCCTCATCAGAGGATTATCCTGAGGATCATCTAGCTTGAAGTATGGTGGTGGTGCATGTACTCCCAACACCTAGTCAAGTAAGGAGAAAGCTTTAGGTCAGATGTATTTTTTTATAATTGTCTCATAGGATTTGTGTGGTTTTGTTTGTCAATGAAGTAGAAAGGATGTTTCAGGCTAAAATGCGTTTAGAAACCTAACTTTATGCATTGTTGCTTTTTGGCTCAAGAACTATTTTAATGTCCAATATATTCTACGCAACCCGACAAGGGGTTCAAGAGAGTGTTGTAAGAGGGATTGTTTTTTGGCTCACAAACTCTTTTAAAGTCCAATATATTCTACACAACCTAACAAGGGGTTCAAGAAGGGTTACAACTTGAAGGTTGGAATCGCAAAGTCATCTTTAAATATGAATGATGGTTCAAGGTAGAGCAGGGGGATTTTGTGTTCTCTATTGCTTTTGTGTATGCATTCAATACGTCATTTGAGCGTGCCTCATTTTGGAACTCCCTTGTGGGACCATGTTCTACTGATAATACTATATTGGCTAGTGACTAGGTTTTGTTGAAGATCCTTTTGGCATACCTCATGTTCATTATAAAGTTGGAGGAAGAGGCATGAGTAATTTTGTTGACAAGGTAAATTAGGTTGAGTGTGTCTTTATTGAGGGAGGAAATGCTCTACGACTGCCCCAATAGGAGTGCAAAGCGCGAGGAGAGAGACACAACCATGCTACTCTAGGGGTGGAAGTTGATTACTATGCAGGGCCTAAAGGACAAACTATTGGTATTGGGCTGAGGAACTCCAAGAGATTGGCAGATGAAGGCCTGCCATCGAAAAGGGAGTTCCAACATTCTTCTACAAAAATTTTGGACTTTGAACAATAATTGACCATGTCCTCTCTTGGCATGAACGAAGAGAAATACTTCTTCGATACTCGTGTGTCATTCCAAAAGAATCTCATTGAGAAGGGCATGATTGAAGGAGACTATCCACCATAGATGGCCTAATCTTGACAACCACTGTTGGGCCCATCTGATCCAAGATTTTGTAGGAGGTTCCCAAAATTACCCACCTCGTAGGATCCTTACTCCATGACATTTATGCCTCAAACTATGGCTAAAAGCTTGTAAATCTCGTTCACACTCCATTGTGCCTAAAAACTTGTAGATCTCATTCTTTTGCTTCATACTAGTTCTTAGTGACCAATACGTGCTTGCAAATTTATTAACCGATTGGATTACTTGTTGCCTGGGTCATATACTTGGTTTCATGGACATATACTTAGATGTTTGAACCATTAAATGCTACCCTGCTCCTAATACTATTTTGTATGTTGCACGACATGTATTGACACCGAAAAATGGTGCATTATGTGAATTTTTGGCAGTTTTCTTGGTAGTAATGAGTTAACGGGTTAACGATTCTAGAATCATACTCAGTTCTACATAATCATTATGATAGGAGGAATAAGAAAGCATAGCAAAGTAGTATTGCACATATTGCCCAGTGTTTATGCTAAGAGACAATGGCTGCCCTCACAACACAGATAGAGATCTAGTCTTTGGTGAATGACGATTTACTGCTAACTGGATAGCATTAGAATGTTTTGGGGTTTGTTAAGTTCTCAATAATTATTTTGTTTCATATTTTTGGTTGGAAGTTTTCTTGTTTCAACGTACCTTCCACAAATCATGGTTCTAGTTGATAAACCTTTGGCTTATGGTTTATGGTTGGCTATTTCTTACCATAAACATCCGTAAGAGCTATGTTTCACTATTTGTGGATGAGTTGGGGCTCAAGTTGGCATCCCTTTGATCGAACACACACACACACACACACACACACACAAAATAGTTTTGATTAGTAAATGTATCTCACACACAAAGACACTTATTTCTTCACACACACACACACACACACATGTATACTTCCCCAATGATAAATTATTCTTTTATGTACACCTAGTGAAATCTCCCCTTTGCACTCTTCTTTTAACCACCCCGCACACCAAGCACACTAATCCTCCATACCTCCACTAATCCCTTCATAACCCATGCTCTCATTGGCTCCTTCCTCCACTTGTGACTTAAATGTTTATCTAAGAATCCATATGGTTGTCTATATTCCTAGGTAAATCAATAACAAGCCAGGGAAAATAGGCATTACCTGTCTACCCAAACGTAACTATGTTGTTCTAACACACAGACACACACACACACACACACAAAGAGGCACTCACACATATACACTCATAAGTGCAATATGATAAATTTATACCTTTCTCTCTCTGTCTCTCTCTACACAAACACACTTTTGGTTTTTGTAATACTATATATTAGTGCATGGTAAACTTTAAAGAAGGTAAAAAGCTACCACGAAGTACAAAAAGAAATAGATCACACCTATTAAAAAGACGGGATATCAAGAAAAAATTAGCAAAAGGGAAAGGAGAGTACAGAACTACATGCCAGCACCAAGTGATGACATAAAGATAATGTCATCCAATGTCGTCTCCTATTGTACTAGAAAACCATCAAGAAAAGTAGTGGTGCCGCCAATAAAATACAATTTCTTTTGACCCTTGCAATTGTTCTTTACATCGGCTGTAGGAAGAGACAACTTTTGAACCACTGGTCAAAAGCTTGTTGCAACATAGGATGCATATCCTAGAGTGAAAAACTACTTTTAGATTTAGTAGTAGCACCCTTGTCCCTTACTCTCTTAGATCCACATTTTGATCCTCATTACCATTAGTAACTATATCCAAAGGAGATATATCCATTTGTAGCTCAAAAGAATGTGACAATGACTAGAGAAGCCATAAGAGACACCGCTTTAATAGAATGAGACTATTGAACCGAAGAGGGCTCTTGATAGTTAGAAAGATTAACACTAGCACATCTAGAGGTGATCAAGGAATAAGGATCATCAAGAGGAGCCATCACGGACATCTCCCACTAAGATTTAGGCATAAGGGTATCCTGGAATGAAAGAGAATGGAATGGATTTGGCAAAGAAGTCAAAGGAGATGATTGAAGCATTTCTTGTAGGCCGCACTCATCTCCATTCTTTCTTATGCTTGGGGTGCTCAAACTTATGAGAATGGAGAGGAGGAGAAATCCAAAGGAGAGTCATAGTTCCCTTCATATTGGGAGTTGGACATGAGGATGAAGGTAGCATTGAGTGAAATGACCAATCTCCTTACACTTGTAACACACATTTGGGAAAGAAGAAAATGTAAAAGGATGTGAAAAGAATTCGCCAAACTAGAATTGATATCCAATTTAACTGAAGGTATGGGTTGATCCATATCCCATAGTACTTAGACTCAGATATCCCTACTAAAAATTAAAAAATATCGCTTGGGAAGATGTAGTAGTTTCCCCAACAATGCTACAATATTGGAAATATGCAAAAGGAGAGGTACCAACAACAAGGCCTTCAGAGAGACCCAGATTAGGAAAAATCTGATAAGATTCTTGGTTGGGTTAAAAAGAGGATCCCAAGGCATAACACCAAGCTATTGTGTAAGAGAAATAGCCTAAAGAAGAGACTCTGAAGGGAGATTATATTTGAGCAACAAGCCCAGATCTTGGGCCTCCAAAACATATTTGGCAAAGGAGATCCCATTGCAACGTGGAGGAGGAGAAACTCCCACAATCCAACGTCCTTATCTAGCTGAGACAAATTGAAAAGCAATGGCCTCTTCTTTTTGCAATAGTCTATCACAACGAAAGGAAGAACTTAAGGTGATTGCAAGACAAAAGGTATGGATGCACCAATAGATGGAAGGAAAGGAGGAACCCCATCAGGCTGGAATGGAGCAAAGGTCGAGGGCTGGAACGGAATAACTATAGGGATCGATAGAATATCTACAAGGGTTAACTAAACAAACAAAGGCTAAGACAAAGGCTAGAACAAAGTTGACAGTTGTTGCTAGAATGATAGGTTTGAAGGCTAAGATAGAAGAGTGGAAGCTTCTTCAAACACATCAATAGATGACAATGGAGCAACAAGCTCCATCTTGAGCCTCCTAGATACATGCGTTCATGTGTGTATGCATGCAAGAACACATGCACACATGTACATGTGCACACACTCATCAGTGGATGCATCACACACACACACACACACACACACACACACACATGCACATGCATGCGTCCACACACACAGGCATGCACACATGCAAGAACCGATGTGTGTGCATGTGTGCACATGTGCATGTGTGTGTGCATGCTTACATATGTGTGCATGCATGCATGTGTGTGTTTGCGCATGCACACGTGCATGTGTGTGTGTGTGTGCACATGCATGCTTTTGTGCCCACAATTGATCAAATATAGCATATGGAGAGTAGAAGAAGTCATATAAAGATAGAAAAGGACCAATGTCAAAGTTATGATGACTTAAACTTTGTGCAATAAATGAATAAAATCAATGAAGAAACTATGAACATTTGAAAGCAAGTAGTATGGTCAAAGCATGATCTTCTATAATAAATTTGAAGCCATTGGTTACTTATTCTGTCATGCTCAAAATATGGGCTTGTAGAGTAAAGAGGGGTTTGATATTGTTGTACTTTCATGAACACATTTTCTTCATGGTTATTTAAGTGATACATACAAAAATATATGGGAGGCTCATGTAAGGTAGAGAATGCCAAGTGGAGGCTTGCAATGACTTAAAATTTTGCAACTGTGCACCATGGTTGTAATACATAGTTGGACAAGACAAGAAACATGTGTAACATGTCTTACAATTAAGATACTTAAGACACATTTTATTTATAATTATAAATATTTAATTTGAAAAACCCTATAAAAGTATACAACTATATACCTTTGGACCTTGGTTACAACTTACTAACTCAACTCAACTCAAGTTTATTCCTCCTATTTGTTTTGATCCATGGAGGCTAATTAAGCCATGTTTGTCCATGGGTTACTTTATTTTATGAATAGGTTACTCTTTTAAGCCTATGTTAAGGGGATTCGAACTCATAATCTTGTTTTTCACACACATGACTCTAGTACTAAGCTATAGAGTAGTCTAACACCTTTAAAGAGAAATATAATATTATAAATAGTCCCTTCTCCCCCTCCTCCTTTAGCATGTCTCTTCCTCTTCAATGCCCCATTAATAAATGGTCCCTTCCCCACTCCCCAATCTTGTGTGGCTCCCTCTTTAATTGCCCCTTATTATATTTAGGTTGATCTAAGAGGGGAGAGCCTTGAGGTTTGAGTGCACCTTGTGATCTCTTTTCATGCGTGAGATCCACCTTGAGAGAGCGGGTAGTAATGGCTTAAAGAGAGGGAGTTGTGAGTTTTTCATTGGTAGGTTCTCGAGATGTCATCGAGGCTGGTGGAGGTTGGGGAGGTCACTCAACCAACCCCTATCAAGAAGTGTATCAAGGCATGAAAAACCATTAGAGTGGGCATCAGTTGAGGGAGAAGGAGGATCAAGGAGGGGGAGAGAGTTTTAAGGATCATCCTCTGTCATAAGGTGAGATAGTGTCAAGAAGCTCAAGGTAGGATTCTTTGAACCATCCAAGGAGATTGCATGGGATATTGTCTATATAGATGTGGAGGGTCCACCGAATAAGATACAGTCAAAAGGTGTTTCCAAAAGAATAAAAAATATGGCTAGATCTACTAGAGGTAAGGAAAATAGATTTAACTTCATCCGAGATACCTACAAAACTATTGCCCATATTGAGAGGTAGAGATGTGTTGCCAAGAGTTCTGCAAGAGTCATGGTGGTTTCCTAGAATGTTCGAGGGTGCTGTGATAAAATGAAGAAGAAGGGATGCATTGCTACTATCAAGGGATGGAGCTAGAGCTTTTGGAGACCAAATGCAGTCAAGATGATGGTATTTGGCTTGCTTTTTGAAGGCTAGATTTTGACACCTTCATGAATTCTCCACTCCAAGGTAAGTGAGGTCTAGTAGTTATGTCTAAGTCTCGGTTGGGGGGAATAAAATTCTTTAGGGATATTGAGGGTCAGTATCTTGCTATTACGTTGGAAGTGGTGGTTAGTTTTGCTGATAATGTGCTTGGGGTCTATGTTGCGAATGAGGCTTCTTCTAGAACTGAGGGTTGGATTTCATTAAATAGGTTGATGAATGATGGGAAGTGGATTTTCATAGGAGAGTGGAATATGAATTTGTCTAATGATGAGAGGATATTGCTATTGGGAGGTATTTTTGGGTCTAAACAAGAGGCAAGGGAGGAAGTGTGTTTGAATAAGGGGCTAGTAGATGCTGGTGATATAGATAGAGAGGTTTTGAGTGCTTTCACTTGGTCCAACAAAAGGAAGGAGTCTAATTTTAGTGCAAGTAGATTGGATAGGTTTTACTTTTCTGGTGAGGGGTGGTGGATGTTGGCCACCATGGGGGAGGAATCTGTCTAGACTCTAGTCTATCAGATCACTTGCCAGTATTGTTCCATTTTGATGTCTCGAATACGGTAGGGAGATCTCTTGACTTATCTTACAATTTTGATAAGAAATTGTTGTAGGTCAAGAATTTTGATAACAAAGTTGTGTCCAAGTGTGAAACTGATCCTTCTCTCAATCGAGGTGCAAGGTGCCATCAGAGCTATAGTCTCGACAACTAAACAATGGGAAAAATGTATCCAAATGGGGAAATTTTGTCTCAATAATTCTCTTATGGAATACAGAGCCTCTCTAATGGAGGCTATCTTTGGATCAAGAAAATGGAGTCTTAACCACCCTGATGGTGGAGGTTGAGGATGCCATTAGAGATTTTGAATTGGAGAGAGTAATGAAAGTAAGGATTTAGAGTAGGGTGTTGTGGCACTCTTTAGAAGACTGTCCCTCTAAGGTTTTTGTTCCAAGCTGTCAAACACAAGCATGCAATGGAGTCCATCGATCATATAGAAGATCATAATGGGAACTTGGTGATTGAGTTCTGGCATGTATCTAATGCTTTCAAAGGGAACTATTAGTTATTGTGGGAATTTTAGGTGAGAAATCTATGGAATTGAGCCGAGGCCCTGAAGAGATGTTGTCAGGGTTAGAACATTTAGTGACTGCTAGAGTCAAAGTATGGGGTTGGCTTGCCCCTTTCAAAAATAGAACTATGGGAGTCACGAGATTTATTGGAGTTTGACAAAGCCGGATGGGTTGACAATGGAATTTTATGTGTTTTTTTGGAAGCTAATGAAAAAGGATTTTGTGGATATGGCCAATTGGGCCATGTAGCAAGGAAGCCTCTCAGAAGACATCAACGTGGGCTAATCAAATTATTCCTTAAGAGATAGAATAGGATGAAGGTCAGGGAGTGGAGACTAATCTCCATGTTGAATACTCCATATAAAATTATTCCTAATGCACTAGCTTGTAGAATTTGGGACATTTCCATGAGTGTAGATGACAAAGAGCAAAATGGGTCCATCAATAGCCGGGACATATATGAGAATGTATATGCTGCACTAGATTATGCCAAAGCCTCAGGACAGAGGTGTATTCTAAAGGGATTTGACTTCAATGAGGCCTATGATCGGGCCCAATGGGACTTAGGCAACTAGGTTTTGGGGAAGATTTTTGCAGAATGGTGAAAGCCTTGTTGGCTAATGCCTCAACAGTACTGCTTGTGAATAGAGGGGTAGTAGAATAGTTTCCCTTGCAAAGATCAGTTAGGTAGGGATGCCCTCTAGCACCCTTATTCCTTGATATTTGCATAGTTCCGCTAATTTATGTGATCAAACAAGAAGTGAGCAAGGGAAGTATTAGAGGGTTGCAGCTACCTAGTGGGAATCGGTTTTGCCTACATTTGTTTGTAGATGATATGGTTGTCCTTACTCTAGATTCTCAGAAGAGTGTTGGGAATCTCTGTGCGGTGTTGCAAAAATTTTGTGATGCCTCGAGATTTGTAGTTGGCCCAAATCATTTGGGCTGCATACAAATTCTAATTTGCAGCCGTGGATGGAAGCTATGCCTATGAAATGGATAGAGAAAGGAGTCATTGTAAATTACGAGCACCATGAGAATATCCACAAGTTCAAGAAATGTCTACAAGACAGAATCGTCCTGTAATTCTCCGGGCTCATGGGATCCACATCTTTTGTGCCTCCTACCGCATGCGCAGACCAGTTTTCATCTCCCGTATTTTTGCCTGCACAACAAATGTGCAATCTATCTACATAAGCAGATACATTCCCATCTGCTTCATTCTCGCCTGCACAAGCACCACACACATCACATGGCTTGCGTGATCATGTAGAAGTGCCAAGACCTATGCAACCCATACTACTTTAGCGACGAGACATCCGATTCACGCCTAGTGTAGCTATGGGCACAGGCACGAAAGGAATAGCCAACATGTGCAATATTCTTGTTGCTTCCTTTGAAAGGGACAAGATTTATGCATGTAAGGTGCTGAGGATTTCTGTGTCTGTTGATGCATTGAAGGCCAGTGCATTGGAAGAAGCCACATGCTTGGGCGATGTCATACATCCGGGCAATAGGTCTAGTCCATGATGATAACCCAATGATACTATTTTCGTTTTGGAATGGAAATCATTTGGAAAGATGGCTAACCTACCTCGGACATGACAGAAAGCAACCATCTCTGGTGTTTCATAGAGATGATGCGGAAATGCCTGCTAGAGCTCCATGGGTCCGTTAGCATGTATTTGATATTTTAAGTGCACTAGTTCGCACTATTCATTACATGCACCAACACAATATCCTGCATAATGATTTGCACGTGGAAAGCATTATGCTACACTTCTCGGAGTCATCCGAGGAGGTGTATCTGGGCATCTGTGATTGGGGGAATGATGACCTCATGTAGCACTAGAAAGCACTATCATGCATTACTCAGTGACAGCCCCAACAGTGTGCAAAGCTCCATTGCTAGGTTTCGTCACGTTGCTCCAGAGTGCCTTTGCACCAATCCCCCACCTTTCAATGTTGCACAAGATGTGTACGCCATGTCTCATCACATCCTGAAAATCTTGGACATTTGTGCACCATCGCCAAGTACGGGGCTCGCAGAAGCTCTAATCGGGCATTTACGACGATTTGCAATTCAGGGAAAGTCAACTGAACCAAATAGACGTCCAAGTACTGCAAATTTTTGTGGGATTTTTGACATTGCTCCAAGATGTGGTATACAGCTCAGTCCAAACCAAGGACTTGGACCAGCCAATGACTGAGTCTTTCTTGGACGCCAAGATGCAACATGATTGACCGATCATGGAACTTGTAACATTTTTAGTTTTATATATCATCCAAGTTTGGATCCACTCCATTGTTCGAATAGTTTGTATATTTACAGTGACATGATAAATGATGCGATAAGTAATGTTTAAATATTGTTTGTATAAGTAAATGATGCGATAAAAATGATGATCCAATTGTCAAATATGATAAATGATGCAATAATTAATGTTTAAATATTATTTGTATAACTGAATGTTGCGATAAAAATGATGGTCCAATTTTAAAATATGATAAATGATGCGACAATAAATATTTAAATATTATTTATATAGGTTTAATATTATTTTGAGATATTTGGGCCGCACTAGTAGTCATGTCATGATCTACACATTATTATTTGTTACTATTGGTTAGTATGCTCTCTAGCATACCATATTGAAGCTTGGATTTAACTATTTGTGCCATACTAACACCCTTGGCATGATTTGAATAAGGTCACATATCCAGTAGTTCCGACAATAAGCCTGGTATCCTTGCATGAGACCCCATCCCAAATGGATCTAGGGGCTACATTTGATACACCCTTCGAATAGATTGTTAAACATTATTTTTTTTTTTTCCTCCACCTACTAACAGATGTCATGTGCATTTTACTTGTGATCTTGATTCACATGTTGCCTCTCTTTCCTATGTTTACAGACATGGGGAAGGCTTTTTCTTGCACAAAACATTTGACCCCCTACAATAAGCTACCTTGCAAAGTTGGGCTCTTAGAAACAAAGATCCATCCAAAACATATACCTCATAGAGAAGTCACTTAAGGTGGGATTGCAAAACAAAAACCTACATGCTTGAAAGAAACTTTCCCAATGATCCTGAACTTTGTGGAGGGATGTACATGCACTAATAGCACTTATTCAAAAAGATATACATGTGTTAGATTACATAAATCTTTCAAAAGGAAAACTCTTCATGTGTGATTTGCATATAGCTATCAAAAGCAAAAATACAATTCAACAAGGATGCTTTTCTTTTGACTCCTCTCAAGTTTATGATCTTCAATAACAAAACGTTCTTTTTTAATATACCTTTTGGGAGTACTGTTATTATAGGAGGGCGAAAAAAGTGAATGTCAATGGTACGTCAACCAAAACATTTATGTAACCTCTTCAATGGGACATACATGCATAAGTAAGGTAAAGAGACTTTTGGGAAGCATCCTAAAGTGCTACGTGCAAAGGCATGCAAAAAGGGATATAACCAAATGAATGTTGTGCTTTGGCATAACTCTCTAGTAATGGACAAATTGCTCTTTATGATATAGAATAAACCTTGTTATAGTCTAATTTCAAAAGGAAACATCATTTTCATTACCATTCTAAAAAGTTCATTTTGATGACTTCAATGGGAGCACAAGATTGGGACCTAGGATGGGAGTAGGATTGAAAGAGACGTGGGACAGTGGGGATACACCTTAGTGTGGAAGTATGGTAGTGGGGACATGGCAAGCAAAGTCATGTATTAAGAATGAGAAAGAGGGGCATCGGCAAGAAACAATGAATCCTAGCTGAAGGACAGAGTTCTTCGTGCCCAGACAAAAATTTCCCATAGGACAACTTTAGGCAAAAGAAGTAAGGAATACAAAAAGGCTTTTCTATGAGTACTCACGGTATTCATGAATATTAGAGAGGGCAAGCCACCCTCAAACAAGAGAGCGGCATAATAGATCCATTGCATGACTCTATCTATGGTCATGACAAGCCATCATCTCACAAGGTGTGAGGAAATACATCTGTTTGCTATGGACATCCATAATAGATAGGCCATATGGTATATATTTGTAGGCTAAACTTATAACATAGGTTTGTGCCTTATTGACTTGATGGATGTGCTTAGGTGGGATGGTGCATGTAGGTACCAATGTCATGGAAGGCAATTGCTCACATGGGTATATAGGAACATGATGGGTGGGTGGATTGCTACACTTGATACCACCCTTGGTTGGGATGATTATGCTACTTATTCCATTTATGACATGTTTTTCACGAGAATGATCTCTTTATTGCAAGTAGGCATGGAGATGGCCAAGGATGGTAAAGGTTGTTGGGCTATTGGGCGATTGAGTTATGAGAGTTGTGAGTGTTTGATGAGTATTGATATATGAGATGCAGAGTTCTATTTCAACATGATGATAAGGTTAAGACATGACATTGAATGTTTGATGATGGTGAGTGGGATTCACAAAGTAGTGAGGAACGAGACCTACAACGACAATGCTATTTGAAGACAAATGGCATTGTAGGTTAACTAATGGGCATACGTTTGTGCCAAATATGGAGTTGAGTTGGGCAACTAGGTAGATTATCTAAGAGCACATTCCCATGCTAGCTAAGAACATGGGCAACCCATTGTTATGTTACATTGTGGAAATCTTGCCTAGATTATCCAATTGCAAGACCCTATATTGGTGTTAACAAAGGGTTGATGTTAAGCATAAGAATAGCTATCAATCTTTTCTCTTGCCATTCATAGCTTGTTTAGTATAGGGATGAAATGTTTTGGTTGTCTAGCACTAGTATTGCTAGTTCTTGTATAGTTGAGGGAGACTAAGGGCAAACGGTAAGGGGGTGAAATTAGCATGGTATTTTGTAGTATTGCCTAAGAGTGGGCCTCTCTCTCTCTCTCTCTAGGCTTCATTTAGGATGTATATATTAAAAGTAGTTTCTTGTCAATGATAAAAATCTCTCTCTCTCTCTCTCTCTCTCTCTCTCTTTCTCTCTCTCTCTCTCACACACACACACACACACACACATGCACGCACGCGCATGTGTGTGTGTACACATGTACATTTGTAGATGGATGTTGTCTCTCTCGGACACATTGGTTGTGGGGTATTGTTGAGTGTTTGTGTGTGAGTAGACTTGTTGATATTGTGAGAGACTCTTATCATTGTGTGCGTGCGCGCGCACATGTGTGTGTGTGTGTGTGTGTGTGAGAGAGAGAGAGAGAGAGAGAGAGAGATCCTTGGATTAGGATGAGCGGGGAGCCTAATGGTTAGGGTGTGGGGCCAAGAAGGAAAACTCTCTCTCTCTCTCTCTCTCTCTCTCTCTCACACACACACACACACACACACTCACACACACAAACTTTTTTTTTGGGGAATTACACACACACACACATATTCTCACTTTGGGAGAAAGGGAATGGTAAGGAGCTCCGTCCATGATGTGGAAAGGGGGGGGTGGAGGCAAGAGAGAGAGAGAGAGTGTGTGTGTGTGTGTTTGGGGGGGGGGGGTGAGAGCCGCTCTGAATGAGGGCGCATGACCCACGTCCAAATGGCAGCATTCCGATGTCCTGAAATCTTCTCCTTCGTTGCCTTTGTCTTGTCCCCTGTCCTCTCCTCCTCCTCCTCCTCTGTTTTCTTCTCTTCCCTTCTGCTCTGCTCTGCCAACACCATCAACAACAACGCTCCCCAAACTCTCTCCTTTTCTTCCTCAACCTCTCCCATGCCTCCGCCATGGGCATCGTCCTCGCTTGCTTCCGCTGTGGCACCCCCCCCCCCCCCCCCCTTCCTCGCTCCCCCCCCTCCTATTCGCCCGGTCCTTCCTTCCTTCCTTCCCCTCCTCCCATTCTTCCTTCATTCCCCTCTTTCGATCGCTCATCTGCATCCTCTCTTTGCTCTTGCGCTTCTCTAACACGCATTCTTCTGCGCCTGTTTTCAGAATCATTATGACGTCGTAGAGAATGCGGGATCCGTGACAGCCAATTCTGTGCTCATTCATGGTAAGGGAGACTGTCCTTGCACACATGAATGGAGAGAGAGAGAGAGAGAGAGGCCGTGAGTGAATGGAGAGAGAGAGAGAGAGAGAGAGAGGCCGCTAAACGGCCTACTTGCCGACTCTTTTTAGTAAGGAAGAACCGTCTGAATTAAATCCTCCGTCTTTATGTGTCCTAGCACACAATAGCAATGGAGCGAAGCGCGAGGTCGGAAAGAACGTTCCGGCAGCGAACCATGAGGTGGAAAAGAAGGGCGTTCCGGCAGCAATCAACGCAGGCAGAACCCATCTTCCCGTCAGCAAATATTCTCCAGATCCACGGTCCAAGGTAGACGAACTCCAGGAAGAGCTCGAGAGTCTGAGAAGGAAGCTTGCGCACGAGGCAGACGAGGCTAAGAAACTGAGGAGTGAGGTATGGAGTTCATTGCTGTAGCTAAGTGATTTGAGCATAACCAACATGCAAATTCATCTTAACGGAGGTTTTTCAGCTCTCGCATAGGAGAACTCATGCTCCCACGCCTGGCCGATCTTATCGTGCAGGTCAGATACCTGAAAACTTGCGGTGAACTGCTGGAATCTCCTACTAAATTTAAGCAGGCGCTTGACGATTTGGGCAAAGATGTACCAGGTCGAGGTGAACAATACCAACATTCATGGCTCTTTACCGAGATTCAGCCGGATGGAAATCTGACTGAATGCCGGCCATCACAACCCAGTAGCTCGAAATCCTCCTCCGGGAACAGGTACGATACGCTGAACTGCTGCAATTACATCGCGATGGCATATAACTTTCTTTTTTCAGAGAATTCGATGTCATGCTTTCCACATCAAATCAAAAGAATCTCTCCTGACCTCGTCGCTCTTTACACTCGACAGAGCAACCGATGTCTCGGCGTTCGCGGCTCATCCAAATGGCGACGGTCTCATATCCAATGAACCTTCTCCGTTTAACAGCGATGAAGAGGAAGAATTAAGTGCAACTGATTGCTTAACGAATGGAATCAAGAAAGACGGCACTCCTGGACGCGCTGCGGAGGAACACGACACAAGGAAGACACAAACGGACGCGGCAATTCGAGGATTGCCCAGCCCAACTTCTTCTGCAAAAGTCATACGGGAAACCGATTTGAGCAGTGTTGACATAGAAGAAACGTCCAAGAGCCTATTTGCCTTTAGTCCAAACACAACTACTCAAAGTCGACACTCTGTCTCATATGCATCTGCAAGTGATGGGCAGGCAGCTTCTGTCTCAGACGAGAGCCTCTCCAGCACAGACTCGGAGTTGGATTCCCAGTCAGACCGACCACGCTCTCGTGCTCGTTCTACCCATGGAAGTGGCAATAACAGTGCTCCCAGGTCACCCAGGCAGACATGGAATCGTACCGGAAAGGGCATTACCGAAACAGAAGCTAGCAGCTCTTCTTCTGCCAAAGATCCAATACAAAATGCTAATCATGCCCATGCCCGGGATGTGCATCCATCATGCACACATTCAACATGGCAGAAGCAACGGAAAATGAACGCTTCTGTGGATGACAGTGACCAGTTCTGGGATGCTTTATCCTACCTGTCAACAGATTGCAGTGATAAGAGGAATGACTTTAGTGGTGATTCGCTGGATAGTGAAGTTATGGCCCCTATGGCCTCTGACAAGACGAGTCTTTATGACGCAAGCTTGTCAGAAGCTTCATCCTTGACCATTCTGCAAGCTCCTCCATCAAAAGATGAGAGTTTTGCAAGGAGGAATGCCAGTTCACTTGAAAGTACCACATCCGCAGTCTTGATTCCAACGGAAAATGCAGTTTCTCTGAATGAAGATGAGACTGCATTTGAGTGGAAGAGGATGACCCTGAAATCCCGTATGAAATCCCGTACCTTAGTTGAAACTATGGCAAAGGAGAGGCAAGAGGTTTCTGAGCACGAATTGGAATCTGCAGACACTCAGGAATGTAGTATTTCAACGGAAAAAATGCTTTATGAGCAGCAAAGCAGTGTTCCAGCTGAAAAGACAGAGAGGGAGGAAGGAAGAGTAATGGACTCAGAATCTGCAGACAGCTATGTGGAATCAGAAATTCACCTCTCAAATAGGGCCTTGAAGGGTACAAACCAGAGGGATTCAGTCGATTCTCAGGGTCTGGAGACGAGCTTATCTGAATGGATCAAGCCAGAAACATCAAATGAAAGCACTTCACAGCAAGAGCAAACTCCTCAAAGCGCCTCAGGCTCACATAATGAAGTCACGTCTAAGCAACCACCTGTAAGCACCTCAGCTTCATCTGGTCAAGGCACATCCCAGCAATTGCAAATCTCATCTGCAACCACCTCAGCATCATCCCCACAGGGTCAATTGGCGGCAATTTTGAGGGACAGTCCATGCACTCTGGCCAAGCTTGCAGATGACAGACCCATTTTGGGAACTGTTGCAGCCCATTGGAGTGATAGTGCTTCCTCCTCGTCAAAGAGGAAGTGGTGGGATGGAAAAGGGATCCCTAACTCTACCAACAAGTACAAGGAGGTATGGGCTTTTCAAACTTTGGACAAGCAAAGATTTACTTGGATATTTTTCTGTTTCTGTCATAGCTCAGCCAACATCTCATGAAGTTGAAATCATCATTCCTTTCAATTGCATATCCGTTTTCCCTTTTGTATGTGATATTGGTTCTCAGGCTATTATCTGAAACATTTAATGATGTGTTCAGGATCAGAAAGTCAGCTGGCATGCAATCCCCTTTGAGGTGAGGCTTGAGCAAGCATTGGCTGAGCAAGGATCTGTGTTCCAGAAATAGGAGAGCCCTTTCAGACGAGGCATAAGCAAGCCAAAAAGAATGTTTGCTCAAAAGTATGTCAAAGCTTCCCTATCTAATGCCTAATTCGTGAAAATGTTTCATTGTGCACTTGATTTGAGCTGCTGTGCACTTTAGTTGAGCGTGGCTTGTGATTTCACAGATGGGCCCCCCTACCCCATGCACAATTGCCCATGCGTGCACGCACATATGCACTCTCTCGCATACACCCTCATCTGCACCCACACACAGGCATGCATGCAAATTGTACTCCATGGCTACTTCCTACCAAATGCCTACAAGTATTTTAATCCATTAAACATGTAGAAGTTTGACTTACACTAAGGCTTTGCTAATGCTGCCAAATATGGCAGGACTCTATTTGGAGTGATGGATGTAGATAAGGAGGCGACATTGCTGGGTAGGAAGGAATTTTGTAAGTTTACAGGTATATTGGCATATTACAAGCTGTGAGCATGTTTTTTTAACTTATAGAATGAGGTAGTAAGTAAAGCAAATATTGTGTCATAAGGTTCCACATGTAGTGGCCTCTACTTGAGTTCAGAACCCATTTTATATTCACGTCACGTATTTAAGGTGGTAGATCCACTTCAATCAAGTGATCTTGTCATGCATATAATACTTTCCACATAATTCTACTTTTGAATGCCCTCTTTTATTTTTGGACACGGATAAAATGCAATCTTGAAAATGAACTACGGAATTTTGACAGAAGAAAAGAACTATTTTATGTAGTAATACAGCTACACACTGGTTTTTTTACAAAATGAACAGATTTAATCACATCGAACGAGCTTTTCGTTTACCACATAACGTCTCTTGTATGCTTCACATGCTCATATTGCTTGCTTCTCAAATGCTCTTATATTTTTTGATTGGCATGCTCATTTGTTGCATGCTCAACATGGTTGTTAAGATGTGCGTGTCTAACATTAACGTTAAGACACGTTTTGACACTTGTAGACATGCACTCTCCTCTAAGACACCTTTTGACACTCTTGCAATAAGTTGTGTTAAAACTCTAAATTTTGTACTTTGGAAATTGAACTTTGAGTCAACAATGCAATCTTTTGTACACTTGAGGCACGTAGTGCTAGCGTGCTCCAAACTTGACGCCATGTTGATCACTAACCAGCAAATTTGGACTCTAACTTTTAAGTCTTGAGTCTTTGACTCTTAATACAATCGTCTCGCAGCTAGCTATGCTACAATGTTAAAAATTAAAAATTCCTATTAATTAGTTGTGGGGAAAAGAAAAGGGGTGAAAATGTAGAGGGCAAGGCCATGATTAAACTAAGGGATAAAGGGGGATGGAGGAGTTTCAATTAAAGAATAATGGAGGGTAGGGGCATTAAAGAGGGAGCCACTTGAGATTGGGGATGTCGAGGAGGGATCACTTATGAAGGGGGCATTAAGGAGGAAGGGGTGCGCTAAAGGGGGAGGGGGAGGAGGAACCATTTATAATAATATGTTTATCTTTAAAGATGTTATACTACTCTATAGCTTACTAATAGAGCTCCTGGGTGTGAAATACAAGATTATGGGTTTGAATTCTCTTGACATAGGCTTTAAAAGATTGACATAGGCCTGAAATGTTAATGTTAACCTATGGACACATAGCTTAATTAGTCTCAATGGGTCAAAACAAATAGGAGGAATTTAGTTGAGTTGTGTAAGTTGTAACCAAGGTGCAAAGCTATAAAGTTGTATATTTTATAAGATTTTTAAATTAAATATTTATAATCATAAATAAAATGTGTGTCTTAAGTCTCTAATCTTTAAGACGCATTAGACACGTGTCTTGTCTTGGCTTAGCGTGTATTATAACCATAATGGGTAGTTGCAAAATTTTAAGTCATTGCAATCCTTCCACTTGGGCATTCTTTGCCTAGCTAGGATCTTTACATGAGTTGCCACGCCTCCCATATATGATAGAATGAATCACTTAAATCATTGTGAAGAAAATGTGTTCATAAAAGCGTAAACAATATTGAAGCCCTCTTTACTACAAGCCCAAAGTTTGAGCATGATAGAATAAGTAACTAATGGCTTTAAATTTATTATAGAACATCACGCTTTACTCTCAAATGTTATAGTTTCTTCATTGATGGTCTTCATTTATTACATGCTCGATGGTAAATTTTAAGTCATAATGGCTTTGACATTGGGCATTTTTTATCTTTATATGAGTTGCTCTACTCTCCATATGCTATATGTGCTCCAATCTAGGCATAAAACTTTTCTTCTTTTGTGTAACTTTGAACTCATTCTTTCCTAAAAGAATGGTACTCACATCCAATAGCCACTTCTCATGGAATGTGAGTTTGTTACAAAGATCATGCCTATGAATATTGTCATAATACAACACCCACTCTTGCCTTGAGACTATGTTTGTTTCTCATTCTGTTTGCATCATATCTTTGGATGCCCTTGACTTTGGTCTCATTGATTATATTACAAATATCAAAATCGAGATCCATATATTAACATGCTTGTTGTTAGAGAATGCATGTATTTTAGCAATTGTGATATGATTCCAACTGGTAGATATGATTGCCTCTACTGTGGTCGTGATACGTCCAATTTTATTTACTCCCATCTTTTTCTCGTCCAATCTCATGAATACCCAGCTCATACATGTGATTTTACTTTATCTAGTCAATGGTAAATCATGAAAACTAGTTCCACAACACCCAATGTATTGCCAAATTGAGAGCTAATGGGTAGCTTCTTTGAACCATTGCTTTAGGTCTACTCTCACATTGTTATGCGGACCTTCAAGTATGGGACATGAATTGTTAGAACTTCCCATTCATACTTGTAAGTGTTAGGAGTCAGAAGAACTAGTTGCATGGTTTTATCATTGCACTCCCTTCTTAGAATACCCAAAACGAAAGTGCTTGTAAGAAAATGTTACAACACAAAGTAGGCACTAAAGACTCAATATATTGGGCTTAGACAAAGGGCGAAGAGGGTCACCCCTACCAAGTTTATTGCCTTTACGTAAAATGTTCCATTGCCCAGAGGCACTGAAGTGGCATAAGAGTCTGCTTCTACAAGCTAGCCAAGAGAGGCTGTCCAATCCAACTATCAACAAAAATGATATAATATATCTCTCGTAACATTGAACTCTCATATTACCATCCACTACACCCCACCTATGATCACGACGACGAGGTAAACAGGACTCAAAAACCATCTTTGCTCCATGAGTCATGTGACTGACTATAGTTGATTGGATCACCAAGCATCATTGAAGCCACATTGCACCACATGCAAGAGTGCATCGTTTTCCATGCACATGAAGGGTCAGTAGCATCCATGGTTACTTCAACCACTCATGAACCTTTAACAAAGCGTACACAGGGCCACAACACCCCAAATGAAGATTTGGCCAACATTATCCCCAAATTCGAATGGGGGGTGGCGGATTGACAAACAAACTACCACAAGAAAACTCATGAAGTCTGAACTCGATAGCTGCCCAAACACCGTTAACTGCAACAAAGAACAAACTGCTACAAAAAAGAAACCAAGCCATTGCAAAAAATGAATACTACTTTACCCAGTAAGAGCCAAAGCCAAACCATTAGCAACTACCCCCACGAAGATTTAAGTAACCACAAATGGATTGAACACTCACAAAGAGCCAAAACAATCCCAAAATGCAAGCAAGACTTCTAAAATGTCCAATCATGTTCATACCCATCAGTCCATAGCTAAATCAATGACTTTGTTAGAGTTAGAGTTAGTGTGGGACCTTCAACCATGAAGCCTTCTCCTTTGTATTCTACACTTGATCTCATCATGCTGACTCTTGTAACAATATTTTTTGATGTGGCCCTACTTCCAATAATAATTGCACACTGGCTTGTCTTTGTTATCACCTTTCAGATTCTTTTCTCTTTAATTGGGTATGCAAGATCTCCTCCTACTAAGGCTTCTTTTCTTCTCCCCTCCTCAATCATTAGCAAACCAAGTCATGAAACTCTACATTCTCGAAACTCACATTCAATATCATTGCCAACTCAAAATATCATGAGGAAAGCTAGAGAGAAGAATTGCATTTTCATCATCTTCCTTTGCCTTTGATCCTAGATCACTCAATTGCTTCATTTAAAGCTTGCATGTGATTTCAATGATTAAAGCTTGCATGTGATTTCAATGAGTGCCCAATCCTCTATCTCTCCCATATGAAGACTCAATAAATCATGTTCCAAAAGTGCCTTTGAATTCTTCATCTTAGTAGCAAAAGAGACTTTGACAGTTACTCAATTCTCTATAGATGTCCTTGTACCAGCCATGTCATGGAAATAATTTGGTCCAAGTTTTCTTCTCAACATCTAAACCTCTTTTTCATTATTTTTCTCTCATATGTTGCTCTTGTCAAGCTCTTTATTATTCTTTGGCTTTTTCTTAGTGCTCGAGATATAAGCCATTCTGCATGAAATATAATCGAGTTGATATTTGCCATGCTGCAAAGTTTCTCCCATTGAATTTCAAGACTGAGCAGTCCACATATTTCTTTTCCTTCGACCAAGCATCCATTTCTTTTGTGTAGAGACAAACATGTATAAATCTCTCTCAATGAAAAGAAGCTCCCACTTTTGGGGCTCGGTGTTTAGTTCACTTTTGTGTTCGTGTGCTTGATCTCCTAACATCCATGCTTTCTTACACTAACGTGTTCTAGCATGCTCTTACCCTTGCACGATCTCATAGGGTAAAGGATTGAGGAGGAGGAACAAGGTGGAGGGGAATGAAGGAGGAGGAGGGGGAGGAGGAAGGGAGGAAGGAGGAGGAGGAAGGAGGAGGAGGAGGAGGAGGAAGAGGAGAAATGAAGGAGAGAGGAGGAGGAGAAGGAAGGAGGAGGAGGTGGAGATGGGAGGAGGGAATGCAAGGGTAAGGCATGCTAAAACACATTAGTGCAAGGAAGCATGGCTGCTAGGACACAAAATTGAATTGAACACTAAGCCCCAAAGAGTGGGAGCTTCTTTCCTTTGAGAGAGATTTATACATGTCGGTCTCTACAAAATTTGTAGGGGACCTCTTGGGGTCTCTACATAATTTGTAGGGGATTTCTCAGTGGGACCTCTTTTGTGGGAGACCTCTTGGGTAAGAGCTCTCCACTATTTGTAGGTAACCTCAAGAGTGGGACCTCTTTTATAGGAGACCTCTTGAGTAAGGGTCTCTACACTTTTTGTAGGGAACCTCAAGGGTGGAACCTCTTTTGTAGGATACCTCTTGGGTAAAAGTCTCTGCCCTTTTTGTAGGAAACCTCAAGGGTGGGACCTCTTTTGTAGAGGACATCTTGGGGTTCCTACACTTTTTGTAGGGGGCCTCAAAAAGTCTTTAGATCTTGATTTTGCAAGTATCATCAGATCTTTTCTAGAGAGAAATTTGGCTATCCTCATCCATTTAGATTCATCAAACCATGCCGCTACTCCACAAACACAATGTCATCACATATTTGTTGCTCTAGATTGTGCTTTTGGCCCTTGCTGCCACTAGAGGCTTAACAAAAGCATATCATTTTCCTACAAAGTGTGTATATGAAATGGACATGAGGTGGATATACTTTAGAAAAGTGGGTGGAAAAGGTCGCCCAAATGGATGGACAAAGGCCTACATCCATTTTGGACATTCAAAAAGGGGTACATAATCCCAAGCATATTCAAAGACCAGAATGGTCCATCTTTCAAATCATTTGCCACACTAGTAGATCATTATTTGAAAGGGATAAAATGTACTTTCCCTCTATAGTGAAATTACATGAAAGGAAAATATGTAATCTCTCTTTGTAAGCATTCCGTTCTATACCCCCCCCCCCCTCTCTCTCTCTCTCTCTCTCTCTCTCTCCTCTGCCACCCGCCCCCTTTTATTTTATTTCTTACATTTGTCACTCTTTTTCTCTCCCTTCTTTTTTTAGGCATTATCAATTTATGCTAAGTAGATCTATTGGTGAGAATTCCTTATGTGTATGGGCATTATATTTCTTAAGAATCTCTTATGTAATTATCCGCTTGAATTTCTTCTATTTCATAGGATGCATACCCCCCCCTTCCACACACACACACACATACACACACACACAGACACACACACGCGTGCGCATGCACGCATGCACGCACGCACACATGCGCACGCGTGTGCACACACACTCACACATACACTAAAACCCTTAACCTAATTATGACTCTCTCTCTCTCTCTCTCTCTCTCTCTCTCTCTCTCTCTCTCTCTCTCTCTCTCACACACACACACACACACACATGTGCGCGTGCACGTACACACACACACATACACATGCACCTACGTGTGCACACACACACACACACATACACGTACACTAAAACCCTTAACCTAATTATGACTCTATCTCTCTCTCTCTCTCTCTCTCTCTCTCTCTCTCTCTCTCTCTCTCTCTCTCTCTCTCTCTCTCTCTCTCTCTCTCTCTCTCTCTCTCACACACACACACACACACAACAACAACAACAACCTTGACACACCTATGACCACACATGCACACACAACCTTGACACACCTATGACTCACACATGCACACACAACCTTGACACACCTATGACACACATCTTCGAATCAACATTAACTCACTTTCATAACCCTCCCTCCCCACGCATTGTTGTGCCACCCAAAACCCCCTAGCCCTGGCATAATCTCTCACCGCCCCTCTACATGTATGTGCAATCTTCTTGTGGGATTGTTTCACCGACAACTACTATTTAGTTGCATTCCATCTCTTTATACTGTCACGCCAACCCTTGCATCATCGCCAACCCTCTATAATTGCCAAGCCTTCTCTAATCGCTCATCATGGCCAATCTGTTGAGATACGATGCCATGAGCACATAATAGAGGCTAAGGTATGGTATAGGAATGTATTAAAGTAGCCATCCTAGGATGTGGACTACATGATGTGAGGATGTGGATCGAGGACATCCACAAGGAGAGATGTAGATCAGAGGATCCCACAAGTGTTGACTATTCTAAGGGATCTCTCTATATAAGAAGCCTGTTATGTATCGTTGATGGTATATATTGCAATAGATTGAGTGTGTCTACTTCTATCTCCCTCTTATGCCGTCTTGTTTAGTATACTTTGAGCCTCCTTAGTTCTTATGCTCATCTAGTTGCACTAGGTTTAGCACGATCTTACATTCTTTGACATGGTATTAGAGCTAGTTAGCTAAGCCTAGAATAGCTTAGATTGAGAGTCCTAGAGAAATCCCCATCGTGCATTTCCATTCATTAGAGATCTCCGTTTTTGCCCACTCTTCTTAGAGAGTTTGAGAGTAAGAAAGAGAGTTCTTATGAAATTTCCATCTTCCCATTCTGAGAGAGATAGCTCATTTGAGAAATTTCACTAGGAGAGAAAGGGAGAGCCTCCGAAGCTAGTTGACAGCTTCGTTCATGTTTGTTGAGATGCCTTATTTAACATGAACCACCTTCTAAATTTGCTTGCCTCAATTACACTTTCAATCAAGGCTCCTTTTAGAGAGTTTGAGCTGCAGTTCTGCCTTGGTACTCTTGTGGATAGCTGCCATGATGGCATTTTCATGCTGCATCAGAGGAAGGAGACTTTCTCCCAGGCAGAGGCCTTAACAACATTAGCTTGAGTCACCCGTCTTTAGGAAAGGCCTTTCATTGCCATCAACAAGGCCTTCATCACCCCCAGTGAGCCAATGCCTGATGTCTGGCTCTAGCTACATGCAAAGCGCATGCAGCTCCACTGCCTAGCCAACATCCCAAGCAAAGAATCAACAATGCCTTCCAATGCCATCTCCAATGCGCTATCCACATAGGCTCCTACAGCATAGCTCTTGCATTTCCTGCATCCCTCCTGGCCCTGGTCCCTCAGATTTTTGTAGACTGCACCAGGCCGCTTATGGATCATTGAGGGTCCCAACAGTTCTGTCGTCTACCCGTAAGCACCATGATCGCTCCCATAAACTGCAGCAGAAATAGAAGCTCCAACACTCTCACGGCTATGAGTACGGTCCACTGCCAGATTGTAATTCCTTGCCATGGATGATGGAACCTTCGTTGCCCCATGTGGAAGGGCTGTCCCTCCCAAAGGAGGATGGAGGAAATGTGGAGTCCTTACTCCCTTCCGAAGCTCCATGCCCACGCCGTCGTCTCATCATCACGCAAGACCTCTGTAGCCAGGAAAAGGTTTCTCTTCTAAGGTTAGACCTTAGGACACGTGGCAACTTTGTTGATCGACATGTGGCAGATAAGCCACTCAAGTATAGTTAGGTTTTGGACATGTGTCAGGTTTACAGTTTACTATGGTTAAGTTTCTATAGGTTTGGTTAAGTTCATCTTGCTTTGGTTGGGTCAGAAGATTACCACATGGCATAGGGCCACCTCAGCACAGTAACCCCTTGCCAAGCACCATTTGTAAGCTGCATGTGAACAGCATGTGCCACATCATCAAAGACCACCTCTTCTTCATAAAAACTTCGACAAGCTATGCATAACTTTCAATCCTAAAAGAATTTGCCATGCGGTCCAAAAAGGAAAAGTGATTGCCTTTTCGAGCTCTACGCACCTGTCAAGTCAATTTTGTTGTATGCAATTAGACACTGCCATATTTGAAAGTTTCTTCAACTAGTAAGACCTTTACAATGGCAATACGCACCCCAACTGTTGAGAAGTTCACCGGGGAATGATTTCACACCTGGTCTATACAAATGAGGTATCTCCTGATGCATCAAAAGCTTTGGAAGACTGTAGAAGAAGACATACCCACTGCACAAAATGATGCCTAGAAGGAAAAAGACGAAGCAGCACTATCACTCATTGGTTTGCACTTGGGTCCAAACATAATTCATCATATAGACTCCAAGGATCATGCCAAAGATGCATGGGATGAGTTGAACACAGTGTTTGGTGCAAAATCAAAAAACTAAGAAATTCATCTTAAGATTGAATTATATGGTTTGCACATGAGCTTCAATGAATCGATGGCACAATTTGTCAACAAAATCAAAAGCATTATGACCCAACTAGAAGGCATAAATTCAAAAGTATGGGAAAAAGATGCTCTTGCAATCCTCCTTAAAAGCATGCCTGCAGAGTACGGCTCACTGACAACCACTTTGAAGAATCTTCCAAATCTAAAGTTTGAGGAATGTGTATCCTCTCTTCTTGAAAAAGAAAGAGAGTTGAAGGAATCGACATCGACATCTACATCAACACGCAATAATGAAGAACAAGCATTGTTCAGTAAAACATCAATGAAGTGTTACCATTGTGGAAGGATGGGGCACTATCAAAGTGACTGCAGACTGAAGAACAAACCAAAGTGTCACCATTGCAAGAAGTTGGGACACAAGGAAGAAGATTGAACATTGAAGAACCAACAGGTCAACTATGTGGAGTCATCATCAAGCCATGAGCAAAATGACAAGAACAACATGTATTGAGAAGCAAAAGCCTTGCCACCTTTAGCCCACACATTTGTAAATCAAACCTAGCCACTTGAGAATATCCATGTAAGCACCCAGGGGAGGATTTGATCTTGTAACTCACATCGACCGCCTTGCAATAGCCAAAGGATCATGGCACCAAGGGGAGGTGTTAAGATATGGTGCCATGAGCACATATTAGAGGCTAAGGTATGGTATAGGAATGTACTAAAGTAGCCACCCTAGGATGTGGCCTACATGATGTGAGGATGTGGATCAAGGACATCCACAAGGAGAGATGTGGATAAGAGTATCCCACAAGTGTTGACTATTCTAAGGGCTCTCTCTATATAAGAAGCCTATTATGTATTGTTGATGATATATATTGCAATAGATTGAGTGTGTCTACTTCTGTCTCCCTCTCATGTCTTGTTTAGTATAATTTGAGCCTCCATAGTTCTTATGCTCATCTAGTTGCACTAGGTTTAGCATGATCTTACATTCTTTGACACAATCATCCTTCTCAAGTGCTCATCCTTGTCAACCACTCATATTACTTTAACTCTCTCTCTACCTTTTCCTATCTCCTTTGTTGCTCATATCCTATGCTTTTACCTAGTATCCTTTGGTTGATCCCATCCGGTCACTTTTCTACATCTCTCCTCACATATACTACATCTCGCTTCCTCATTATTATCCTCTCCACAACTTCCATGGAAACTTGCAGCCCTCAGGTCATTCACCTTCATTTTCTCACCACCTCTATACCCTATTGCACATTGCTCGGCTCCCTTTCTTTGCTGCATTTAATTGCTAGCCCTTCATGGGTACTCCTCATCTTCCCCTCTAGCCACCCTATGTGCACGTTTCATAGCCATCTCCTTGTTCACTTGCGATGCCTCCACTTTGACCTAGAGCTCTATTTTGATTTACTAATAGGTCCCTTTTCCTTGCATAGGCCACATTGCTTGCCTAAGTGCACTTTGACTTCACACCCTCTCAGTTTAACTCATCTATTCCTTGCCTGGACATCCCTGAGAGAGAGAGAGAGAGAGAGAGAGAGAGAGAGAGAGGGGGGGCGCAGGAAGGGAGGGTATTTTATCATTAGGATAGGGTTTGGATATGATTGTGGGGACTAGATTGCCTATATTATAGGTAGAACCCTGGTGTATTGTGTGGAGCATCTAGGTGCCTTATCATTACAAGGTTGATGGTCAATATAAGCTTGATTCATTATCCCACGTGTTAACTGCAATGGTTAATAGTTCATGTACGTGCCAAATGTTTTGCAAGATAGAGTGGAGAAATATGAGAGGATCAGAGGTAGACAATACATGATCCTCCTTGGAGTTGTATGGGCTCAAGTTCTTATAAAGAGAGAGAGAGAGAGAGAGAGAGAGAGAGAGAGAGAGAGAGAGAGTAGGGTTGGCCCTCCCATCAAAAGCTAAGAATGTATAGCCAAATGCTTGACTTTCATCTTCATTGTTGTTTGCACAAGATTGGAAATAGAGCTCTCTTTCACTTTCAAGTGTTAGAGTTCTCTCTTGCTTCCACTCTGTAGTGCCCTTGTGTTTGTCACTCTATCCCCCTTTTTCCCTCTCATTCCCTTTCTTCTCCTATCTCCCTTCCCCCTCTTCTCCCCCATGGAAACACATTGCAACAATCTGGAAGTCTCAAGTGTGACAATCAAGGATGGTTCATGCTTGCATTGCTCCCACAAGGAGTCAGAGGTGGAGATTTCCCTTGGCATTCCTCCAAGATCCCCATGACACATGAGTCATCGTCGAGACCACAATTTTTTGAAGCCGTTGCCGAGGAGTTTGAGGTATGCTTTTTCAATGCATAAGCCTTCTTATGTTAACCACCCATTGCTCATTGTTTCTAGCTTAGTGAGAAGCTTTGCTAGCGGGATATAGGGGGAGTGTGAGTGGATATTGAGTGTGGAAAAGAAAAAGAAGTTTTTTTTTCATTTATCAAACATTTTGATTTTGTTGTTTTTTGGGTGTTGCTTCATAGGAATAGGTAGTAACGGTGATTGCAAAGGGATGTATGTAGTTAAACATCACTAACATCACTAGTAAATGAAGTTCAAATATATCTAGAAGTGATATGAGTGTGGTAGTGACTTCTATAGTAGCGAGATGATTGGATGGCCATTGTGTTAAGTTTAATGCAATGAGTTGACCTTTGATTTGACAGTTGTCAGCTCAACTAATGCCATGTGTCAAGTACGTGAGATAGGTGTTTGACAACAGTTAAAGCGGCGGGAAGCAGCGGCTTCCTATAGTCGCTGCATTAAGTACACAATGACACACAGTTTGGCTCTATCACCGACTAGATTTTGGTGCTTCTTTCAAAATCCTAAGTTTTTGTGCAAGGTTTGTAAGCTATGGGGTGTGCTACTCTACCTATTCTACCTGCTCAAATAAAGAACCAACAAAAAATAGCTTAAAAGTGCAAAATGAGATGTTTTCCAAAAGGGTGCCATTATACATTGGATGCATAACACAATGTACAACATGCAACACTCTATGCTCCACACATTGGACAATGACTTATCAAGTCATCATTTTCTTGCATCACCCTTGGGGGGTGCACTACTTAGAAACCCTATGTATCACGTGTGTTCTGTTTGTCAAATGTTTGTCAAAGTTTTTTGGTGGTTACCAGGTGAATTGGCAGAAAGAGAAAATGATATTAATTGAGAATTTATCTGTCTTTGAAATTTTTGGGTATTTCCCAGGCGAACAATGCCCAAGGACACGGTACTTTTTGGCCTACACTACATATGCTCTAGCACATGGAATTAAAATCCTCTACATCTAGATGGTTATGGGAAGCACCATCTTATAAGGTTTAGAGAGTCATGAGTCATTTTTAACTCGTGAGGCTAACTAGATAGAAGGATGGTAGCTCAATGAGAAAACAAAGGAGCAAAACAAATTATATTGTGTTTTCCATTATTACAAAGGATTACAACAAAAGATAGTGAACTTTGACTTTGTATTAAATTTCCTAGAAAACATCATATAGTCTTTGCTTTACTCAAATGATCTTTTGGCGAGCTTTTTAATGTGAGCTTTTTTACCATTTCCTTTGTTTTTGCAAGCTTTTTTTAGAAATCCATACATGTTTTTGTTATAAGAAAGATGGGGAGGTTAGAAAGAGGGGGAGAGAATATAGGATATGTTCATTTTCATAGCATGTGGGAGGGGTGGAAGAGTGTATACTATGCACAAGGGGGGGGCGGATATGAGTGGAAGTAGGAGGCAAAAAATTATGGAAGATATGTCCATATTCAAAGTAGAAGGGAGGAACTATGGGAGATATGTACATTTTGAAACTGTATAATTTGAAACTTTTGACCTCATATTTGGATTCCTCGTCGAATTTCGGTCATTTTGAGTACCAACATGACCATATTCCGATAAAAATTGGAAAAATGGTATTTTTGTCATTTTGGCCTGTTTTGGGCCTATTTTGAGTCTGCGCTAGACTCAAAATACGCCCAAAATAGGTCAAAATGAATTCATGACAAAAACACAATTTTTCCAATTTTTATCAGAATATGGTCATGTTGGTACTCAAAATGACCGGAATTCGACGAGGAATCCAAATATGAGGTCAAATCTGTCAAATTATACACTTTGAAAATAAACAAATTTCCCACATGCTCTCCCTTCCCCTTTACATTTAGTAGATGAACATAACTTTCACATTCCTCATCCTCTCTCTCCTCCTTGCACTCCTCTTTGCATACCTTATAAGTTCCCCCTCTACGTTCTCCACTATGATAATGAATATATGTTCCAACTCCCCTCCCCTCCCTTCTCCATGCCACCTTACCCATGCGCCCGTCCCTCCCCCTTTCCTTTATCTCCCCTCCCCCCCCTCTCTCCTCTTAACTGCAACCACAACCCAAACTTTCAACCCACCTGACTCCATGAACTCCCCCCCCCTCTCTCTCTCTCTCAGGTGAATGAAAAGCTCGCAATATTCATGAAAATTGAAAAAAAGCTCATGACAAAAAGCTCACCAAAAAATTACACCCAGATAGATCTAGATCAGAGTAGACTAGATTGCCATAGAGGGGACGCTTTGAATTTCCCCAAGTTGCCAATCTAAGCCATGCCCAAAATTCTCGACTAGTCCCTACTCGGAGTCAGTCCATATGCTCACATACGATTTCACATCATTACATTACCTGACACCTTATGTTCATCAGTTCAGTGAGTAGACTTCAGAGTACAGAGGCATTGCAAATTGTTTTAGTGGGTAGATAGTACTTGATTTCACACACACATGCCACCATTGTAAAGCCTATTCGGCTATTTCACGGCATCGTGCACATCATTTCAGCCTTGTAAAGCCTCTCAACTATTCCCGGCGTCATTGCCACAAGCCTTGTAATACAAATCATATTTTATATATATTGCAGTGCTATCTTCACCGACAGCTCAGAGATTTCACTTGCCCTAGTCAGTGTATGGTCCAAATGGCTCCATCAGTGCGACTCCATTCAATACGCCTCCACGACGAGCGACAAAATCTCCCAACGAAGCTTCTTCAACAGCAGCATCGCCTCAACCCTCAGTAGCCCAAGCCTCCGTATGCACCAGATGGCTTCTACCTCATAGCCAGCCTCTAGATCTCCAAACGGCAGTGCACACGATGCCACACAGTCAGCATCGATGGAAATCCACAGGCGGATGGAAGATTCTATCAGACTCTTAAAGATTCCGGTGGCTTTCCTTCTTACACATGGCCTTATCACCAACTCTACCCTCAGTGTGGTGTGGTTTGGTTCACAGTCTGCCATGTGGCAGACCTTATCTACCACATCATCGCCCTCACCTAGAGTGCCATGTCATCAAGCACCCTGGTATGCCACGTGTACCTATCTCATCCTCTGCCACGTCAGCAACCTAGCTCAGCTGACACGTCATCAGTGCCACGTAAGTAGGCCACATCATCTAGGCCATGTCATCATTGCCACGTAATCTACCACGTCACCATTGACACCTCACCACAGAGCTTCACAGGCACACCTCTTGCTAGGCACAGTGCCACATCATCATTGCATGTGACTCACAGTGACACATCATCATTGAGCACCATTTGCACTCTTTTTGCCCCTCCACCTAGATCAAGTCATATCTCTTGATCTAGGAAGAATTTGAGGGTCCTCCAAAAAGGAAAGTCGCTCGTTTTTTCATGCTCTACGCGGTCGTCACATCATGTGCAATTTCAGTGCAAGTTACACTCACATTTGAGCCTCATCGACAAAACCACTTCCTTCACGCACATTTTCCTCAAATCGACGCATCTGACCCAGCACTTAAAAAGAACAAAAGAAAAGGAATTATTGTTGTTCTTTCATCAATCGATGGTTGGTTTAGATCTAGATCAGAGTAGACTAGATCGCCATAGAGGGGACGCTTTGAATTCCCCAAGTTGCCAATCTAACCCATGCCCGAAATTCTCGACTAGTACATACTCGGAGTCAGTCCATATGCTCACATATGGTTTCACATCATTACATTACCTGAAACCTTACGTTCATCGGTTCAGTGAGTAGACTTTAGAGTTCAGAGGCATTGCAGATTGATTCAGTGGGCAGATAGCACTTGATTTCACACACACATGCCACCATTGTAAAGCCTATTTGACTATCTCACGGCATCGTGCACATCATTTTCAGCCTCGTAAAGCCTCTTGGCTATTCCCGGCATCATTGCCACAAGCCTTGTAATACAGATCAGATTTTATATACTGCAGTTCTATCTTCACCGACGGTACAGAGATTTCACTTGGCATCTTCAGTGTATTTGTAGTTGATTCATACAGAGATCTTCACGACACTTTTTTTAGTACATTTCTTGCACCATGTCGACTAGCAACCTCAATCTGAGGCATCTGCTAAGTTAGACAACTCCAATTACGGTACATGGAAATACCGAATGGAGACCATTCTTGTGCTTCAAGACAAATGGGAGTATGTCGATGGATCTACACCTAGACCATTGGGCAATCCAGCCACCAGTAGCTCTACTCCACCTGTTGTCACAGCACCAGCAACGGAATCTACAACAGGATCTACATCTAGACAAACAGTTTCCGCACCAGTAGTAGATCCTGCCATTGCCCGAGCTCAAGCAGAATGGGATAAGAAAGACAAGTATGCCTATCACCTAATCAAGCAGAATGTGCAAGATGTCATGCTAGGATAACTCAACACAGTCAAGACATCAAAAGAAGCATGGGATATGTTCGTAGCTCTCTACGAGTCCAAGAACACATCCAAGATTCTCACCCTGAGAAACCTGGATGTGTTCTCAACTAGAGTTTCTGCAACAGCAATGAAACCGGTCATGCTTATGTACTCCACATCAAAGACTACAACAATCAACTTGCAGCAGCAAGAGATACTATGAACCCCGCAGAAATGGTTCAAGTCATTCTGAATGGACTAGGAGAGGGATACAAGAATCTAGTCCAGACCAACGGTAAATTCCGACACTGGAAGGACTTCAGCTAGTTCTACTTGGTGAAGAACTCTGGACACAAGCCATTCAAGCACATAAAGGTCATTCTAATGATCAAACTTTCACAGCTTCAGATAGAAGCAGAGGCAAAGGCAAAAACAGAGGTAGATCTACCCAAAAAGTGGTCATCATCAACAAAATCAAAGTCAGAATCAGAATCAGCATCAGCAACATCAAAATCAGCAAAGAGGAAATCATTCCAACTGAGGAATATTTCAAGGACGAGGGAATGCATCCACCAATGTGTCAAACATTCAGTGCAACTACTATCACAAGTTTGGACACTATGAAAGAGATTGCTGCAAGAAGCAGTACGACCAAGGTGGTCAATCAGCAGTAATCACAAGGGAATTCCCGAGGAAGAGGAAATCATCGTGGTGGACATTCTAGTCACAGTCATTTTGCAAATGAACATGGAAATATGTTTCTTGCAAGTGAAGAATTGCATCAGACTGATACAATGCACCTAGACATTGATTTCAATCCCAAAGAGGATTTCAGTTATCAAGTCGACCAAGTGGAATGGGATACTTGGTACATCGACAGCGGTGCATCATCTCATATGACAAATCATCAGGAATGGTTCATAGAAATGAAGCCATTAGAAGGACAGAAAAATGTCATCTACACAGCAGACAATACACCAAATCGAGTCCAAGGGACAGGTGTTATCCCTATGAACAATTTCACTGGTACAAAAGGATTAGTGAAAGATGTGCTCTATGTTCCAAAGCTCAGCAAGAACCTTTTGTCAGTAGGTCAAATGACGGAACACAATTACAAAGACATCTTCGATGGTGATGAATGTACTATCAGAGACAAATCCAAAAGATGTCAACTAGTAGCAAAAGGTGTCAAGGAAGGACGCTTATACATAATGCTAGCTACAGTACCAGATAAGCATGCCATGTTAGCTCAAATGCAACAAATGCCACTATCTGCAAAATGGCACAAGAGATATGGTCATGTCAACTTCAAGTACTTGTTAGATCTTAGGAATCAAAATATGGCAATTGGGATTCCAAAGCTACAGTTTCTTGGAAAAGTTTGTGAAGCATGCTGCTTCGGTAAACAAAAGCGAACCAACCTTGTCAGAAGTACCTCTCGTGCATGAGGTATTCTTGATTTGATTCATACAGATGTATGGGGTTATGCCCAGACCCGCAGCATCAATGGTTCACTTTATTACTTGACCTTCATCGACGACTACAGCAGATATTGTTGGGTCTATTTTCTGAAAGTGAAATCTGAATGTTTTTCAAATTTCAAGAATTCAAAGCCATGGTAGAAAACCAGACAGGTAGAAAAATCAAGGTCATGAGATCAAACAAAGGAGGTGAATACATGTCTTCAGCATTCATGAACTTTTGCAAAAATCACGAAATTCGAAGACAATTCACATGTGCAGATACTCCTCAGTAGAATGCAATAGCTAAAAGGAAGAATGGGACTTTAGCAGACAGTGCTAGAGCAATGCTTAGTGAAAAGCATCTTCCAAATCAGTATTGGGCAGACGCAATAGCTACAGCTAACTACTTACTTAATGAGCTTCCTACCGAACCGATACAAGGTATGACTCCTTATGAAGCATTCACTAGACACAAGCCATGCATTACGCATCTTCGCATATTTGGTTGCATAGCATATGCCCACATACATGATGATCATTGCAGAAAATTGGATGCTAAGTCACGCAAATGCATCATGGTTGGCTATAGTGAAGAAAGCAAAGCATACAAATTGTATGATGCCATCAACCACAAAGTCATTATCTCCAGAGATGTAATCTTTGATGAGGAATCAGAATGGAAAACCTCACCTACACAGGAGATAGAAGCATGGACTTCACAATCATCTATAGAACAGGTTGATAAAGAAGAGCAAGAATTGCCAGCAACACCCCAAGCAGAGCCACAGCAGCTCAGATGATCTACTAGGAAAAGCAGACCTCCAGCCAGATTGACATATGCTAAGAAAGGCAAAGCAATTCAGGTGGAAACCACCAACTATGCTCTTATGACTACCATCATGGCTACAGAAGAGCCAGTGTACTTCAAAAATGTAGTAGACAAGCCAGAATGGCAAACTGCTATGAATGAAGAAATGGATGCTTTGTATAAGAATAATACTTGGGAATTATGTGACCTTCCACCAGGAAAGAAGGCCATAGCCAACAAATGGGTATACAAACTAAAGTACAATCCAGATGGAAGTATTCCGAGATATAAAGCTAGATTAGTTGCAAAAGGATTTGCACAACAATATGGTCAAGACTATGATGAGACTTATGCTCCAGTAGCAATAATGGATTCCATACAGTTCTTGATATCACTAGCAACACTCAGCAAATGGAATGTGTATTAGCTCCATGTCAAGAATGCATTTCTCAATGGTTATCTAGACGAGGAAGTCTACATGCAACAACCAGCAGGTTATGTTAAACCTGGAAAAGAGAATAAGGTTTGCCATCTCAAGAAAAGTCTCTACGGCTTAAAACAAGCCCCCAAAAGTTGGTACAGTAGAATTGACAAGTATTTTGCTGATCTGGGATACATGAAATCCAATGCAGATCATACTCTCTACTACAAAGTTCAAGGGGAAGACATTACTATTGCACTTTTGTATGTAGATGATCTGATTGTGACAAGAAGCAAGGATAGCTTCATCAAAAAATTGAAACAAGACTTATCTGCAGAGTTCGACATGAAAGATCTTGGACCTATGCACTATTGTCTTGGAATTGAGTTCTGGAGAGATTCAGATAGCACATTCATGAGTCTGCTCAAGTATGTTGACAGTCTCCTGAAGAAGTTTGATATGGCAGATTGGAAGATTGTAGCCACTCCCATGGAACAGAGTTTGAAACTTACTAAAGATTCAAAAAAGCCTACAGTCAATGACAGATACTACAAGCAACTCATCGGATCTCTTATATATCTGACAATCACACGGCCAGATATTTGTTATGTAGTAAGCTCACTAGCACAGTATATGGCAAATCCAAAACAGTCTCACTGGAATGCAGCCAAAAGAGTCTTGAGATACATCAGAGGTACAAGACAGTTTGGGATAGAATACAGAGGAAGTCATCCACGGTTGCATGGATACTATGACAGTGACTATGCTGGAGATCATGAGACCAAGAGATCGACATAGGGATATGCATTCTTCCTTGGTCAAGGTGCTATATCATGGTTGTCAAACAAACAGCCAACTGTTTCTTTGTCTTTGACCGAAGCAGAATATAGGGCACTCACTACAGATGCATGTGAGGCTATATGGCTCAGAAGACTATTGTCAGAAACAGATTACTTTGATGAGTCAAAGCCAACAACAATATACTGTGATAATCAATCGGCTCAAGCATTGGCCAAAAATCTAGTATATCACTCCAAGACAAAGCACATTGATGTCAAAGAGCACTTCATCAGAGAAAGTGTGTTACTTGGTGACATCACACTACAGCATTGTGATAGCAAAGAAAATGTTGCAGACATCTTTACCAAACCACTTGGTAAAGAGCTATTCGAGAAACACCGACTAGCTCTTGGTTTGACGCAGAGGAAGGACATTCCCATTAAAGGGGTGTGATGGAATGTAATGCTCAATTCTTCTTCGATTCCACATAATCATCCTCTTGAGGGAAGGCCTACTTCATGATGTTGATCTTGAGGGAAGGTGTTGAGAGTTCACGCTCAACATCATGTGATCATGTGTGCATAGCACCATCACGTGATCATATGTGCATAGCACTAACCTTATAGAGTGCTATGTATATATTCTATTTTTTCAACTAAATCTAGTGTACAGTTAGTCATTGGTGGTGTGTTCTCTAGCTGTGCCCTCTCTCCTCATCTCCACTCTTCTCCTCTCCCCTCTTCATATTTTGTCAATCTATGTCATGCTAGGACAGCTCAACATAGTCAAGACATCAAAAGAAGCATGGGGTATGTTTGCAGCTCTCTACGAGTCAAGAACACATCTAGGATTCTCACACTGAGAAACCAGATCAACTAGATTTTCTGCAACAGTAGCAGCAAAGCCAGTCATGCTTATATACTCTGGATAAAAGACTACAACAATCAATTTGCAGTAGTAGGAGAGACTATGAACCCCACAGAAATGGTTCAAGTCATTCTAAATGGACTAGGAGAGGTATACAAGAATCTAGTCCAGAGTATTGCCATCCAAACAGCGAATTCTGACATTGGAAGAACTTCAACCAGTCCTACTTGGTGAAGAACTCAGGTTTTAGGCCATCCAAGTACAAAAAGGTCATTCTAATGATTAGGCATTCACAACTTTAGACAAAAGCAGAAACAGAGGTAGAGGTAGAGGTAGATTATACCAGAAAAGTCGGCATCATCAGCAATAAATTCATCAACAAAATCAACATCAACATCAACATCAGCATCATCCTCAGCAACATCAGTATCAGCAAAGAGGAAATCATTCCAATCGAGGAAGATTTCAAGGATGAGGGAATGCATTCACCAACATGTCAAACATTCAGTGCAACTATCGTCACAAGTTTGGACACTATGAAAGAGATTGCCGCAAGAAGCAGTACGACCAAGGCGGTCAATCCAGTAGTAATCAAGGGAATTTTTGAGGCAGAGGAAATCATCGTGGTGGACATTCTAGTCACAGTCATTTTGCAAATGAACATGGAAATATGTTTCTTACAAGCGAGGAAATGCATCAGACTGATACATTGTACCTAGACACTGATTTCAATCCCAAAGAGAATTTTAGCTATCAAGTCAACCAAGTGGAATAGGATCCTTGGTATATTGACAGCGATGCATCATCTCACATGACAAATCATCAGGAATGGTTCACAGAAATGAAGCCATTAGAAGGTCAGAAAAATGTCATCTACACAGTAGATAATACACCGAATTCAGTTCAAGGGACAAGTGTTATCCCTATGAACAATTTCACTGGTATGAAAGGATTAGTGAAAGATGTGCTCTATGTTCCAAAGCTCAGCATGAACCTCTTCTTAGTAGGTCAAATGATGGAACACAATTATCAAGTCATCTTTGACGGTGATGAATGCACTATCAGAGATAAATCCAAAAGATGTCAACTAGTAGCAAAAGGTGTCAAGGAAGGATGCTTATACATAATGCTAGCTACAATACCAGATAAAGTACTTGTTAGATCTCAGGAATCAAAATATGGCAATTGGGATTCCGAAGCTACACTTTCTTGGAAAAGTTTGCAAAGCATGCTGCTTCACTAAACAAAAGCGAACCAACTTTGGCATAAGTACCTCTCGTGCATGAGGTATCCTTGATTTGATACATACATATGTATGGGGTTATGCCCAGACCTGCAGCATCAATGGTTCACTTTACTACTTGACTTTCATCGACAACTACAACAAATATTGTTGGGTCTACTTTCTGAAAGAGAAATCTGAAGTGTTTTCTAGATTTCAAGAATTCAAAGCCATGGTAGAAAACCAGACAGGCAAAAAGATCAAAGTCATGAGATCAAATACAGGAGGGAATACATGTCTTCAGCATTCATGAACTTTTGTAGAAATCACGGCATTCGAAGACAATTGACATGTGCAGATACTCCTCAATAGAATGCAAGACCTGAAAGGAAGAATGGGACTTTAGTAGACAATGCTAGAGCAATGCTTAGTGAAAAGCATCTTCGGAATCAGTATTGGATAGAAACAATAGCTACAGCAAACTACTTGCTTAATCGGCTTCCTACCGAACCGATACAAGGTATGACTCCTTATGAAGCATTCACAGAGTGGAGCATTGATATCTAACACATAGATCACATGGAGAAGTTAAAGATGCTAGGATTGATGAAGCAAAAGGGCGTCTAAATCCTAGCAAGCATCATTTGGCTCAAACAAAAGTAGTCTTGCTGGGGCATATTGTGTCTGAAGAAGGCCTACAAATTGATCCTAAGATAAGGTTCAAGCAATCATGGCATTGCCAAGTCTTGAGAGTGTCACTGGTGTTTGTAGAATTATAGGAAAGAGCAAGTATTATCAATGCTTTTGTGATGATTTCACAGAGATAGTGCATCCCATGAACTTGTTGACAAGAAAAGGAGTTCCTTTCCAATGGGGTATGGAGCAACAGGAGTCTTTTCAGCAACTTAAGGAGGCCATGAGTAAGGGCCCAATATAGAAGCCCCCTGATTGTGGTCTCAAGACTTTTATGTAAATCCAAGTGTATCTTTGTATTCAGTTGGTGTTGTATTGTTACAAAAAGGAGAGGCAGGTAGAATGCAACCCATCTATTATGCCAGTCGATAGCTTACAAAGGTGGAAACAAGGTATGAAGAAATGGAACAACAAGCTCTCTCTTTGGTGTTAAGTTTCGCTCCTATTTATTACCTTGACCATTTTTCTTCCTTACCTCTCAGTTTGTATTAGCATATCTCATTTGCAATCCTAATCCTGGGGGGAGATTTGCAAAATGGTTGTCAGAGCTTCAAGAGTTCTCTTTCTCTTTTGTCACACTGAAAATACCACTACGTCCACTATGGCAGATTTGCTCACAGGACAGAGGATCTAAGAGAAGAAAATAAATATAAGGAGGACATTAATGATGAAAGGGAGACACCACCAACAGCTTTTGTCTTGTATTTTGATGGGGCTTTTACTCCTTCACGCCAACATGGAGCCGGGGGGATAGTCTTGATGAATTCTGAAGGTCAAGATGTGTGGGCAAGAGGACAAGAGCTTCTAGGTACCACAACTAACAATGCAGTTGAGTATAATGCTTTGATTCTTGGTTTGGAGGGTTGTCTTCAATGTCAAGTTAAAGAATTAGAAGTAAGAGGAGATTCTCAGCTTATTATAAAGCAAATGCAAGGGCATTACAAGACAAGAAGTCCTCATTTGAAGGAGCTTAATCAAAAGGCTATGGCACTATGTAGTCAATTTGATCAGAAGTAGAGATTGGTAAGGAAGGCTTGTCCCTATACTATTGTTGATGACATTCTTTATAAATTGGGAAAATATAAGGTGCTCCGTCGGGTGGTCCATCCCATGGAGACTAGGAGAATCCTAGAAATGTGTCATAAATGCTCCGGTCATTTTGCTTCAGTGAGCACAGCTAGGAGAATTCTTAATGCAGGTTACTTTTGGCCATGCCTCCATAAGGATGTATATGAATGGTATCAAAGTTGTAAAGTATGCCAAAAGTTTGGAAGGCGACAGTTGATTTTTGGGCCCTTGAAGCTTATTCGAGCATATGGACCATTTGAGAGGTGGGGGTTGGACTTTGTGGTACCACTCCCTTGCTCATCTCAGGGCAAGCATTATTTATTGGTCGCCACAAATTATGTGACTTGGTGGGCAGAGGCCAAGGCCATAGTCAATAGAAAGGCAAGCACAGTTGAAAATTTTCTCTTTGATCAAATTTGTCCACGCTTTGGTTGTCCTTTGGAAATTCTCATTGATGGAGGAACCTCCTTTACAAATGAACTAATTGAAGATGTGGTGCATAAGCTAAAGATAAATCATAGCATGTCCATGCCATACTATCCCCAATGTAATGGCTTGGCTGAGAAAACAAATGGATTGTTGTGCAATTCAATGGGAAAGCTTGTAGACACCAAGAAAAGGAATTGGTATAGGCACTTGGTAGAAGTTTTATGGGCTTACAGAACCACACACAAGCTAGCTATTGGGTTTACACCATTCCAACTAGTGTATCGAATAGAAGCCATTTTGCCCATTGAATTGGAGATACATAGTCTTTGCACTGCTGTTGCAAGAAAAGAAGGACGGGAGGATGCCTATGCTCAATGCTTTTGGTATAGCTAGAAGCCTTGGATGAATGCAGATTACAGGCCTTACAAAACTTGAAGCTTCTCAAAAAAGGCGCAAGGCCCATTTTGACACCAAATTATGCAAGAAGAAAGATATTGCAGAAGGAGATTTGATCATGAGATTTGATAGCCGTCTGGACAAGCGGCTAGACAAAAAGTTTATCGGCTAATGGGAGGGACCATATCGAGTCAAAAAGAAGTTCATGAATGGAACCTATCAGTTTGAGGATGTTGATGGCATGGTGATACCCAGACGCACCAATGAATATCGCCTTAAATTCTTCTATGCTCGACCACCTTGAGGGCCAACAAACCTTGAGGGCCAACAAACCCTCTCTATCACTAGAGAGGATTTGCTAGGGGGGGAAAGATGTGACACCAAAAATTGATATTTTTTATTTGGCATTGGTATATGTTTTTCTCCATGTTTGATAAGAGTTTGAGTATCAAGTAATAGCCTAGCAGCTCTCACTTATTTATATTTTCTAAGATATTATATGGGTTTGAGAGGATGAGTGGAATGGATCATTGTAAATACCATATGTATGAATGATAAATACCTTGGTATGGGGTGAGAGTTATTTGTGTATGGGATATTATGGGGTTTTTACAAAATAGGAAGAGTGAGTCATATAAACAGGTGGGCTCATGTCCATGTGTTCCAATAATATAAGAGAGGCCACATGCCAAGCATGTGAAAGGCATGTGAAGGAGTGTGGAGTCACGAGGAATCCTTCTAAAATTCCTATGTGGAATAAGGAGGATGTGGACATATGGAAAAGAGAGGGTCCCTATGGGCTCCATGTGGGGAGACTCTTGACTTTCTCAATATTTTAAGAGTCTTGAGAATCTTTTGATGGGACACATGGCAAGAGTAGCCAAAAGGGACATGGATGGTGACAGACAGGCTTATGTGATTGATGGGGAAAGGAATCTACAGGCATCTGTAAATGGGTGAAGGAGGGTGATAAAATCTCTATAAAAGGAGCCCTCCTCTCCCTTGTTCATCATCTCTTCCACCATTAGGCCTCATGTTGCTATAGCCCTAGTCTCCTCAAGCCTCTTCCATGAGCCTCTTCTCCCTCTTGTAGATATTCTCTTCTGTAGACTCTTGAGTCCATCTCTCTCTAGTTCATTCTCTCTCTATGAGTAGTCTTGGAGCTTCCACTCTCTCTTGTACGTATGAAACCTCTTCTTCTCCCTTGTGTTTGTAGTATTTTGTGTTGCATTGGAGTGGAGTCTCACTCTATTGGTAATGAAGGTCACTTCAGGTTCTCTCTCTTGAGTGTCTCTTTCCTTTTTCCATTGTTTTCTCTTCCAAAGTGCTCAAAAGTGGTCTATTTGGCCACTCATTGTGCATACATGGTTTATCTATTTCCCAAATCACAAAGAGAGCTCTTCCTTCCCTCCTAGGTGACCTCTATCGGACTTGGATCGTTGATGAAGTCTAATCATGGAGGTAGTATTCGCCTAAGTTGGCACGAGTAGGAGTAGTAGGTGTTTTTCATGACAGTTTGACCCTGTCAATATTTTGCTCATAACTTTTCACTCCAAGGTCTGATTTGAACGAAACTTATATCAACAAAAAGATCTCTTTAAGAAGCATCATCGCATATCTTCACTTATTGTATTAGATGTTAAACCAAAAATCTATGAATCTCTGTGTGTGACTATTTCTTTTTCAGATGGTTTTTACCCTCACCAAGTAAACTACCCATATCTTTCCAACCGCTTCTCTGTCTCTTACGAAACTTATATTAGAGCGAAGCCCATTTCAAGCTGCATCTCGATATGTGTTAGAATATTTGATATCATGTCTCTACTAAAAGTTATAGGCCTCTGTGTCTAATGATAGTTTGCAGAGTGTTTTGAGCTAATTGTAAAGATATCTATGAAGGAGGTGCTTTGTTTCCCCAAAACCTACCCATCCGACCCAACCAGCCCCTTCAAACTCCTTGATATATATCAGTTCATGTCATGTTGAGCCACAAGATCTTCTTTCAACAACGTATCGCTCTTCTCTTTGGGGCATACCGGCTTGCTGAGATTATGGCCTCCATTGATCCTTTCCTTCTCCCTATGCTTGAGTACAACATTACTTGGGATGTTACCATCTTTATTCTCATATAAGGAAGGACCAATGAAGTTGAACCTTGTTCAATGACACCCTAAAAGTATTCAAGGATTATCTTTGACTACATTTTTCTTGCTTTAGAGAGAACTCCCTTTTGATTTTTGGCTAGCTTTTCCATTTCAGGTTGCCTTTCTCCCACAGCTACCCCCAACACTGCATGCTCTTTTTTAAAAGGAGGCTCTAATGAGGTCTTCATTTAAAGGCTTATCTTTAAAAACAAGTGTGACCCAAATAGAAGATCAAGAGCCATAAAAGCACGTTTTGTAGTGAAGACAATATAGCTCTTAATCTATTCAAAAATAGATCAGAGAGACTTCCATAATGGACTCCCTTTATTGTTACAAGGTTCAAGGCAACAAAGCGCTCCACATAGGACCCCTAATGGGATGGATAAGGAGCGCATTTATGAGTAATTACTTAGCCCAATATTCAAGGGGATTAACAATAGCCTTGACAATCTAGGAGGCTGAGAGTTTGCGGGCAGCTTGTTCAATATCAAAAACTCCCAACCCTCCTTCACCTTTGGATTTGGTGTAGAAAGACCACCTTACTTTTTCCAGTATAGAGGGTCCTTCCCGTAAGAAGGATCTACATAATTTGATAAAACTTTCTAGTCCATCTCTTAAAGGTGACCAATAAGAGAGGTAAAAGATAGCCATAGGGTAGAGGCAATGATTAAGAATGATCTTTCTCCTAGATAAATTAACTTGATACCCTCTCCATTTGTCAAGCTTTTTCTTAAATTTGTAGAGAAACTAGTCCCATCTTTGTTTCACTAAAATCTAAAATCCCATTGGTATTCTTAAGAGGCAAAACACTAAGCCATATGAGATTCTTAAGCATCCAAGATCTCTCAAGCCTTGTTGTTCCTTTCCACTTAGAGTTTCATATACTATTTTTGAGTGATTGAATAGGGATCCCGAGGCCTCACAGAAAACATCAAGGCATTTTAGAATTTTTTGAATCTCCTGTTGACTATTCTTTGGAGTGAAATTAGTGTCATCAACAAACGACTAGCAAATAAGCTGCTTTTGCCTGAGGGAAGAGCCATACCTTTGAGAGTACCATTCTCAGCCTCACTATGAATAAGCTAGCCTAGAGAATCATTAGAAATTGCAAAGAGGAGGGGAACAATAGGGCAGCCCTATCTGATAGATATTTTGAGGGAGAAGGGATGACTCATCTCCCCATTGACACAGTCTTTAGCTAACACATTACATAGGAGCAACCTCACAAAAGAAACAAAGGCTGGGGAGATTCCCATGTATTGCAGAGCTTGGATAATGAAATTCTAGTCCAAGCAGTCATAGACCTTGTCAAAGTCAACCTTAAGAAAGAAATGTCATGCTTGGATTCATTTGCCAATTCAAAGCCAAAGAAATGTCCTGCTTGGATTCATTTGCCAATTCAAAGCCTTCCCAAATATTAATAATTGCCTCAAGAAGGTGTCTACCCTTAATAGATCCTTTCTATTCTTTGAGGATCCAAGAGTCCATTTTATCTTAGATTCCAAGGGAAAGGGCCTTTGCAAAAATTTTGTAACTATGGTAAGACGCCTCTAGTTTTTAAGTTCATCCCTAGGACCATCCTTTGGAACAAGCTTGATAACTCCCCCACTTATGTGCATAGTAAGGAAGGAAGAGTTAAGGCTTTCATTCTAAACCTGTAGTAAGCAAGGGCCTATAGTTTCCCAAAAGGATTTGTAGAATTATATAGGGAGGCCATCTTCACCTGGCCTATTACCATTAGCCATAGTGTCCTACCTGCTTGAGTTCTTTAAGAGTGAAGGTTTTTCAAGGTAAATGTTCTCAAAGTTTTTGACAATCCTCTTCCTAGGCTCCTTGCATAACAGCCTAGCTTGAATCATCGACTCATTAGGAGGAATAGAGTTAGAGAGCATCTTTTGGAAATGTTAATGAATCAGCTGAATGTTCTCTACTATATTAGTTGAATGTTCTCTACTGTATTAGCTACTAAGGAATTGTCACTCTTCTTCAAAAGAGGGATTTCTTCATGTGATCTCTTTCTCCTGATGAACTTGAAAGTTTCTTTGGTTGGCTGATCACTTTTTCTTGCCAACGACTCCCTAAGATAGACTTTAGACTCATTGAGTTTTTTTTGCTCTTGCATTCTTAGGTCCCATTCAGCTTGTATCAGCTCTTCTTGAACTCTAAAGTCACCTAGTCTAGCTGACCAAAGTGTTGATAGTCTCTTTGATTTTTTCCATCCTCCATGCTCCGATTTTCATTTTGTCCTTCCTTGCTTGTGTTAGAAATTTTTGGGTCCTCGTCATTGCCTCAAGTCAAGAAACCTTATCAAGCATGTTCTTTGTGAAACATTCCTCCTAAATATGATTGATTTTCTCCTGAATATTCTTAAGACTAAAGAGTTTACGATCAGCCTTAAACCAAGAGATGGACGGCCTCCCCATTCCAAAGCCACATTTGAGTGTGACAAGTTTGTGGTCAGAGGGAGAAAGTAGGGTGAGTCTGATTAGACAAGAAGGACACCTTGCTAAACAAGTCTTGGGAAAGATAGATTCTATCAAGTTTGGCCTCTCTTCTCTTAAGCTCAGTTTGACTGTTGCACCAAGTGAAGATCAACCAAATACAATTGTTCCTTAACATTCTCCCAAGCATCCCATTGTGATCCTTTGACAATTGAACCTTTTTTCAAGCCACTTGTCCTTTCAAGATTCAACCATGTTAAAATCACCTAGTAAAATGCCACTTTCGCCAATTGCATCTAATGAATCCCAAGTGTTCTTCATATCCTTATACTTGTTTAGGGCATAGATAGAAGTAACAATGAAGCATTGCCCTTTCATCAGACATGTTATAGAGAACCATCTATACTGCTTATCAACTAGGTCATGTAGGACATAGGCCCCAAAATGAGAGAGTATCCCTAGAGCTGTACGACCTTTACCATCTTCATGATTGGTAAAATAACAAATTCTTCTCCTATCAATTTTTGTAATTCTATCTTGAATAATATCACCCATTACTTTAACCTCCTGAAGGGCTACAAAATGAGGGGAGAAAGAATTAGCTCTCAACCAAAAGGCTAGCTCCTTGGGGTGCCAACTCACTATGTAATATGTTACTACCCTCATCCAAAATCTAGGGTATGGGGGGACAAGGTCCATATATAATATGCATGGATTTTCTTAAAAATTTTCAAATATGCAAGGGAAAAAAATGAAAATTTCATGTTCCCCCTCCCACAAAATATAAGGTATATACCTTGAAAAATATGCAAGATTTTAATATTTGTACATATTTTTCATAATATGTGAGGCCCAACGGGGGGGTCTTTTGGATGAGGGGGGGTAAAACAAAAAATACACTAAAATATGAAAACCTATCTCTTTTCAAATTGATGTAGATTTTTCGTGTATTACCCAAATTTCAATGTGTAAAGACATATTTGAAGCTCTTTTAGTGTAGAACACAACCATATTAATTTGAATAATTTTTACTCATGGCATATTGTTAAATTCATCTCATACTCAAGCTTTTGATAGGTTTTTTTACTAAAGGGATTTGGCGCCTTAGGGCTAGCTCCTCAATTCTTCCAGGGTCGGTTAGTCCCTTGATGTTGTAGGTAAGGGAAGAAACCATTTTACTTAACCATTCTTTCTGGATCCCTTTTTAGCCCTAGGCTTTCAGTTCACTCTAGGGACTAACTATTTTTTATTGTCTTCTTTTATTTTGGACAACAATAAAAGCTTTATTCTAAAGGGACAATAGTAAAAGCTTTGTTCTTTTATTTTGGACAATAGTAAAAGATTTGTTCTAAAGGGAGGTTTCCTTATCCTCTTGGAAGGTCTTGGGTAATTCCTTTTTTGAGTTAGAACCTACCATATTTTCAGTGACCATTTTATCAATTCTACTAATGTCGTCTTCAAAATACTTGGACCAGTCATCATCTTGCCTTTTGTCTTGATTTTATTTGATCCACTCTTCAATCTCATCCTCAACTAAAGCTTCAAAGGAGTTCTTAGTGAAAGGGACCTGAGAGGGGACTTAGGTAATTCATGCTTTGGAATAGATTTAGGATTGGAGGGAGATCCCACTTCTATAGGAGTCTTCTCTATGTTTTTGCTCAAATTGGGGGCCTTGAGCATTTATTTCTCAATCTGAGCCATATGAGGTTTAGGAGTGGAAGGCACTTGCGGTTTAGGCATATTCTTTTTCTTGGGAAAATTCTTCACAGCATGACTTGCAAGTCCACATAGGAAGCATGAGTTAGGAATATTCTTATATAGAAGTTGTTGTTCCCTAAAAACACTTCCATTTCTGTTGAGGATCACCAGAGAGTTAGGCAGGTCCTCAACGATATCTAAGGATTCCCCCTTAGGTTGATAAAATTTTCAGTTTGAACACCGAACACCTTACCAAAACCACTATAGAGAGCAAGGAGTTGGTTACAAAGGGACAACGGTAGGTCTGGTAGTTCCATCGAGATGGGGTCTTTTGTGGACCTCGGCTTGTCTACAAGAGAAGTCATGAGACCACCATGAGAGATATAGAGTTTGGCTTCAAAGGTCCACAACCCATGTTTCAAAGCTCTCGTTGCTACCATATCATCCCGTTCAAATAGCAAAACAAAATAACCCTTTTGAGGAATCTAACATTGGTGATGACGACCATTCTTCAACCAATTGGTTCAAATCCAAGTTTCTAAACTGTCAGGGGGGGTCTAACTCCTAGTAGAAACCCAACCAATGCATGTTGTCTAAGCCACTCCATAGACTCAAAAAGGAGTTCATCATCAAGTGTGGCAATGACATGTACACTTGTATCAGAAGGCGGTGTTGCTCAACCAAGTTGAGAGTTCTCTTCTTGAAGTGTACATGGGCTTTTTTGATAGCTTCCTCCTGCTCTAGTTCCTAAGGGCAAAGTCTTTGGGACTTTTGTGTTTTGTGTTTCCTCTTGGACTTAAGTTGCTTTGACAGTATGTGGTTCATCTATTCTCTGAAAGACTTCTCTGGTTCTTGAAGACCGTTCAATATCGGCTTCTTGTTTGGTACCTTTGTCATGGCATTGTTGCTGGACTCGCATGGGATACCTTCTCTGCCATGGGGGAGGGATGTTCCTTCTGCTTTAGCTTCACTTCCTAAGCAGGCAAGGATAGATCTTTCTTCTAAATAGGGAGCTTGAAGAGAAAATCATGATCTAGCCAAAAGGAAGAAGAAACCTCTTCTAGCAGTTTGTGCTACTATTGAGTAAGAGGCCTTGGCACCACCTCTCCTGGCTCTACCTGCTTGCTAGCCTCTATCAAAACGGAGGAGTTTTGTTCATCTCTAGAGTATTGTATGTCCCTTTCATCTCACACACCACTACCTCCTCCACGTCCTCTTGCATGGGAGCTATATCCACCTCTGTTGATGGTGGGAGAGGATCCTGAGCTGTCACATTTTGCATCATTGCCGACTGCTACCAGGATGTCATTCCCTACCAGATGTAGAGAGGTATACCAATCCTTCCGACTGGTCATGTGGCGTGATGCACCACTATCAATAATCTAAGGTTCATGTGCAGGTACATGAATTGTGCAAATCTCCTCAATTGCTACGAACAACTCTACCGATACTGCCTGCGCACTGTTGTTGGACTCTTTCTTTATTGCATTCTTCTCATCTGCAATCTTCTTCTGGCACTCATTCTGCTTGTGCCCTACCTTGTTGCAATAGAAGCACTTGATCTTCTTCTTTCTCTTTTTATCATTAGAAGAAGATGGATTACCAGAGTCCTTACCCTTACCTTTCTTTGATCCCAGCCGAGAAAGCCGAATCTTCTCCAGCAGTCCTCGTCTTTTGACGCATCTCCTCCAGAAGCATTGCACTGAAATCTGCAAAGTTGAGGGGTGGATTTTTGTTCTGCATATTTAGCGCCGTATCAAGACCATCGTACTTTGGTGGGAGAATCCGTATGCACCTTCGTGCTAGATTCTTGCTAGTGATGGTGATGCCAATCGCAGTCATCTGATCCCGCAGATTCTTCACCCTGGTGATGAACTTCTCTACCGTTTTAGATTCAGATAGTTTCTCGTTCGTGAGTTGAGTCTCTAGATTCTGAATCTGCATCTGATTCATGAGCTCGTATTGATTTTTCAAGATCGTCCATGCCTCCTCTCCTGTGGTGACGTGTTGAATCAACACCATGACAGAATCACTTACACTGCAGACAATAGAACACATTGCATCTACATTTCTTCTTGTCCATGTGAGAATCTCATCCATAGTCGGTACTATCTGTTATGCTGCATTGGCTGGATTCGTCGATCTCGCAACCCGCTTTAGGTCCACCCCAGTAGCAGTATCGCAAAGCTCGTATGCACTTAGGATGGTCTTCATCTTGAACTTCCAAAGTGGATAGTTAGTGCCGTCCAATTTTTCGCTTTCACCGAATGGTGGGATTCGCAGTCTTGCAGGCTCGGCCATCTCTTACAATTCGCTCGCAAACAGAAATACACTACCAAATCTTCTTGCTAGAGCCCAAGCTCTGATACCATGTAAGAAAATAATACAACATCTATGCTCAATACATAATAGGATCTCGTATGCAAGAGAGAAAAGCAGATAGTATGGAGAATCAAAAATTTGATTACTGTAAAACTGATACAATAGATGGTGCTGCCTCCCAGCCATGTGCTCATGTGAGAGGAGCTTCGATGGCATGCTGAAAACAGTAGAGGATGGAGGCTAGATGCTAAGGAATCAAGGTTGCCATAGCCAATGATGATAATTGGCTTCACGAGCTTGCTCTTATATAGCCACCAGTCGTAGTCAGTTAGACCCAATTGGGTAACCGACCCAATCTGCCCAAAACGACTGACTGAGGGTCGGTCTCGAAATAGTAGGCCATCGACCACATGATAGAACTATTCGGCCCAGAGCCATTCGGGATCATCTGGGGCTCCAAACGGGCCTCAATGGGCTGCCCTGGGAAATGCTTCGTCTACCCTCAGTGCAGTCAATCATGGGATGCCTTCATGAACTTGCATGTAGCCTAGTTGGCAGTGTGCCAACTCTATCTGAAGCCTTCCAGCCATCAGGCCACACATGGCCCCCATCTGGTGTCCAAACCAGGACCTACCAGATAATCGAGCTACTCAAATGCCTTCTCCTCATATGGGGGGCTTACAAGTAGAGTTAGCTGGTTCCCGCGTAGTTACATGAGAGTGGAGCATCGATATCTAACAGTTCCTATCTACATCGTACCATCTCACATGTTGAACCTGAGTTACAAACAAAACTGGTACGAGTTTGGTAAAAATACACGGTGCAACAACATCTACGAACTCTCAAATTTCAGTGCTCGAGCTGATGTGAAGGACACTAAGCTGTGGCATGAGAGGTTTGGTCATCTAAACCTTAGTCCAATTGATTGCAGACCTACCACAATTTATAGATCTGCCCGATGTATGTGAAGCTTGCATGATGGTCAAGCAGCATCGGCAGCCCTGCCCTTTCCTAAAGAGGCCAGCAGGGCAAAGGCTCCTCTAGAGCTCGTTCACATGGACCTCTACGGAAAGATGGAGACGGAAGCTTTGGGTGGTTCCTACTACTTCATGATGCTAATCAATGACTATAGTAGAAGGATATGGATATACTTCCTGAAGACTAAAGATGAGGCTTTTGGTAAGTTCAAAGAATGGCATGTAATGGTCGAGAAAGAAACAGGGAGGAAGGTAAGGAAGTTGAGATCAGACAGAGGTGGTGAGTTCACATCAAGTGAATTCAAAAGTTAATGCAAAAGTCACGGGATCAAGAGGCAGAAACCCCCGCCACATACATCACAGCAACATGGAGTAGCAAAGCACAAGATGCACGTCATCTGTGAAATGGGCAGGAGTATGATGAAAGGGAAAGATTTGCCAAAGACTTTCTAGGCTAAAGCATGTAACACGGTAGTTTACATTCTAAATCATAGCTACACGAAGGCTGTGAACGAGATGACTCCACTGCAGGCCTTTTCTGGTAAGAAACCTTCAGCTGTACATTTCAGAGTTTTTGGATGTGATTGTTTTGTGCATGTCCCTGATACTAACAGGACCAAATGGGAACCGAAGAGCCGGAAGTGTATTTTCTTGGGCTACAATGAAGAGGCGAAGGGTTACCGTCTCTATAACCATGTTACCAAGAAGGTAATAGTAAGTCGCGATGTGGTGTTCTCAGAACAACCGCATCAATTGGAGGAGGATGCTTCCTTCCCAAACAACTAGGACCAGGATATCCATCCAGTACAACCACCAACAACAGACCGAACTCCCCCAACAGTGCTTGGGAGGATTCAAGATAAAGAAGAGGAAGAAGAGCCTGCAGAACCACAATGGCAACGGTCGTTCCCGAAGTGGGTAAAGCAGATTTTGGATGGCAGAGAACCTCCAGCCATTGAGGAGGAACCATCCGAACACTGCTGGTCCAAGAGATTAGAGGAGCAAAGAAGGCGCAGGAACACTTGGTCAACTATGCTTTGATGACAGAGGTGATCCGTGCTGAAGAACCCAAGTGTCTTGAAGAGGCACAAGGTGATGATAGGTGGATGGAGGCTATGTAGTCAGAGTATGGCTCCATAATGAAGAACAACACTTGGGACCTTGTGGATCGACCACCAAAATGCAAGGTAATCGGAACCAAGTGGGTGTACAAGACCAACCAACGGCATGTTGGATAAGTACAAGGCTCGGGTCATGGCAAAAGGATTCGCATAGGTACATTGTTTTGATTATCAGGATACTTTTCCTCCCACAGCTCGACTAGCCACAATTCGCAGTGTTTTGGCTATAGCAGCACAAGAAAGTTGGCCTGTGTTTCAGATGGATGTAAAATCCACCTTTCTGAATGGATATCTCAAGGAGGAGGTATACATGGAACAACCACCAAGTTTTGTGATCCCCGGTTCAGAAGGTAAAGTCTGTAAACTGAAGAAGGCACTTTACGAGCTGAAATAGGCCCCACGAGCGTGGTACCAGCGGATTGAAGCCTACTTTCTACAAAACGGGATCAGGAGGAGCCCATCTGATGCAAATTTGTATAACTACAGAGGAGGCAGGTGTATGATCGTGGTCCTTTATGTGGACGACCTTGTCATAACAGGGAACCATGAAGAGAAGATCTCGCTGACAAAGCATTTGCTAAGAAGAGAGTTTGAAATGACAGAACTCGGACTGATGCATTTCTGTTTGGGGATTGAAGTTTGGCAAGATCCAACACAGATCTTCATCTCACATCTGAAGTATGCTGGAGAGATATTGAAGGCATTTGGCATGGCTAAGTGCAAGACAGTTGGCACCCCTATGGAGGTTGATAGAAGCTCTCAAACGAGGATTCATCACCATTGGTGGATGAACCGAAGTACAGAAGGCTTGTGGGCATCTTGATTTACTTGTGCAACACGCGGCCACGGACATCAGCTTTGCGACTGGTGTACTAAGAAGGTTTTCCAATAAGCCCCGGAAGAACCATTGGAGGGCAAGGATGCGGGTGCTAAAATACATCAAAGGCACACTTGATTATGGCATCGCCTATACCAACGGCAACATCTTGACCAGATTCTGTGACTCGGATTGGGCAGGAGATGTGGACAGCAGGAGATCAGTGACAGGTTACTGTTTCTCACTTGGATCCAGAGCTGTCTCATGGGTCAGCAAGAAGCAACCTATAGTTGCTCTTTCTTCTACCGAGGCTGAGTACAAATCAGCATGTTTTGCTTCTTGTGAGGTAGTATGGTTGAGGAGGATTTTAGAAGACATGGGTGCAGTGCAGAACAAGCCTACATAGTTATCATGTGACAATCAGAGTTGCATGGTGATTGAAAAGAACCCTGTGTTCCATGCTCGCACAAAACACATTGAGATTCAATATCACTTTGTACACGAGCTCATCATGGATGGAGAGGTTGACTTGGTGTACTGTCCGACTACAGAGAATGCTGTGGACATCTTCACGAAGGCTCTTGGAAGAGACTTGCTGGAGAGGCATCTTCATCGACTTGGCATTGGGCCAAAAAAGTAAGTTCACTTGCAGGTGGAGATTGAGGGGGGGTGTTAGATATCAATGCTGCACTCTCATGTAACTACACAGGAACCAGCTAACTCTACTTATAAGCCCCCCATATGAGGAGAAGGCATTTGCGTAGCTCGGTTATCCGGTAGGTCCTAGTTTGGACACCAGATGGGGGCCATGTGTGGCCTGATGGTTGGACGGCTTCAGATAGAGTTGGCACACTACCAACTAAGCTACATGCAAGTGCAGGAAGGCATCCCATGACTGGCTGCACTGAGGGTAGATGGAGCATTTCTCAGGGCAGCCCATTCTCAGGTTGCGGGGCCCGTTTGGAGCCCTAAATGATCTCGGATGGCTCTGGGCTGAACGGGAACTATAGGTAAGTTGTTCTATTTTGCGCCACAGTTCTATCGTGTGGTCGGTGGCCTATTTTCAACCCCCAGTCGGCCGTTTTGGCCAGGACTGGGTTGATCACCCAATTGGGTCTAACCGACTATGACGAGTGGCTATATAAGAGCAAGCCCATGAAGCCCATTATCATCACTGGCTATAGCAACCCTAATTCCTTAGCATCTAGCCTCCGTCCTCTACTGTTTCCACCACTCCATCGAAGCTCCTCTCACAGGAGCGCACGGCTAGGAGGCAGCACCATCTATTGTATCAATTTTACAGTAATCAAATTTTTTATTCTCCATACTATCTGCTTTTCTCTCTTGCATACGAGATCCTATTATCTATTGAGCACAGACGTTGTATTATTTTCTTACAGGAACTCCCATCAAGATCACCTCCATTGTCATCACCATCCTCCATCTCCCGTACTTCTCCCCCAATCAGACTCTATGTTATTGAAGCCTACGAACTGACAATGGTGGAGAGTATCTCTCTCATGACATTCAGCATTTCTGTGATACACATGGGATCGAGAGGGAGCTCACATCCCCTCGTACTCCAAAATAAAATCTAGTTATAGAACAAATGAACCGCAGCATTCAGGAAAGGTTGCAATGTATGCTTTCCAATGCAAGTCTTTCTGGTGGTTTTTGGGTTGAGGCAATGAAGACTTCAGTGCATGTAATCAATAGATCACCTAGTAAGAGTTTGGATGCTAGTATCCCTGAAGAGGCATGGAGTGACAAGAAGTTCTCTTACTCTCATTTGCAAATATTTGGGTGTGAGGCATATGCACATGTGCCAAAAGAGCTTCGGAAGAAGCTAGATCCTAAGTTTAGGAAATGCATCTTTCTGGGTTATGGTGAAAGTGGAGAGATGGGCTGTCGTCTCTAGGATCTAGAAGAGAAGAAGATTATACGAAGCCATGATGTGGTCTTGAATGAGAAGAAGATGCATAGGGCACCCATGAGGGATATGGAACCGAGGAAAATCACTTTCTAGGATGTGAATACATCCGCATATGTTGATAGAAAGCAAGTTGTCCATGCAGCAAATGTGCAAAAAATGGTGCCACCAGGTACTACCACAAGTACAGAATCAAGGGCAGATGATGGATCATCTATTGGTGGCAATGATGAGCCAAATGTGGCTGATATGCAAACGGGATAGCAAGCTGAAATGCCCTTGAGAAGAACATATAGAGTGTCTAGACCGCCTGATAGATTTATTCTAAGGGTAGACTATGTGATGCTTACTAATTACGGGCAGCCTTCTTGCTATAGAGAGGCAATGATGTGCGAGGATCTGTGCAAGTGGGAGTATGCTATGTAATCAAAGATGAATTCACTCATGAAAAATAAGACTTCGGACTTGGTTTCTTTGCACATGGAAAGAAAGCATTGCCATGTAAATGGGTCTACAAGATGAAGGTACAAATGATGATGTGCCTAAGTACAAGGCCCGTTTGGTTGCTAAAGGATTCAAGCAAGAGAAGGGTGTGGACTTTGATGAGATCTTCTCTCCGTTTGTGAAGATGACCACACTTAGATGCATACTTGGACTTGTGGCAGTAGAGGATATGGAGCTTATGCAAACGGATGTCAAGACAACTTTCTTGCATGGGGATTCGCATGAGGAAATTTACATGGTACAACCGGAAGGCTTTGAAGAAAAGGGCAAAGAGAATTTGTTTTGCAAGCTAAAAAAGACTCTTTATGGCCTTAAGCAAGCGCCTAGAGAATGGTATCAGAAGTTTGATGCTTTCATTTGGTCCCACGATTTCAGAAGAAGTGAGATTGATCACTACATCTACACTAAAAGGGCCAAGGATAATAGCCTGATACTCCTAGCACTTTATGTGGATGATATGCTATTGGCTAGCAAGAACACTTATGAGCTAGATGTATTGAAAACCAAGTTGCATGAGGCCTTTGACATGAAGGATTTGGGACCTGTAGGTCATATTCTTGGTATGCGCATCACACATGACCAGAGTGTTTCAATATGAAGGGGGGGAAGCCAGTAAGTACTCCATTGCCTCCATATGTGAAACTGAGTTAGGCAGATAGTCCCAAATCAGATAAGGAGAGGGCCATGATGGCCAAGGTTCCTTATGCATCAACGGTTGGGAGTCTTATGTATGCTATGATAGCTACTAGACCAGACATTGCATTTGCAGCAGTGTGAGTTGTTTGCGGATATATGGCTAATCCACAAAAGAGGCATTGGGAGGCAGTTAAGTGCATCATGAGGTACATGAAGGGTACCAAGGAGATGTGTATTTGCTTTGGCAGAAGAGAGAGGTGTGTACTTGGGTACACAGATTCAGCCTATGCAGGGCATATGGAAAGCATGAGATCCACTTCTAGTTATGTGTTCACCTTCGCATAGGTGGTGCAGTGTCGTGGATGTCTCGCACACAAAAGTGCATTGCTTTGTCTACCACAGAGGCCGAGTATGTTGCAGCCACAGAGGGTTGCAAGGAGGCTATATGGCTTGATCGGCTAGTGGGAGACTTGGGGATTCATACAAGTGTACTAACATTGCATAGTGATTCCATGAGTGATATTCAGCTACTAGCACGGAATCCGGTCTTTCATGCAAAGACCAAACACATTGAGGTCAGGTACCATTTTATTAGGGAGGTACTTAGAGCTTGTCAAGGTTCATACATATGATAACCCTCTAGATATGCTAATGAAGAGTCTACCTAGTCACAGTGGATTGAGTATTGTTGTGTATTGATGGGCATTGGATAGTATGTTCACTAGCTATTGGGGGCTAAAGGCCAGTGTACCTTAACCCGGTTATGTACAATACTCAAACACATGTATATATGAATGAAATAGAAGATTAGGGTGTTCTGCACTCGCCAAAACTTGTGTATCTCTCTCTTCTAGCTCTCCCTCTCTCTCTCTCACCTTCTTCCATTTCGCTTCTGTTGTTGAGATCTCTTTTGGTAGCTTCCTTGTTGTAAGAGCATATTAACAAGCCTCTAAATATACCTTTTCGGGTCATCCATTCAAAGACTATAGGAAGGGTACCACAATTGCTTAGGAAAATGCTACCACAAATGTTTTCTCATAAATGGGATAGAGGTATGAGAGCAATTCTCGGGTTTTCTCATGAATGGTAAGGGAAATTGTTAGGTATGAATGTGGTTGCTTAGTCAAAAGCTACCATAGGTATTTTCCCATGAATGGGATAAAGGTATGAGGGAAATTGCCACGTTTTCCCGCCATATTGGGATAGCTAGGACCAAAAAAAAGAGGGGCATGATGAATGGATGCCCCATTACTAAAGAAGTTATATTGAGAAGTTGTACTAGAGGGTCTTAAGTGAACTCCAAGTGCCCCATTCCTTGAGTGATATACCATCTGAAGTGGCTATGGTCTAGTGATTGCCTATCTAAATTGTTTTCTCAGTCAATTAAGGGAAAACATGATCAAGGAAGGGTCGATAATATTCTCGATGTAGATGGTCACTAATCACTCAACCCAACTAGATTTCTAAAATTTTCATCAAACACCTTGAAATCAAATAGGTATGCTCCTCTATTTGAGACCTAATGGAGAAAGAATTCGATAGGTCTTTCTTTGAGGAGAACCAGATGACACCTTATTTGAATTGCCTAAGGAGAGGGTTTCAGTACATGATGGTTTTGTTGTAAAACTCCTCAAGAAGTTTTGGTACCTAATTGGCAAGGAATTATCTAATATGGTAACTTTATTTGTTTTCAAGTAAAGCTCTCATTGGATATTGATTATGGGTGGTGAATTTCATCTCCAAGAGATCATACAAACTTCAAATTATGGATTGGAGTGTTAAGTAATGCATAGAAGATTATGGACAAAGCTTTGGAAATTGGGATCAAATTGTTGATCTCCAAGGTTGTTAACGGGAAGCATCATGGATTTATCCAGAAGAAGAACGTCTTTAAGAATATAATAAATCTATGGATTGGAGTGTTAAGTAATGCATAGAAGATTATGGACAAAGCTTTGGAAATTGGGATCAAATTGTTGATCTCCAAGGTTGTTAACGGGAAAAAAGCATGATGTTGAATGAAGCATGACTTCATCTTTTCCATTGCTAGGGTTACAAGGCCTTGTGTAGAAGAGAGGGAAACTATGAGAGTAGTCATGAACCTAGACGTAAGAGAGCATACCCACCTGGATGAGGCAAGGGTGGGGGATGCGGAGGGCAATGCAAGGGCCTCGGCAGTTCTCTTTGAGGAAGGAGAAGGCGAGATTGATGACAAGGCGCTTAAGAAGCGGTGAGGTGCGCTTAGCTTTGACATGGGAGCGACCAACGATGTAGGTGATACCGATGTCGTAAGCCTCCCTAATCTCGGCAACCTCCATCTCCTCCTCATCCACATCAACATCAAAATCGGTACATGCATCATAGTCATCATCATCATCATTGGCATCATAGTCATCATCATCATTGGCATGAATACAACCCACTTCCTGTGATCCATGCATCCTGGGTTCTGCTGCATCATCTTCTTCTTCTTCTTCATTCTTGTGTGATCCATCCAAGGTTGTTGCTTCTTCTTCCTCTGTATATCCATACTTGCTTACAAGTGCTCCCCCTAGAGCTCTCCCATGTCCAACCACATCCCCTTCTTGCAGCTTCTCATTCAGAGCTCCATCACTAGCTTCTACTCCTTGCTCATCCCTCAATCTCCACATGTTTGCACTTCCTTTGCTGCTGCTGCGACTCCCACTCTCAGCCTTGCTTTCCGTCCTTATGAACTCCTCTATGCTCCCTACTAATACATCTTCAAATTCCTTGCTCTCCCCTTGCACGTCCTTGTAGCCATACCTCACTATGCATCGAAACATCCTGTACTCTTTGGGTCCTATCCTGCCCACCAGAAACCGCTCCTCTGTCTCTATGTGTGGCACTGGCACTGATTTTATGCACACAAACACCAGGACTCTATGGAAGGCTGGAATGTTGGTGATGAAATGAGTGAACACTGCAGGGACGCCTGTGACCAGATTGGTGTATATCAGACCAATGCCAGGTACACGTACCATGCCTAGACTTGGCCCCAAGCTCAAAATCGTCTGCATTGAAATCTTACTCTGCAAGTCACATTCGTACTTTTTAGTTGTCCCATAGAGCCATATGCACATGATGGCCATGAAAATGAGAGCCAACACGAGAGGAGCCCAGCCACCTTTAGGCACTTTGACCAGACATGCTGACAAGTAGAGCCCTTCGACCGATCCAAAGAAAACCAGCAAACAAGTAGCGACGAGGATGTTCTTCCTCCACACTATCACCACCACCAGGAACATGAGGAGTGTTGTGACAAGCATCACAATTGTCACTGCAAGCCCTGATGCAAGTAGCAGCACCACGAACAATTGATTTTTAGAAATAAAGAGACAAGCAAATCTGTGTGACACTGCTGCAGCGAATGGGAGCACATAGGTACATAATTTTTACGAAAGATGCAACATAGCAACTGACCATAAGCATTGCCAATGAGACTGGTATCTCTGAAACCAATAGTTATTGCAATGCTCAACACCATGAGCAACCAGTTGATTTCAGGAATATATATTTGCCCCAGAATGTCCGTCGACGTATGAACGACCTTCACATGAGGAAAACAACTCAATGCCTTGCATTGATTGACGATGGAGAAAGATGCTGAAATGACAGACTGACTGGCAACAATAGATGCAAGTGTGGCAACTACAACAACTGGCCAGTAGACAGAATCTGCAAAAGATAACAATTCTTTTTAATGGAAAGAGCAGTATATATTATCTGTATCTTTATCCTTGTCGCATCAATCAAATGGCAATTACAAAGAGCTGCTGCAAAATAAAGACCATCCATTCACAATCTCTAAAGAGCTTGAAGACATCGTCAATCTAGTGCTTACTATATTTCAATGCAGAAGCATTCAAAGAATCAGAACTTTACAGACAGGCAACTTATATTTCATGCAACTGACGATGTGGCAAGTCAGTATAAGCACCAGCAGACATAAAAGAAAGGATCACCTTCCTTTAATATATGTATGTGCATGATGCGTTTACACAATTCAAGACCTCTAAACTGGTCACTTGAGAGAATCAAGCCACATGTGAACTGTGCATTCTCATATATTCAGAAGGCCAGACCCCGTCCAGGTAGCATCGTAGCCCCTTCAAGAGAAAGCAAGCATATCTATGCGAGCACAAGTGGGTATATTTGTAAGGGGCTCCCAAAGGAAACTATAGGCAGCTAGAACTACTATTGAAACCTCCAAGGTTGGTGCCCTAAAATTTGAACCCTTCCACATAGCACATCTTTTGTGTGCGCAATAATACGTAGCTACCGTTCCATCCTTCACTCTCTTTGTGATGGAATAATACCCGAGGTCAATGCCCTTTTGTGAACAAGGCATTTACATATATTAGTGCCAAAAGCTAAAAATCCTTACGTAGCAAAAAGAAAATCAAGATAAAGAACATTAGAGCTTACAATATCAATCAAGCTTATTGACAACTCATTGTTCTCAATATCTGACCAATATACTGCTTAATCCCATTTCATAGTCCCCATGGACTTTTACAATGATCTCAATCATCATCTTGGCCATCTTTAAAAAATCCACACTGTGGTGACATGTGGCACGCCGATGCCATGTCGTCCATACTGAACACCAAAGTAGTATATGTAGTGGGAAGAGATCAAGAAGTATATGTGGTAGGAAGAACTAATATCCTTGGTCACTGAGACATTATGAAAACAGCACTCCACATGTTTATATTCTCCAAAGGGAAGATGCATTTTTATATATGCAACAGTAAGGCAAGATTAATGTGCCTTTAGAATTGTCTTTTCTTTGGGGATGCATCAATGTATTGCGTGAAGGGCACAACAAATACATGGTGTAGGCATGTGGATAATCCCACAAGCAAGTTGTTGCTAATCTAAAGAAGTCATATCATGCTTAGTGTGTCCATGCACTTATATCCATGATTGCCCTCTTGGGGTGATTAGGCCTGTAATGGCCATCCCATTGCTTTTGAATCCATGTGTCACAAAATCTCCATCTACTACACAATTTTAAGTGCCTCTATGACATCCCTATGACATGACCTTTAGGATTCTGACAAGTTCTTCAATCAGTGTCAAGGCTAACCATTTGGTCCCTGTTTTCCATTTTGATGTCCGAGGTTCCCAAAAAGACACTATAATTGCTTTCTGTGATGATTGTGATATATATCACACGACATAAAGATGTGCCAGTCCTCCTTGAATGTTCTCTTCTTTTTTTGAAAAGAGAAGGCTATTATAAATGAAAAGACGCTTTCCCAGAAGAGATAATTATCACTGCCAGTAATGGCTATAGCAACTAGGTGCTGTAAACAAAGCGGTAGTAGCAGCTTGTCAACTACATTATTGTAGGAACCTAAGATGCTGTGCCAGTGGATTTCTTCAATATCCCAGAAAAGCCCCCCTCAACAAATGTTCTTATGCCTAGCTGTCACTCAACTTCCACACTATGTGATGAAAGTAGTCTGTTGCATCCTAGTATAAAGCAATACAGGGTGAAGGCTGACAATATGTGGTGAAGTGACAGTGTTCCTGGTGGTTAAGAAAGCCCAATCCTGATCTGCAACAAAGGTGGCCTTGTGAAAGACGTCTTCCTCTGCTTCCTATGCTCCTCATACAATGATGGCTTGAGTCTTTTTCTTTATGAAGCCATTCCTTCTAGGTGATTGTTCTTACCAAAAAACCCACAAGTCTTTTTGTCCTCTTCTTGTTGGGGTTCTTGTTGTTGGAGAACTTGTTCTTTCAGTAGTATGCCTCTTCATTGTTGTGGGAAACGTGAGGCTGTCCTCTTGCTTTCCCTTAAAACTCTTCACTCTAAAGATGCTTGTAGACCGCTTTAAAGCTGATAAGTTTTGCAAAGTACACACAATATGACCATATTCTTGATTTGGCATACTTATAAAAGTGTTTCTTTAGCATCTTTCTCATCGATTGGTGCACCTATTGTTGCTAGTTGACGCTTCATGTAGTTCAAGTGCTTTGGAAAAATGTCAGTGGGCTTCATCTTGAGTCAAGAACTAAATCTCAAACCTAATCTTTGAATGTTTACCCTTCACACCAAAGATTCTATCTATTGTATCCCAAGCTTCAGCTGCATTCTTTCAATTGTGATGTGGTGGGTATAACTATAACTCAACTCGACACCTATGATGACAGATGCCTTCTAATTTCTTGTCACCCATCCCCTCATTTTCCTTGTGTTTAGTTTCTACTCCTTACCATTTGCAATAGTCTATAGCCCCTTCTTTATCAACACAAACTTTATCTTGGTTTGCCAAGGATGAAATTCCTTTCTATCAAACCTATTAGTGTAACCTTTTGATCCCACAGGAAGCAAGGTCTTACCTCTTGGCTTGAAGTTTACAAGGGCAGTATCTAAGAATTTTACAAAGAAGATTTGATGATTAGAATTCACCCTCAACATACATGTCCATATTTGTGCATAAGAATACTGAGTGACTAAGATTTTTGCTTACTCATAATAGTGAGGTCTAGACTTAAATTTCTTAACTTTCTTCTTGATCTTGAGGTGTTGTATATTTGATGATTCGCTAGATATAAGCATTGAAAGAGTCAATCAAGCATAATCTTCCAAGCAAAATAAGCATTGTAACAATTAATCACTGCAATGCTACTGTTGAGAGTGATATAGAGATTATGCCTCAGCAATGTTGCTATTGACAGCAATGTAGACAAGCTGTAAACAGTGAGATCTCTGAGGAGACAGCTTCAATTAGGCCTGAGCAGAGGCAATGTTTGCTTGAAGAGGCAATGCAATAGCTCACAGCTACAGAGGATAGACTGTAGAAACAATATACTAGCCTATAGAAGCAACGAAGATACAAGTGCAACGCTGCTGCATTCTCATGCTGATCAAGTTTCATGTAGAGCACGAGCAAAGTTGTAGAAGCAGTCGAAGCTCCGAAATGCATGCGCTGCAGTTGATATCACGTGTGGAAGCAATGCAACAGCTCACATGCAGTAGAATGTCAATGCTGAGTAACAAGAGCAAATCTTCAGCCAAGGAAAAGCAGAGGAAGGCGACAGCTGAATCATATAAAATATGAGCTGCAGGAGCAGCTCAAACAAGTATATGTAGTAAGCATGGTGACACTTCATAGCAGCAAGTCACACGCTGTAGGAGAAATATAGAAGCTCACAGTTGACAACGATGTTCTGTAGAAACAATGCAGCAGTCTTAGTTTCAAAATTTGTGTTGTTGTTGTGGAGGTTCAAACAGATGCATAGGCTGCAGACAAGTCACAGCATTGCATTGATAAGATCTGCAGAAGCAGTGCTCAGCTGCAATGGTGTTGATAACTTGATTGTCAGAGGCTCAGAGGTGGCAGTGAAACCAATATCTCTAGCTCAGCAGACTGGGGGTGTGGAACAAACTAGAAGGCTGCAAGCTAAAAACCAACTAACAGAGCTCTGACACCAATAGTAGAAAATGCATAAACATAGATCAGCTAGCTAAGGATGGGAGATATCCATAGATGAGAGTGACAGAAGGACAGAGCCTCTTCTATAGGCTGATATTACAATAAAACCCTTCTCTAGATGAGTGCATCTCTAGATCCACAATTATCTCCACCTTCCCATCAATCTCTCAATCAGCCCATGAACTCTCAATCTAACTCTGCATCATTGCTTACATCACTAAAAACATAATCACTTAGAGGGCTGGACATTTGGTGATCAATATCCCAACAAAGGTCTGCAGGCTGTGTACTCCACACTGATTCCTGGCCTCCTGCTGCTTTGGATGCACCTAATGTTGAGACCTTTGATGCTGATCCTGGCCTCCCTGCTGCTCTGAATGCAGCCAATACCAAGGCACTAGATGCATACCAAGATCCCCAACAATGGGGCCATAAGACCTTCTTCTTTGGCATCCTATCACAGGCATGCACAAGCCCGTGGCCATGCTAGCCAGTGCCAATGCAGCAGCCAGGTCAACTGCCACACAGGCATCCGTACAGCCATGCAGGCAGCCTTGCGCAGTCAGCAATAAACAGAAAGTCAATGCCACATCATTGCAGGTCAAAAAACACAAAGTTGACTTTTTGGTCAAAAGTCAATCACCTGGTCATTGGTAGGAGTTGACCAGCTGACAAGGGTCAACCGTTGGCGTTGACCAGGTCGGCCAGGCTGACCTAACAACCTATAAAAGGGCAGTCTTTGGCCCTCATTCTTCATCCCACAATTGGGCCTCATAACCTCAAATCAGCAGCAGTTAGGCCTCCCCACAGCAAACCAGCAAGGTAGCCTCAGCCTCTTCGGGGATCTAGTGAGGATTCACCTCCTCCAGATTGTCTAATCTTTCCAGTTTTGCAGTGAGGATTTCAGCCCCTTCATACAGTTGTATTCAGCCCTTCGGGCATTCATTATTCAGTTGTATCTATTTTCGTCTTCGGAGGTCCACGACATTCTCTCCCTCTGATTCTCTCACTCACATCCACAGCACCACTTTGCGTATTGAGAGCATCATCTTGTAGTTGCAGTTAGTATTGAGCAGGAGAGAGAGTGAGGATAGTCTATCTCCCGCTACATTGGTATCAGAGCTTAAGTTTTCTTTCCTGAGATAGGGAGGGTCAGTTTAGGGGCAGCTCTATTGTTTTATGGTCCAAACAAGATCGAGCAAGGACACCATGAGCACCAGTGAGCAGTCCAACACAAGGGGATGAGGGTTTAGTGTCTCAACTGAGCAAAAAAAAGAAGAAATCCTTCTATTGCAACCAGCCAGGACATTATACGAGGGACTGTAGAAAGAAGAACGCTAATCAGAAGAAGAAGAAGTTCAAGCAAGAGTCAAAGAAATGGCAAATGTGGTAACAGAAATAGAGAGCTTTTCTTGGTGACGACTCCAAGTGTGTCCAAGATCAAGTATGCAGATCTAGGAGGAACTATTACGATGTCTGACATTGAGAGTAGGTCCGATGAACCAGAGGGACAAGAGGCCTCTGTAAAGGTGAAGGACAACAATGGTTGCTCAGATTGTTGTTCTAAGAACGAGACTGACACAACTGGGACATAAGGGAATAGTTGTGTGGAGTGTTTTTTGCAACCCGTCCAGCTGCTTGAACTTGACTGGGTACACGTATTGGCTCTTGAAACCAAAAAGCATAATCTGATCTAGCTCAACCATTTCTGCATGCTTCACTTGTGAAATGTCCATCACTGCTGGTCCCGTAAATGGCTTAAGCCATGACACATGGAACTCTAGATCCATTGGAAATTCAAGCTTCATGGCTAAATCATTGATGACCTGAATGATGGAATATAGGCTAAATCTGTGGCATGATGGCTTCGAACATTTCTTCCCTATCTGCTTTGGACACTCATGATGATACTAAGGTAGGCTCACCAACCTTTCTTGTACTCCACATCTGTGCCATGCTGGTTGCCCTAGGTCTGGTAAGCCTCTTGTGCTTTGGTGATCTTTTCCTTCACGGCCTCCAGAATCTACACACAGCGCTCAAAAATTCGGCTTGCTTCATATACCTCCTACATAGAGACCCTTGCCCACATAGGATGAATGAGTGTTGTTCAAAATCCCCTACTAATGGAAGGTACTACTCCCTGTGTGGGACTGTGTCATTGACACAAGTCTTGCGAATTCTTGAACAATTAAAATTGCAGATGCGATGCCCTTTGTGTGAGAGCACGGACAATCACATTCTCTGCTCCTAGAATCTCCTCAATCATCCCTCGAACTGCTAGAATATCTAACTTTGTTGAACTTGTGAGCCCAGACATTGAGCACTTGGCATTGTTTATAGCCACTTAAGTGCCTTGTGATCAGTCTTGATTGTGAACCCCTGTCCAAACGAGAAATGCTTCCAAGTTTGAGAGCAGGAATGAACAGTAAGGAGGTATTTATCATGTATAGAATACCTGGTCTCCATTAGACTTCACTTTTTCTCCTAAATGCAATCAAACGGTTGTGCTGCTCTAGTTATCCACCCATGGCATAGTCCATACATCAAAAGGGTGATGCAACTGTGCTAAGGCGGAGCATGGGCTGTTGTAAAAGCTGCCTTTAACAGAACAAAGGCTGTAAGGACTTCTCAAGGAAAGCTGATAGGCTACTTCTTGGTCTTTATTCATTACAATATATTGGTAATGGGAGAACGACTATCTTGGCCAAGTCCTTGATATGTTTGAGATGGTCTTCGTACATCTGGGTGTGTGGGCACATCCCATTCGACGATGTCCTTGACCTTTGCAGTTGTCCAACTTGACACCAAAAGGACTACTGATGTACTCAAGGTAGTGCACCTCCTTTCAAAAGAAACTGAACTCCCTGGCATTGATGTATATCTAATGTCGTTTAGAAGCTAAAAGACATACTTAAGATGATGCTCATGTTGAGCGTGATCTTTAAAGATCCGAATGTCGTCTAGAAACACAAAGGCCTGTTCTTGAAATTTTGAACTGTCAAGTCAAGTGCCCACCATTAGGACGAATCATAAGAACAAATTTAACTCTTTCTTTACCCATGTGGACAAACTCAGGTACCACAATTGCTTGGTTGCTGCAAGATATGCACTATGGTGGCCTCAATCTCATGGACATTGCATGCAATCTATGCAGAATCCATGCAATTGATGCAAAATATCTGTATCATCATATTTTGAGCCATACGTAGCATGCTTGCATATTCCAAGATGCTCCTAGTTTGGTTCACCAACACAACATGTAATTAGAACTAAAATGGTATCCCACATCCTCCACATATTGGTTGATCCTCCAGCAAGGTAGACGAGGTCCTCTAGCACAATGGCCCTTTTCAAACATGAAAATGTCCCATCTTGGTAGCCATCTCATAGATCCATATTCCAAGCTAATTAGTTGGATGTGGCTACAATTAAATGCATTATCACATTCATGTGAGCATATAATTAAAACCAACATGGTAGCCCACATCCCCCACCGCAATGGCTAGTCCTCCAACAAAGGGTATTAAGTCCTCCACCACAATGGTTCACATCGATCATCATCTATGAAGGTGTCCCACCTTGGTGGCCATCTTACAGATCTCCTATATCTCAAGCTAATTAGTTATACCTAGCCACAATTGAACTCATCATCACATATGTGCGAGCATGTATGTTAAACTAGCATGTGAGACCAACTCAGTCGCTACAATTGCTGGGATTTCATTCCAAGCTTGTGGCTAATTTATTAATCTTGATTCATCATTACACTCATTTAAGCATGTAATTGAAACCAACATGATGGCCCAATCAAGCACCCCATTGGCTAGAATTTGATTATGACTTGATCTACCATGACAAGCTATATATAATGGGAATTTGTTTATCATGACTTTATAACCAGCATACTGCCCAGATCTTTTACCATGGTAGCCAAATGTCTACCGAATGCTCCACCATAGTGTCTTGTTCCTCCACTAGATCCTCCTCCACAATGGACCACCTCATATACCATGGTGTCTCAAATTAGATTTGTCTAATCTTGGTAGAGCGCAGTGCCCAGATCCTCTATCGTAGTGGATGGACCTCTAGTGGATCCTTCACCATGATGGTTGGTCCTCCAGTAGATCTTCAACTATGATAGCCCACCTTAACTACTGTCATGCAGATAGCTTCATTCTTTTACACTCTCTACTGTCAAGCCCATTCTTTGCATGCCCTTGTACCATTCTCCTCACTAGAAGCCATGCACCTCCACGTTCTTCCGTCCAAACCTTGTAATCTTTGTGCCTCTATCTTTGCAATTCATGCACCTCCATCTTCTTCGGTACAAGCACCACAAGCCCTACATATCCATCTTCTTCGCAGAAGCTGTTCATGATCCCTACTTTCTTGCATCATGAATGTCTCTATGAAGCTTTGAGCTCTAAAACTCGTCAACCGTCTCCTCCACCAGTCTTCAAATCATGCAATCTAATGTGTTCATCACCCTCTACATTACCCAACTTACACAAGCTCATAAAAAATTGAACACAAAGGAGAAATACATTTTCTATCACGACACAAAAGTCTACATTGATGAAAGCATGATTGAGAAGATGCTTGCCATCTTGGGAGGTAGTTTATAGGCTAACTTTCGAGCTAACTTGTTAGAGCATCCATGGACAAATAGGATCTTTTTATGGAGGTCCTCATTGCATAGCTCAGCAAAAATGGTGGATTCAAGGCTTTTATTTTTCCATAAGAAGTTCATGATGTTCCAAAGCAAATAAGGTTTTTTTTTTTGGGCACTCAAGGAACCATGGAGTTCTTGCAAGTTCAAGAAATAGTAGACCAACTCTGTGTATATTCAAAGTCAATCACCAAGACCATTCTAAACAACTTGAAGATGGCACATGAGGGTAGATCAAAACTATTCCATGAGGATTGGGTTACAAACATCGGGCATGAGCCTAAAAGCAACAATGAACTGATGGGAAGGACGACTGTAGCAAGTTTGAGAACTTAGGGAGGGTGCTGAAGCCAAGGCAAAGTAGGCACAACCCTGGGTAGAGAAAGAACATGCTAATATGCAACAAGCATGAGAGAAAGCCGAGGAAATCTAGCCCAAGCAAGGGAAATTGGTTGAGGAGGAGAGGCATAGAAGACAATAAGCAGAGAACCGCATCAAGAACATGAATTAATAGCTAAAGAACACTAAATGGATGCAAGGAGTGTAGAGGCTGAGCTCAAGTTCATGGCAGAACATCTTGAGTCTCCAAGAGTGGAAAAGGAGGCCCTTTACAGACAACTTTGCAACATTCAAAAAGCATTGAACAAGAAAACACGATAGATCAGCTACAAAAGGACAAGAACAAACTAGACCAATGATGATATAGTTGTGGGAAAGCTTGAGATCCGAGTAAAGTGCCCATGACCTAGATCAAATAGTGAATAGCCATAGCAAAGATATGCAAGATTGGTGAGATATGTAGAATTCGCTACAACTCCAATACAATTCTTGAATCCTCTATGTATGAGCTTGCTAAGACTCTTAATAAATTTTAGAGTAGTCCTCTAAGTTTTTTGAAGTGGAGAAGAAAAGGGACTTGCTTGTACGACACTTGTGATAGAGGTTGCTAAAGGTTTTACGAATATTCAAAACTAGCTCATGGAATTGAATAAAGTTATTGCTTGAGAAAGGATCATGTGCAAGAGATGAAGGACAATATCCACACCCTCAAGTTGAAGGAGGCAATTATCAAGAAAAAACTTACCAGTGAGCAGATAGTGATTCTCACTTATGCATACGTTAATACGAATATCCAAACTAGCTTATGGAATCGAATAAACTATTGCTTGAGCAGGCATCATGTGGATGAGTACTGTTGAAGGATAATATCCAAACGAGATCCATATGAGCAGGCATCATGTGGATGAGCAATATTGACGAAGGATAATATCTACACGAGATCCACACCCTCAAGTTGAAGCAGGCAACAATCAAGAAAAAACTTACCAAAGAGCAAAATGAGATAGTGATTCCTACTGATGTATATGTTAAAACTAGTGCTTATCTTCTTGAAATGAGACAGGTTCATTAATAATGTTATCTTGTGTGCACATCATAGATGAGTGCTAGATCCAATGGCCACAATGTGGCCACCCTTTACATGTGTTTTGCTTTGGGATGTTCATGCAATTTAGTGCTTCCAACTATCCGAAAGGATAGAGTAGCTATAGAGTAAGGGCATTTCATGGTGGCTCTCCAATTGATGCATCCCCATGCAAAAAAGGCAAAAAAGAAAAGCTCCTTGATGAAGGGTTCTCAAACTAGGAGCCCTATAAACTATGCCATTGTTGAATATTTATTATTATTATATAGAATAGATTCATCAACCTTGATCTAAATAAAAAACTATGTCATTGTTGAATATTTATTAATGTTGAATATCTTAGTACACAAGTACAAAATATTGGAAGATATAGAATGTTTATCAATATTGAATATTTAATATCTTAGTACACTGCTATATATTGGAAGATATAGAATTGGCTTAGTTCAATCCTCCATGACTCGAAGACACCCCGTGATCTGCTCTTGAGTGTCTACATCCATTTTAAGAACCTACCACCCTTCTTTCCTCCAAACACAACTTGTATTTGAAAGAATCTTCTCTACATCCATTTTAAAGACCCTACCACCCTGCTTCCTCTGAACACAAGCTTGGAATTGTTCGGCCATTCTAATATTGTTTATATTTTATGGATATCATTGTATTTTTCAAACACAACCTTTGAGAGGAGGAAGTGGGCGTAAAAGAAGACAAGAATGAGCCTAAATTGTTACGTGAAGAAGGAAGATCGTTAAGAAAATCCCACTCGTATAAGGTTAACCAAAATAAGATGTGTCAAAAAACTTGAATACCTAGTGGAAACCCATTGGAAAAAGGGACAAGAGGACAAGAACAATTTATCAAAAGGAAAATAAAAAAGGCACAAGCACATAGGCCTTCGTTTAAAGAATTGCATTAGATAGATAGATAGGTGGACAGATAGATGGATGGATGGATGGATGGATGTGTGTGTGTGTGTGTGTGTGTGTGTGTGTGTGTGTGTGTGTGTGTGTGTGTGTCTAAAGAGAGAGCGAGAGAGGTACATATACATATACATATGCACGCACACACACTCCTGCACACACACATATGTACTACATATTCACTAAGCATAGAACATGGCATTTAGTGTATGTATCTTTCGGTATGTGAGTAGCTCACATCCAAATTTAAATGTCGGTGCTCACTACACTCACACACACACATATGTACTACATATTCACCAAGCATAGAACATGGCGTTTAGTGTATGTACCTTTCGGTATGTGAGTAGCTCTACTTGTAATCCATCCAAATTTAAATGCCAGTGCTCAATACACACACACACACACACATGTACTACATATTCACCACGCATAGAACATGGCATACAATCCATGATTTAGGCTTCCCCATCAAAATAGTATTTGGTATTGCTTTAGGTTCTTAATAAGGTTTGTGAGATGTAGATTACTTTAAACATCAACTTTAGAGATTGCATATGGTGGTATGCTCATCTACTAGCCTGGGTGGTTCACTACTTATAAAAGGGACACGTCACCTACATGCATGAAGTTTACAAAAAAACCTTTATTTCAAGTTGCATTGTGGGTAAGAAATACCCCTATTTAAGCTTATACGTTTTTCATTGAAAACTTATTGCTACGCTTCTTTAAGGAGTTTATTGGGATGGGCACCATAATACACCCTTTTTTACTATATACAACTTATGTATGCTTTCACAATATATGCATATGCTACCTTAGTTTAATATGCAAGAAATTATTTAAAAACCCTCTTAATATACATATTTCTCACATATTTTGGGTGATATTTATTATGCTATTTTGCTAGGGTTTTGCCATTGATTATGTCACATCAATAAAATAAAAAAATGAATATTCAAATGCATTTAAGTATAATTTTAAGCTGCAAGGTATCAATAAGTAATCCAATCACAAAGACAATCCATTTTAAAAACTTCTTTAAAGGACTCCCTCCTTTCCTCCCTCTCCAGTCCCCATTGCCGTCCCTGTCACCCTACTCCTTTGAGCCCCCGCCCTAAACACGTGGGCCCCCAACCACCAAGAAACCCCCTTACCCCCAACTTATAAGTTTAAACCACACCTTCAAAAAAAAACCCTCCCTTACACTTAGGTGATACAGTAAGGAGTTCCTTGTGAATCCCCCTTGACTACAAGTTATTGATACACAATATGCTCATACAACCACTCAAAAAATAACTACAACCAATCATGTTTTGACCCTCACACATGATTACCAATCCATCTATTATGAGTCTATTAAAATATTGCAAACTAGTTAGGCCCATAATATCAATTCTTGTGTTTTCAATAATGGCCCGAAATATGCATTCATTCTTGCATTTTTAATAATGGCCCATTATATAAAGCCATTCTTGTGTTTTCAATGATGCCCCATAATATCAATCCATTCTTGTGTATTCAATGATGGCCCAAAAGAGTCAAGCCTTAAGCACTCACATAGTCAAGTCATATTCGTACCATTAATTCACCAAGGCTCATTGGTAATCGTTCGGTGCATAGATAGAATGGATGCTACATCCATGTCGCACTATAAGTGCACATTTAAAATTATATGGTGTTATTCTTAGCTCAGTGTGTTATATCTAAAATACTTTCTATGGGTTGTTGATTCATCCACATAGCACATCAACTTTAAGAGTCTTATAGTAAAGACCATTAATCTATTGTGGGTGATGTGATAATTGAAATTTTCACCTACTTTAATTGAAATTTTCACCAAGGCTCATTGGTAATCCTTCGATGCATAGATAGAACGGATGCTACATCCATGTCGCAGTACAAGTGCATATTTAAAATTTATATGGTGTTATTCTTATCTCAATGTGTTTTATCTAAAATACTTTCTACGGGTTGCTAATTCATCCACATAGCACATCAACTTTAAAAGTCTTATAATAAAGACCATTAATCTATTGTGGGTGATGTGATAGTTGAAATTTTCACCTACTTTAAGCTGGTCCACCCATACTTTAATTATAGATTATTTCAATATTGATGCATGTGGACTAGGTGTTGTGTTGTTGGGGCACCTTTTCCCTGCTTTCCAAGGGGAAATCCCCTAGAGAATGATTGTATGTACCCAAGAGTATACTATATCTTTGTGCCTCGGCACTCATTTTAAGAATCCCTAGATGTACTCATGGCCATCATTTAGTAACTTTCCCTTTGGCTTGGTGCATTTTCCAATGCTAATCAGTATCATGATCCTATAATGCCATGGCCTAGCTTATTTCGTCCTCTTTATATGGTGGACTCCACAAGCATCAACAAGCACACTAATTCCTTCCTTTGTAGGCATTATAGGATGCCAGCCTTCTTCTTTTTCTCCATAGTATTGAATCAACAATTATTGTAAAGGGATCATGGGTTATGAAAACGATTCCTTAAGTTTGTTCTTTAACTTTTCTCTCTCTAATATGATGCTAGAAAGTTTCCTTAGTGCACTAGTATTTATAAGGATTAATGATTGGTTTTAAAAGCTTGAATCATTAGTCCAACAATAGTGGCTTGTCTATGGAGCAACTACTTTGGATGTGTTGTTAAATCAAACTCCTCACAATTTTTGAACATAATTCATGCAAGGAAGAACGAATTAGTCAAGCTCCTACTTTAAGTAATGCCTAGTAATGCTTCTAGAATTCCTCTCCCAAACAAAGCGTCCTATAAGGCTTCTTCTTGTCTACTAACTCTCTACCAATGGCCCTCACCACTTCTAAGGCTCTTGGTTGGCCTTCAATGGATGAAGGAACATGAATGATTCCATATTATTTATGAAGCATAAAATACATGTATCCCTTCGTTGTTCTGCAAATCCTCCATCCTCCATATTTTTGGATGTGTTGTTAAATCAAACATCATCCATGCTCCATGTCAACAGATAAGCTTATAAAGGGGAACAAACTCGGCACAAAATATCATATTCTCAAACTTAGTAAACATGCAAAGGACATCGACTTAAATATTAACACATATGGAAATAAAGCCGAGGTAACTATGTCAAAGAACATTTTAACTCCATTTCCATTGATGGTGTGGTAAGTGTATAACCAAATCACATACTCAATGCTACTAGGAATTTATATATTTGGAAGTACCAAGTTCAAAAAGATCATGATGCACCTTACTTGGAATGGACTTGTAGAAGCTTTGTCGAATGTCAATGTGATTCTTTGAAAGGAAAGCTGCTTGGCCCATGTATGCAAGAACTAGACACGGATACACTCCAGTCGTAAAGGCAATCTGCGAAATATGCCTCTACATTATGTTTACAAAGGCAAAATATAGGATACGAGTATCTCATAAAGAGCAGAAGAAAACATACCTTAATTGATGATGGGGAGAAATGTCCCAAGTTTGCAAACATGGCTTCAGAGCCTGCAGATATTGTCGAAGGAACATCTAATCAATATGGTTTCTTTGTTGGTGCAGCTGGAAGGAAACAGCACTCCTATTGCCGAGTATTTGAATATTCTAGCAATAGATGAACTCAAAGTGAAATCTTTAGCTCTGTGGACATATATGTACCTGTTAGGCATAAAGCTATTCCACCGAGAGAAAGCCAACCTTGAACCCCAGTAATTCGGAAGAACTTGTACATATAATATGGTGAAAGGGCTCTAATTATACTCGGATTCCAATGAACTACATTGTAAACTCCTATAGCACCGATTGAAAGGAGCCATAGAATAACAATGGGAGCAAACAGGAACGCCACTCGGTGTGTTCCATAACGTTGCAACGAAAAGAGGCCTATCAGTAGAAGGCATGTAAAACCGACTTCGAAATCTGTAAATGTTGAACGAAAACGAGAATTTTAGACTGCTATACCCGCAATATGGTAACTGAAAACACCTATGCCACGAATCATCCCACAGAAGCACTTAAATTCAACATAAGAGGACCAGAAGGATAAGCAAGGTCTCTTGGATACAAGTAGGAAGTTGTCCTTACGTCTGTTATCTGTGACGCGAGCGTTGATTCCTGACACCGCAGAAAGAACTGAAAACTCAACATTGTTAGCCCCCTGTCCTTAAGCAAGCCAAAAAAGTTGTACAAATCTGCGAAGCTAGTCCGAACTAATCAAGACCTTTTTGTTAATGCAGACTTGTGGAATATTGTTTGGTAGGCAGAAAGTGAAAACAAACAGAAGGAATTGTAGGTAGTTTTAGATCGTGAGATCCCGTTACACGCAGCTGTCTAGGTGGGTGTTCTGAAAAGGTCTGTTCATGAGCACCTGAAATCGATGGTGTTAGCACACCGTCGCCTATGATCATGCAGGTGCCCAGGAGGACTAGCACGAGTAATCCCACTCGCAAATGATAGTGATCCTCGAAAAAGCTTATCATGGCCATGCGCTGAGATGTTCCGGCTGAGTTTTGTACCTTATAAGTCGACACTTCTTCATCAGTTTGTTCCTGACTGGGCAAAAGGCTCAGTTTCGCGTATCTACAGAGTAACGAGTACAACGCGAACGTGCCACCTGCTCAGATGAACGTCAGAAATTTACCAAAAGGTCAGGTCAAGTATCTCAAGCCGGCAAAGATTAGTTCGACCATCATCGGGAAGAAAGAGTCACCCTTACCTTCACCGTTGTCGTCAATATTGAGCGCTATGAAAACGTACTTTACGAGAGGAATCAAGGTGAACGTCCAGAAAATGAAGGATAGGACTCCAAGGATCTCATCTTCGCTGGGATTGCGCGCCAGCTTATTGGAAAAGGTACATTTGTACACGTAGAGTGGCGAAGTACTCAGATCCCCATAGACTACACCAAAGCTCTGGTAAGCCAAGCTTAATACTGTGCGGTAACAAGGTTTCTGAAATGGAGCAAAGGATTATACTTCAGTGTAAAAGTAGATTATCAGAGGCTCTTAACGCTTTGCTGTAAGAAAGCATACTCTGAAATGCGTTGAAAGGGCTATACTTCAGTGCTAAGAAGTAGGTTATCAGAGGCTGCAAATAAGGATTCTCAAGGCTATGTCGCTAGTCTGACGGGCTAGTCGTCCCGCCACAGCCCCGTGACTTCACTCTTGCGACTTCACTGCAAGAGTGTTGTTGACAAATTATACCCGGCTGAGATGCTGCGCGTGAAAAAGGCGAGGTGTTTTTTAGCAATTTTCGTTGGGACGATGGAGAGGATGCCGTGAACAGATCAGAGTTGAAGGCGTGACGTTGAGTGGCTCGCAGGTGGGTGTTACACAACACTTGCAGCAGCGACCGGATTGGAGACGCGTCATCAAGGGAAAGAAAAGGAGCAACAAAGGCGGCGTCGATGGAAAAAGGGACGAACCTTAGGCGAGGGCGAAGGAGGGAAGCCGTGTTCGACGTCCATAGTAGAGAGGGATGAGGCGAGGAGCGATGGAGAGGGAGAGATCGCCATGGACGGAGCTCCAATCTTCGAAGGTATGCATGGAAATTTGCAAGGAAGGGTAGAGGGTTTAAGGCTGCGGACACTCAGTACACTTTCCACGTGCATTAGACGCAAGTTTGACAACCTTGATTTGATTCTAATCTCCCTAACACTTGGCACCTTATCGTTAGCTTCCCTACGGCCCTTGTACTTTCCTCATTGCCACCTCCCCACACAAGATTTGACCCAAATTCAAATAATTCACTTTTGTAATATACACCTAGGTTTTATTTCCCCACTCGGACTCCGGAGCTCCGCGTCGACTTGCCCTCCACTCTAGTTTTTGGGTCATGGGCTTCAGATATTTCTCTCTTCTCATCCAGAAATCAAAAGATAGATTGAGACAAAAGAAAACCCAGAGAGCCCACTCGATTCCATGCCACCCTTGCAACACCATTGAGTGCTCCACATGGCAACGTTGAGAACTGAACAAGCTCTTGCATATACATAGGGGGGTTAAACTTGTCAATGCCGTGTAAGTAGTGCCCACCTGCATAATTGGAAGATGTGGAGGGGAGACAGGGTGAGGCTCCCCAAGATCCCTCTATGCAAACGTGACCCTACTACTTTTGCTTATCCAATGTTACGTGTAACGTATCATGCTAAGACACCATTTCGGTCCCTCTCCCTCAACCGAAGCACATCTATACGCATAGGCCATCGTTATTCATTTACATGTGCGATATCATTTTCTAGCAGAGACAAAACCCCCCCATCTTAGTTGAATGCAATAGGTTTTCCATGAGGCTAATGCTAACATCACCAACAAGATGCTTTATCCCCTCTCCTAATTACCAAAATGCACATCTGGCTACATCTCCCAAGATGAGGAGTAGCTAGCATTTCCCATATTGATTGGCATGCATGTTCCATCTAGATATTACATCAAACACTCACTACCATGCCTCTCGCTACCATGTAGTGGTCTTCATTAAAACTTAACATCAAGGGACTACATATTGTAACTACATCACCAACCCTCCAAGCATAGGCCTTCCATCATCTTTCAAGTAAAAGACTAAGCAACCACCCTAAGATCTGCTATCATGATTAATGTAGCACAAAAGATGCTTGAAAATCTTGTGAAATAATTTTTACCTTTCTCAAATTTAATCTTTACATGTACCAAAATTCTTCAAAAAGTTAAAACATGATCTCTTTTCTTCTAAACAAATTCTCATGTCAAATCTCTATAGCATAATAACTCCACAAAAAAGGAAGAGTATTTACTAAGTAAACTCTCTCTAAAAATAGTTTTTTTTTAAGGAAAAGGCCAAATATATTAAGGGGTGGTTAGCCCTAAAAAATAACCTTGTACAAAAATTGACCCAAACTGGGGCTTAACACCCTAGCTTTGCGCTGCAAGCAACTGACAAAAGTCTCACAGAGGGAGGTGTGCATGAATTTCAAGAAGGGTGTAACTGATCACGAGATCTTATAGACGAACTGCCAAGCTAAAGTCTCAAAGATTACTTTTGACTATAGTCTATAGACGTGAGGTTTTGCGCTCTGTAGCCACGATGGACCTTCTTTTGAAAAAGTAATTTATTCCTAAGGTCCCACGCAGCGAGAAAAAGTGCAGCCTTGACATACGGCCAACTAGCTGCCATTGTGGAAGGGAGTGTCATGGTGTTGCCTAGAAGCGAGATCCTCCACGGAGCCTCCATTGTGAGCCTAGGTGAAAGCTATGCATGATACCCAATTTATAGATTTCATTCTCTATTTTAAACTAGGCACCTCTAGTTACGACACAGTTCTAGAAAAGATGCCAAACGATCTCAACGGATTTACCACAAAGAGGGCAGTCTATATCCACCTAAATCCTTTTAGCTACTTGACCTCTCATAGGCAACCACCACTGATTGGTGACTTTCCACATGCAAAATCATGCTTCCCAATCTTGCAGCCTTTCCAGATGTCACTTAGCCTACATTTCCACAAAGCAAGGCCCCTCCATAGAGTCCATCTTTTGTTAAGGTTTGGGATTTGGGCCCGCTATTGCATCAGATGTTGAGGTGCCAAATTGAGCACTTGAGGGCGGATAAATGCACCCTCTTGACAAAGTTCGTGTGAATTGTTTTCATGTATAGCTAGCCTTGCATTCTGGGTTTCATGTGCACATGCTCTAAGGTATGTCATGGATCATGTTTTTAGAACCATGTCTCCTCGCCCCACCTAATGCATTGAACCTCAACCCATACTTCTCCTTCTCCCAAATTGTTAAATGGATTTTTGCTTTCAATAGATTTTTAAGGCCCTAGCTTTTAGGAAGTTAGGGCCAAAGAGCCCCTAATTAATCATCATCTTTTGGAAGTTCTGGCCAGTTTCCCCAATGGGATAGGCTGCTTACAATGCAAGCCCTGGGTTGGTAGCCCAACATGGGCCAATTTTTGTAATTGGTCTTTTCTTACAGGGTTGACCATACTTTTAATAAATTTGGTACCTTTTATTTGTTTAAGGCCCTAGCTTTTTTTCACTCAAATCCACTCATCGCTCTCTCTCTCTCTCTCTCTCTCTCTCTCTCTCTCTCTCTCTCTCTCTCTCTCGCTCTCTCGCTGTGCACCTATATATATATATATATATATTATTTACATATATATATATATATATATATATATTATATATATATATATATATGGATAACTATGGGTATTTGCTTTCAAGAAAATTCAAGGCATACATAAAGGTTGGTATGTACCCTTAAGAACTAAAGCTCAATTTGAGTGCATTGTATGTCCCCCTACTTATGATTAAATTATTGCTCAACGTGGACCCTTGATAGGAGTGCAAAAATGTGTGCCTTGCTTTTCATTAACAAAAAAATCCTCCTTCTCCTCATCATTATTTGCTGCTCATTGCTGTGCATCTACCCTTCTGAGTCTTTTCCACCAACCAACCCTCAAAATCTTTTATCAATTGAGAAACTATGCCACATGTAGAAATTTTGTACCCTTGATTGTGTGCCTGAAGTCTAGAGAGAGTGTTCAAGAAACCTTCACATTTCTACCTTTTTCTTGCAACTAACCTCTTCATCTCAACATTACCCACCACTGACCTGTAGGCACTAGAGGAATATAAGGCATCTACTCAAAGCTAGTTGGGTCTATTCTCCAAATTTTTACCCATCACCCCCTCTCATAAAGGCTATACACAATAAAAATTTGCTATTATACTTCCATGTTATGTCTATAGGTCTTAATCAAGGAAAAAATGGGGCGAATTTTAGCACAATGGTGAATTTAGATCCATCGTCAAGTAGGGAGCTCTGCATGTGAGAGAAAACCTGAGCATTAAAGGAACACAATGCCAGATGCCAAATTATGATTTGCTAGAGAAGGAATGGTGCACTGGTGCTCAAATTAGCACCTTCCAAATTTGAGGTGCAAATCTCAGCACCAATGGCACTTCAAACTTGTCTGGATATCTGTGCCATCCTTCAAAGCCGATGACCAACCTCGCATTAGCACTGAGCCTAAGGCTCAGTGCAAACGAAGCCCACTATGCGACATTGGTGGCCAATTTTTGAGACCGGCACGATAGTCTAGGAACCCTTGAAGCGCCACTAGTTTCAGATTTGGCACCTCCGCTTTGCCATTTTGAGCACCAATGCCACATTTTTGCTCCAGCCAATGGCAAGCTTCCATCTGGTGGTCAGAGTACGATGAAAGTCTTCAATGCTCCTACAGAGGTCCAAAGTTTGATGGGCTAGCCAATGAAAGGTGTCCAGCTTAGCTGAATGAAAGTACGCACGCACCTATTAAATGCCTAAAGCTATTTGTTTAACAAAAGCGTGCGAACCAAATCACCTACAGCACCAATTGTGCATTCGTGCATTTCTTTTACCGTGTGCACTAACCCTAATACGTGCAACTCTATATTTGGGAAAGTTTTCCCAATGGCATACATTTGATAGTAGTCGTGTTCCTGATAGATTGAACGATTCTCCCAATCATTTTCCTCTTTTTTACCCCGTCTCAAATTTAGATTCTTCAAAGCAAATTTAAACAAAAGGGTGTTGAGCAAGAGTGTAACTCTCTTGGTCAATTCATTGTAAAGAAACTGCCTGATGGACACAGGTACAAGAGTACAAGCTGGATTCCCTCGCTCTGAGAAATGACAGATTTCTTAAGGGCTCCGTGACAAATTGGGCTTGCAATCAACGAGCGCTGCGATGGTGTACACAGTACTATCCACCCCGTAGCCAGGGCGGTTGCAGGATCAGAGCTCTCGGAGAAGTGATTGTCAGCTGAAGAGCCCCGTTCCCAAAGGGCTTTGTCCTGTGCGCGCTGCAAAGCTCCGCAGCTTAGCCCGTAAACTCTCAGAATTGGTACCACTCGCCAGTTTGCATTGCTTTCTCAGAGGTGGCGCGGTTTCAAAAAGCAAAAGTCGCATAAGTTCGTCGGTGAATTGTACGAGTATAACAGAGACCCCCAAGGTTCGCCAATCACGCCTGAAACTTCAAGAGGTACGTGGAGGAAGAATTGGATGTAACATGTTCTCTATGGCACAATGCCTCACGGCGGTCATTGCATGTGGAACATGTGGGCAGGATGTTGCTACCTCAACATTTGTTTTGGGCCTGCAGTCTGGCTCAAGGGTAGAATGTGTGCATAAAAGCTGCATTTGCTTTGCCTGCTCAAGAGATATGGTTTAAGTCTTAAGATCACCCTTTCAGCTCAAGAGATTAAGCTATGTGGATGTGGAATCTCTGTGCAAAATGTTGCATCAATCTTGGTTTTTTTTTTTTTTAACCAAAATTTGTCGGATATATTACGCACGGTGGTTAGCCCTGAAGAAAGACCTTACAAAAATTGGCCTACGCTATAAGCAAGTTACCCTTTCCCTCCCACTATCAATTAGATACTTACTTCCAACAAAGTAGCACCCACTACCTCATCCTTTTCCTTCAAAATCCACCCTAAGTCTCTCAAATTCACTTTGACTAGTCTAATGACGGCAGGCTCCCTTGCCCCGTACACAATATGATTCAAGAACACCACCTTATTGCAGATCTCCCATACGACGAGCATAACAGTCACCTAGATATACGGCCAGCATGCTGCCAAGGTGGATGGTAGCGCTGCCGTGTCAGCTGTGAGCAGCATCCTCCATCTGGAGCCCAAATAGAATTTGTGCATCAGACCCGCGCTTGTGACCCACTTGTGATCGCACTCTCCACTCTCCTCCACGACTCCCAAGTGATCACACAATTCCACAACAAATGGCAAACACCCTCTGTCGCGTGGTTGCACAAGGAACACACTGGATTGATTGCAATGTGTTTGGTTAATCTCGCCCTAACTAGGATCCATTGATGAAGCACTTTCCATAGAAAGAAATTGGCTTTGTTGATGCAGTATCTCTTCCAAGTTTGATGGAGCCTCTTCTTCCACCATTCCGCTCCTCTACGCATTGACCATTTTTTATTGAGGTCGAGTGTCGCTGAGGTACCTGCAACCAGTCTCGACAATACGTAGCTTTAGTTGAGATATTCCACAAACGGAGCCTTCCCAATGCCCACTGATTTGCCATCCCATCCTGTGCCAAAACACAATTACGAGATCCTGTGAAGAGCTGCCCTGATCAAGTCTACCCCCCCTACATTCAAATTGTACTCGACTCTTGATCTGCCAACCTACCGGCTTCCATTCTGCGCAGTTGGCATCCCAAATGTCATTTGAGGTCATCAATCCCTTTTTGCACGAGCTTCTAGCACGTTGAATGTCTTGAACAACAAATGCCTCACCTTGTCTTCTGAAGGCCACACTCCACCATATAGATTTCACTCTTTTGCCCCTCCCACCCTTTCCGCTCAAGTATTTTGATGCCCTCCTTCCAAGCCGAAACCAAACCTACCATCACATCTGAACCTATGATGCAAAGGGGGAAGTTTGAGATGAGTTTATCGTACCAAGAGAGGCCTCGCCAAGTTCCAACTCCTCTCCTAGGGCCCCTTTCTATGAAATACTTTGCTATTGACACCCATTGCAGGTTCTACAAAAAGAGTTTAGGCATCCACTTAAAGATTAGAGACATATTCTTGAGCATGATGTCTAGCAGGCCCACATCTCCTTGCAATTTGGGAGCTTTTAGCACATCCCAAGGGAATATGGCTACACCCAAGCTTGCATCAATTTGGTTTGAGTCTTAAGATCACCCTTTTGCTCCCATGTAGTAGGAAATTAACTTGGAATATGGCTCCACTTGGACATGAATGCATTTATCCTTCCTCCACACTCACCATGTGGCCATATTTTTGGGTAGCAGCCATTATGGCAATGAGATGGTTTTTGAGAAAAATTGCAAGTTGTGTTGGTTGGTCATTGCTAGGAACAGATGAAATATTTGCAAAGAGACTTCAGAACGCATATTTCTTAAAGAGGCCTTTGATTTTTTTTAAACAATAAACAAGGATGCACAAGTGCGCATGGCCCCTGCCTCCTAGTATATTGACAAAGTGTAACATACCTTATACATATAGAGTCCTCCTAGTCATATTTATAGCTAATGGTTTAATTTAGCTTGACGTAACCTTTTGCCTAAGTTAGCAGAATTATTTCACTCCCTCTATAGGACTCCCTCTAAGGAGACAATTCTAAAAAACTTGCCAACAACCTACATGCCTTTTTTCGGCTAACTTAGGTTCTCTCTTGGTTATCACCTTCGGAGGAAAATGTGGCAAAATAATAATCCATGATTTTATAGCACCGAATCACATAAGCCCCCTCTTGTCGCCCTTGTTAGTACCTCTCAATGCCCCGTGATTATTTTCAATCATGCAACAATTTATAATTTATAATTTAGTACCTCTCAATGCCCCATGATTATTTTCAATCATGCAACAATTTATAATTTCCTCATACTTTCACTACTCGAGCCTAAAGGAGCTATGTATCTAAAATGCATTCCTATTGCATGTTAATACATTATGTCCCCTTGTAATGCACTTAATCACTTCAAAAGACACCATCTCTAAGGCACTTCTCTAGGTGACCTATCAGTCTCCTCTCGCTTTCTTGAAGCCTCAATCCCCTCTTATTCCTAATAGTTTTTTCTTGGCTTCCCTCTACTAGGAGGGCTCATTTTTATTTCCATGCCTAGTGGTTGAGCCTTTTCTATAGCTTGATTGTAACAAGTCTTGTAACTCATTACCTTTAATACAATTCTCTATTACTTGCCGCCCATTAAGGAGGCGGGAGGTTGTGTTTGTCATCTCCTAACTTTTTAACTCTTTGTCCATTACTAAAAATCCACTGAGACAAAAAGGCATGGTGGTCATTCCATAACTGCTTGTCCCTCGCTTCATCTTGAAAAGATATGAAAGAACACTTGCGTTTTGTCCTCTATGGGTATGCACAGTACTAGGCACAATGTTGCCCTATTCTCACCAAACTACATACACATTGAAGAATATTTACATTCTAGGATGATGGATCCTTATGAATTGTTAATGCATATTGAAGAACAGTTACATTCTAGGATCCTTAAGACCTTTATATATGAATCATGGATGTTTGGTACTAGATTTGCTTGCCAGAATGATGCGAACCACAATAACTAAGAACCACAATCCATTCAACAAAGCTCACATACATGAGTGGAGAATCTGTAAACTATATGTACCTTGGGAAAGTAATAATCATAGAATATTTGGATTGTGTGATACATAAGAATAAGCCTTTTCATAATACCACTAAGCTTGCTTTCCCTCTTTCTCTTTTCATACAATATAATTGTTTACTATTTCACTAGTAGGGGTAGTACACCTCTGGTGTGTAAAGTTTTTAGACTTGCATAATACAAAAGGAATATAGATAACAACGTGATAAGTCTTTCCATTACCCCACTAAAATTGAATCCCTCTTTCTCTTGTTTTCAGAATACAATTATTAATACTCATATGTTGCTAGTTTGGGAAAGATTTGATGTAAAGTTTGTAGACTCTATTTTACCCATACTATATCAACATCTATGAAAGTTGTCATATTTATCCATATCATATCAACACCTTTAAAAGAACCCTTGACAGATCTTTTAGATAAATCTTTAGCAATATTAATACGGCTGATGGTTATTTTGTTGTACATGTTCTTACCATACTCCAATTAGACAGAAATAATAATGTCAACATGAAGAAGACATAAATAATGTCAAAGTAAAATTCTTCATTTGATAAAGCTTAATGTTTACCTTAATTTGTACATAGAATTCTTTTTTCTAAAAGCTCGCATATTTAATATATATTCTAATACTTTGGCCATGCTCATTATCCTTGTAGTCATTTTGAAAAATTTATATTTTTTGGGCCATCAAATACTTTAATGGTTTTCACAAGTGTCTCAACAAACCTGTTAAAATCCCATTCGTTTTTTCATTTTTTCTTAGCCCATGACCCTCAAAATTAGCCCTTGGGAAGGACACATTCATGTTTAGTGACTACAGTTGGTCTTTTATGATATTGTTCAATTGTGAAATATTTAGGACCCATTAGGAGAATTACATGTTGGGAGGCAAGGATGAAGAGGAGAGTAGTAGCCACTGCCACAAGAAGAATGAGTGCATGGTAGGTGCTACATGGGTGGATGCAAGGATGGAGAGGAGAGGAGTAGCCACCATAAGGAGAAGACACAAAATGAACACTCTCTAGAATCAACACTCTTTAGTTCATTCTCTTCCGTCTCAACATCTTCATCCTCTCCTACTACTCATCTGGCTCTAACATCCTTTTTTCATGTCACATCACTTTCCTATGACCTAATAGCCCCCCAATAACCCAAGTCTTAACAACCATTTGACTAATGGCACATGCCTTTTTCTTATCAAAATCACATGTCTTACTAGCTAACTCCTCATCTAAATTTAGTAAATTGAGTAATTCCATTAAATAAGCAACTTTGACTACTTTCATTAGCCCAAGTAATGTGACTATGTTCATCCTTCTTTGCAAATATGTATTCACCATTTAAGATTTTGTAACATATGTTGTTTACAATCTTATCCGCAATAAATCCCCACCAAATGATAGAATTTTTCCTTATGATTATTTGCCTCTTTCTTCCATATGCTATAATGCTACCATGTAGGGTATCTTTACTTATTCAGATGCTATCCATACATCCATGATACATTGAAATATGCTATCCATACATCCATGATACACTAAAATATAGAATCCTCATGAAACACAATGCAAGTGGGGTCCCTACCTCTACAATGGCTTTATTAAAATCCTAATGGGTTGGTAGGACATCATTCACCACACCCTACAAGGAACTAAAAAATGTACTTCATTCTTTGATAGAGATTCCATTGTAGATCTCTTTCCCTTTGTCCTTTGTGGATTCATGCACTAGACCCACAACTCCCTTAACTTTCGAAAGATTTGACTTTTTTTTCATTTTGTATGGTAGATTGTCCAACCTTTTATGTCCTAAAATATACTTTGATTCATCCTCGTGAAATAGATAAATAAAATTGATGACCCTTGCAAGCCTTTCTAAGTTTTCATCATATGGCAAGTTCTCTTTTGTGATTCCCCGACTGCTGCATGCTTCAAAGAAGTATTATCCATCAATGGGCTCGAACATGCATATTTCTAGGAATCTAGCTTGAGAGCTCATGTACTTCTTTGCCTATCATCCATGTATCTAGACTCATACATTGCTACTTTACAAGCCTAGCACTCAATTTGAAGACTTCAAAATTTTGGAAAAAGTTTGCATGCTTTCAAAAGCAAGCATCGCATAATAGAGGATCATCGCTTTGAGATCTCCTAAGCAGTATGGGATGTAAAGTGATGTTGGTTGTTAATGGAAAATTTCATTGTCCTTGCATCCTTATGAGCCTCTCAACAAAATGTTCATCCATCTCCTTTGATTTGTGAACAAAGAGGCTTGATTAATCTATGTTTTGTTGATATAGAAAACTAGTCCATTTCCCAAATGTACCCCTCATCTTCAAGGGGGTGTATATCTATCATGTTTATAGAAACCTTGGACCATTGTAGAAGAGAATTTGAAATTGGACCTTCAACTTCTTCATGTACATCCTGGTCACTATCCAGCTCCTCAACTTCTTCATGTACATCCTATTCACTATCCAACTCCTCAACTTCCCTTAATTGAGTTACACTTTGGTCTACTCATGGAGATGGAGGTATTTTGGCTCCTTTTCTAGGAATAAGTGTGGCTATCAACCACTAACTATCTCAAAATGTTTCCTTTTCTTTTCTCTAACTTATGTGGTTGATGATAATGGATTTTTACTCCTTTGTGGAGCCTTAAAATGAGCTTAGAAGGTAGCATCTTGAGGTTCTCTAGGTGTATACAACATTATTCTTAATCCTTGGTAATCCATCCCACATATACTTCAAAAATCTTGCAATTTCTTCAACAAATACTTGTTATGATTGAACCTTGGTTAGTAACTAAAACTATAAGTGATCACCATTGATATTTCTACATAGCTATATCCCCATTCTATCATCAAACCATTTTTTGTGTGCCCTATCTCCATGTTTGTGCCAACATCTCACTGGCTTGCTACTAAAATTTGATCTTGGAATTTCTTGTGGAGGTCACCAAAAAACACTTTGCATTTTGTTCAAGAATGTACTAGCCGTGATCAATAAATTTCTCAATCATGATAGCTTTGGCCATTGCCATTTCTTACAAATTTGAAAACCAAAATATGGAGAAGAGTATTAAATATTTTCATTATTATCTTAGAGATAAACTTTTTTGAAAGGTGTTGTGTACACAAGAGTTTGGGAGGCAATTCACTTTCTTTAACAACTAGAAAAAGTTTCAAAGCAAGCAAAGATTGTTAAAGGTCTTGCATTTGCAAGATGTTGGGAGACAATTTGTTTTTCTTCAAGGGTCTCACTAACTTTTTCACATTTGCATTAACACGTCAATCACACTCATCATTTTCAATCCCAAATAGCATAAGAATAATGTTATGAACTTGTTAAACAAAAAAAACAACCCATAAACCGGACAAACTATACCACCTATAAGTTTCATATTATCAACAATAATAGGGGCACAATTGGTAGTAATATTATCTATATCAAAGTGTTGATCAACTATTACTACTAGTAACAATATTATTATGTCCAATATAGGCTTTCATCAATGGGATTATGGCTTTTATTGACAATAATATTTCTTGTTTCCCCGCCAATTTCTTGCTTACAAAAGACTTATGAAAGACACAAGTGCTCTTCATTTGACACGATTGTAGTTCATAACTCCTGTACCTAGTGTGTTGGGGTAACGTGGACCAAAATTGAGCCATGAGAGTATGAGGGTGAGGATGGTTGCAATAGTGGTTGACTACTCCAATATATAGCATATTGGGATAAGGGTTTACCACAACTACAAGTCAATGAATACAATGTGTATTATGGGATGAGAGTGAGGTAATGAGATTTCCAAGAAGATATTTTTGCCTTTTTTATTGGATCTAAATCCTAGTGCAGCGTGCATGTACCACACTTTATGCCCACTTTATGTTTGTGTAAGGTTTCAGTTGTATCTAGAGAGATTGGATTGATATGTGTCTATGCTTTTGGTCTTTTTGTTTGAAAAGCTATAATTATGGGAGGCACAGGTGCTGGAAGTACAATAAGGGAACAATCAGAGCTGGAAGAAGTGCTACACAAGTAATGTAATGAGATTCAAGTAGGAGGCAATTTACAAATTGAAAACATAAAGTCCTCATCAAAATATGCATGTTGACGGTCCTTTCCCCTATTCTCGATTCGATTAATCACAACAATTTCACTCAATTACTCACTTGGGATCACTCTCCCTATGCCTCAGCTAGCTTAGAAGTTATATGAGCCTAGACTCACTAGCACACAACACTCTATTTTTAAACTCATACACCAACTTCCACCTTCTATCTCCATTAGTTGAATCCTCTATCTAAAGAAAATCTTGTCGACTACCTAAGGTGCTAGTCTAGCTAATTTGGTGGATCGCATTCTGGTCTCTAGTGGATTCTATCCTTTGCTTTGAGTCTTTGAAGCTCGTCCTCATTAGCACTGCCTAGGTCTTTGTTTGCTTCCTCATGACCTACCACCTTAACTCAATATTCTGAGTTCTGGGTTCGATTTCACCACGCCCAAGTTATCTTTTAACCAAGGATCCACTCAACCTCGACTATTCTTTGAGCTACGTTCTCATTGCTTGTCTCTTGCTCATCTTGGTCAACTTGTTCTAGATATTATTTAAAGGATAGAGTACCCTTGATAGTGCATCTGTAGTGGCTAGATGAGCATCATTGTCATTTCCTTGGAGGACTCGATGTTTTGTGTGTGGCTCAAGCAAAGGGGATCTTCTTCTTAGAGTAGGAACTATGAACATCATGGTGGAAGTCTCTTTTAATGAATCAACTCTACTATGCATGCCAGGATGGCTTGCCCTTCAACCTATTGTTAAGGGGGATCCCATGGAGGTGACTATCAAGGTGGAGTAAGCCATGGGGAAATGCTAGGGATTTGCTAATTGATTTTTGTTTAGTAGATTGGAGATTTTGGAGGCCATGGATAGATTACTATAATATCTACTTGTGAGACTGTCGGGGCATGCTCCCATGCATCAATCCAAATTCTAGCATGCTCACCAAGATTAGCGTGCATCCAAGCTCGATTCTCAAACATTGTGTTATATTGGCAGTTAACCCTGTCACTTGGCCTGATCCATTTCTTGAATGGGCACGACTGCTTAATGTGCAAAAAAACATTTCTACCTTTGTTAAGGCATTGTCGAGTAGCTATTCAACAAGGTGCAAAACTTGAGCAAAATAGGACAATAACTGGGATATGCTCAGGGGCCAGTTATTATTGACAAGATCATGAACAATTTCTCCCCATTGAGCTGCAAAAGCATCCTACTACTTATATGCAAGTGCCAAAGTTCATCTTGTCAAAGGCAGTAGTTGCCCATTCATAATGCAAGACCTCCTTGATTGACTCATAGTTTGTATCCCAAATGATGACTAGAACCATATATTTTGAGTTGGCATATCCAGCCACTCTTCCTTTATGAAGAATAAGCCCTGGGAGGAGTTATTCCTATCAAAACTCAAACTCACTCTAGAAGCACTAGGGTATACTCTACATATGGTCCCACCTCCTCAAAATGTGACTCCTCCCTATAGGTGAAATCTATGGTAGGTACTAATTGCTACTCCATGAATCAAGGGAGAGATGTCTACGTGTTCGCTCTAATAAGATATGATGCCTCTCCCACCTGGGGCTCAAGATCCAGTAGAAGAAGCATCTAAGCCATTGATTGGTCTTCCACTGCCATGTCAGCCCTCCAACATTCCCAGGTCCCTTGATTGAACTCACTAGCTGTAACTAGCACAATGGTGGCCACATTGCCACTGCCTCCTACAGTTTCCACTTAGACTGTAGATTCACAATTGTGGTCCGATTATGGCCGCCTAAACATGTTTCACCACCTTCATCATTTGGCTCTTGTCTCCTTGGAGGGACTCCATGGTGCTCCATTGGATGGTCAAGGGTCTATACTAGTGTCTGAATCTGGTGGTGCAATGTAGCAATCTTTTGCTTTAGAGTGGCATTCTCCTCCTCGGATCCTCATAATGCAGCAATATATTCTTCTTGATGAACCATTAGCAACATTTGTGAAGCAATTGTGTCTTATGCCACCTTAAGTGCACCTATTGCTTCATTGTACTAGTGTAGCACCTGGCTATGGTCAGCTCAAAGTTTTTTATGGGGCATCTGAGTGGATTTCTCATCAGTATTTTTCTACCACTCAAAGATGCACTCTACCTATTTGTGGTACCATCCCTTCAGCTCTCAAACATGCTAAGTATGTTTCTGATGCTCGAAAAAGAGGGCTTGTGGAGGTACCCAGTCTTGGTCTACTTGATGAACCATCTGAATAGCCTCCATCATAGACTCTCATAACTACTACCAATTGGTAGCCACCACCTATAGGCTTGAGAGATCTCCAGAATAAACCAGAGGCTTAACACCCTCTTTTAGCAAACAAAGTTTGTGGGTCGTGGCATTCAATGGCTTAGGAGAAAGTCTTGGGAACCATCAAGAGGGTTGTTGATCTCTACTTCCTCCTTTTCATTGAAAAATTGTACTTCCTTTCCCTTACCAGATTCTTGCTGCTTCGGGTCACTGGTGGGTACACTTGAGATCCCTACTATTGGTACACTTCCACCTTGAGGCAAACTTGCTATTGCTGACCCGAGCTTAGTGGATGTATAATCAACTTAAGAAACCACTATCCCTAAGCCCATGGGAGCTACCATGATTGCTATATCTGAACTAGGCTTGTTAGAACTATCAGGGTTGCCTTGTACCTCCATAGCTACCTCATTTGCAATTTGTCAGACCTTCATGGTAGCTTCCCCTAAGCTCGTGGGGGCAATAAAAGTAGGTCGCTTAGTTGATGAATCAGGATTGGCCCTGACATTCTCTTCTTTCTCCAACTCAACCCTTGACACTTCAGATTTTTCTGTCTCCCCTGTGGCTATGTTGGGCTTGGATGTAGATGGCTTGTCCTCCACGTTCTCAACCACTTTCTCTTGCTTATCTGTGTTGTCACTGTCCATCCTAAGTCTAGGTTTTGATGGTGTTGGTGACCTACAGTCATGTCATTTCTTGTTGTAGAATAGGTGTTCACAATTGTAGCATAACTCCGCAAGTCGTATTCCAAAGAGAGGTGTAGGCTAAAGCATGGAAAGCAGCTCTCATGTGCACTTGGTGAGAATGGAGGCTCTCACCTCCATGAGAACTAAAGAGTTTAGAAGGGTGTTGTGGGGTTTAGAAGGGGGATAGCATTGAGAGAGACAACTAGAATTTCTAGGGTTTAGAGATGATTGTAAGGTCTAGGAGGAGTCCAAGGTTGAGGAGCAGAGAGCTAGTCTCCTTATGACTTCAAGGGGTAAAGGGTTGAGAAGGAGGATCAAGGGAGGAAGGAGGCAATGAAGGGAGGAAGAGAAGGGGGGAAGGAGGAGAAGGGAGGAGGAAGAGGAAGGAAGAGGAGGGGGGAGGAGGAGGTAGAGGGAGGAGGAGGAGGAGGAGGAGGAGATGAGAGGAGAGAGTGCAAGGGTAAGGAGTGCAAGGGTAAGGCAATGCTTGAACACGATAGTGTGTGGGAGCATGGATGCAATGGAGATCAATCACATGAACACATAAGCAAACTTGAACATTGAACCCCGAAGAATGGGAGAATCATTCTATTGAGAGAGATTTATACATGTAGGTCTCTACACAATTTGTAGGAGACTTCTTAGTGGCACCTCTTTTGTAGGAGACCTCTTAGGTAAGAATCTTTATACCTTTTGTAGGAGCCTCAAGGGTGGGGCCTCTTTTTTAAGAGACCTCTTGGATAAGAGTCTCTACATTTTTTGGAGTTCAAACCTCTTGGAATCTCTACACTTTTTGTAGGGAGCTCAAAAATTGTAGGGTTTTAATCTCTCTCTCTCTCTCTCTCTCTCTCTCTCTCTCTCTCTCTCTCTCTCTCTCTCTCTCTCTCTCTCTCTCTAGTTTTAGTCTTTCTCTCTCTAGATCCTGATTTTAAAAGTATGATCGAATCTTTTTTAGAGAGACTTTTGACTATCCTCAGCTTTTTAGATTCATCATACCAAGATGTTACAAGCAAAAATTTGTTGCTACTATACACACACAATGATCTCATCTTCATTGCTCTAAACTGTGCTTCTAGCCCTTTTTGCCATAGGGATAACAACTCCATCAGACAGATTTGATTACCCATCCTCAGGTTATGGTTGAGTGTGCATGAAATGTTTTGATGTGGTTAATTTTACTCAATGAGTATGGTTAAGATGGCAGTAGATGGATCGAGCTTGTGTTTTCCTCAAACACCATAGATTATGTGCTCAGTTTTTAAGAATCATTTCTTTAAACAAACACACATACGGCCCTTTAAGAGATATGTCTCATTCAAACCAGTGTTTGACCATTTATCTGTTCATTCAAATTGAAACTGGGCATGGGTGGATGGTCATTAATGGTGAGGAACATCTCTAGGATTACTACTACAGCTTCACTATATTTAGCACTTTCCTTGAGCATCTTTTCATGGCTACCTCGCATCTATGATGCATGTTTGTCCAAAGCTCTAATGAGTGATGTCCATTTCACCTTGGAGTCTTTATTGATTAGGGTCCACTTGTGAGGAGCATCTTCTTTGTCTCGATCATGTCTATTGGCATCCCACCTATAGCGATGGTGTACCGCATCAAACGTGGGATGCATTCAAAAGGAATATGGTGCTTGTAAATACTCAAGGAGGTATTTTTCTCTGAGAAAATTTTGTCTTTGCCATGCAGATTATGGCTTCAATTTTTCACCGATGTCTACAGTGATTTACGCTTGGCGAATGTACATGGAAATCCCTGAGACCTCCCATCCTCCTCTTGACTACATGTTTTGGTATTGCCTCCAAAATTTTGCTATGGGATTACCAAGCATTGGAATCCTATGTGTATCCTTATCCAATCTCATGTGGGTGGTCGATTTGGATTATCCAAAGTGTGAAGCTCATGGTTGGAATCATTGACTGTGCCTTTCATTGGAAAATCAATGGGTGTCTGAGGACTATATGGTCTTGGCTGAGAGGAAGATTTTATAAGGGAGAGACATGAGGTGGAAGCAAGTACCGAATTAGAGAAGGAAGAAGAAGGGAGGTAGGTGGGAAGTGGAGGAAGATAAGGGAGAAGGAGGGAGATAGGTGGGAAGTGGAGGAAGAGGGCAAATGGATTTAGTGACTTTCCTCTAGGGAAGGATTTTCAAGTGGTGGAAAAATTTTGTGTTTCTAGATGGTAGTATTGAGACTCCTGGATTAGTAGGAAGTGTTGAGATGCATGAGCGACGAGTCATGGTAAGGGATGTCACTTAGCATGGATCTCAAGAAAGGTGTAGAGTATGTTACTAGAGGTAGAGAGGGATGTGAAAAGATCAAAAAAGAGAGTGGTGAGATAGGGAAGATTAGACTTAAGGTAGACCCCACATTCTTTAGACATTGCTTTGTCCATTTTTGAAAGCATTGTCAACTTCAAGGTTGGATTTGACGTGGAATTATACCCCAAGGAGGTTGATGGTGCTTGTTGCAGAAGGGGTAAGCGTTTGACTACTACCCAAAGTGGAGGACTTCCCATCACGCATTCATATATAAGCATTGTATGAGGTTTGCATGAGCTCAAAAATAGTATACATCTCTATCATCTCATCCATTTGTTGGCATGAGTGTGGAGATTCTTTGAGCCTACTGGGCTATTCCAATCGTGATCAGATACTACATGGAGCATCTTGAGCTGCAAGTGTCTCCACTAAAATCGAGCTCGTCCTTCAAGATAATCCTTTGCTAAAGGAATGCAACAAGATCTTAGTACAATGCAGTGGTTCCTTGTAGCAATAGATCTTGACTCCTTGATTATCATTAGCTTGATTAGTAGCTGAATTTCCAATTTGGAAACTACTGTCTTTTGATTTTGTAGCTTTGTGCATTTTTCTTATACTTACCAAGTGTTGAGGTGTAGGCAATGTGTAGAGGCTTCCTCTTGTTATATTTGAAATCCAATGATAATGGCTAGTAGATGGCCTATTTAGCTCTTCCTGCTATGGGTGGTGGATACATATTTTGTTAGTAGTAAGGATATGTTTTGAGACCAATTTTGTACTTTTTCCCTACTAAGGAGTGTAAGAATGTTTACAAACACAAACTATTTTCTCATTCCCATATGATTGAAAGTTTTAGCCACAAACTTGGCTTCTTCCTCGCTTCTTCTTGGCATATTGAGTCTAGAATCATATCATGGTGTATTCTCCACCTTGTGACTTTGTGCCAGGTGGGAACCAATCTTGAATTTCTAAGAGTCTTGCATTCAAATGTTCATTGGATATTCTTCTGTGAATCTTAAAATGAGAAAGCTTCCTGAATTATTGATCTTCTAATGTAGATGTGTATAGGCTTTTGAGTATCCATCACTGTGCAATACTTATCCTTCTCTAACTCTCTACTTTGATATGACATTATGAATTGAATGATTTATTTTTTTCCTTTTTAGGAGGTGTTGGTAATTCTTTAAAAGCTTTCCTAGTCCCTTGTACTATAAGAAGTTGCATGCGTCAGCTAACATGTTGAACATGGAGACTCTTGGCTATATAAGCTGTATTGTCTTATCTTGTGTTGGCTCCTTGTTGCTAGCTTGTACATCACAGTGATCTTGATCATTATTTTGCATGGTCGATGGCTCTACCTCTCATTCTCTTAACTCTAGGTTCTCCAAGGCTTGTGGTATCTCTTCTTGGCATGTGGGATTAATCTCCTCATCACTGTCACTGTCTAGAACACCATCCAAGGTCATTTAGGGGTTAACCTATGGGTTGGTGGTTTCTAGAGCTTCTCCTTCTTTTGATCGATGGTTTGGGGAGGGTTGCCAATGTTGAGTCTTAGACCGTTTGGTATGGTGTCACTTTGCCGATGGTGATGTAGGCCTTTTCCCATCCTATCAAGATGCCTTCAGCTTTGCTTTTGCACACATGGATTAAGTCCATTTCTAACAATGCCTTGTGCCATGTGCCAACAATGCATGTTTCTCTTGTGACTGGCTGATGCATTTACTCTTTCTATGATGAGGGTGCTATGAGTGTGGACAAAAGCAAGTTTCTCTTGGGGCTTTTATTTCTGCAACTTCTTCGTGGTGCTCAAAAAGTGAGTGTTCTATGCATGACTAGTGAGGTCGGAATTCCTCCTACATCCTTAGTTTGATAGGGAGTTCATAGGGCAGCTAAGACTCAGTCATCACCTCTGAGCCCTAGGTTGAAATTGATTGGATCTGCCTATAAGTGCAAAAATGTACATATGCAAGTGAGTGCTCATGATACAATGTAATGCTAGCTAGGAAAGATTTGGGGCTCCCAAATCTTCTCTATTGATTATGTTATTTCTATCAAATCATGCCTTCTTCATTTTTCTACCATCATGGCATGGTTACTAACCTTATTTATGTATGCTTCTCCAATTGATCGAGTCTTTCTTTGAGGGATGCATGATGTCTCACGAGTTCTTATACTGCTATGTGTAGGCTTGGTAATAGAAATTCCAATGGGACCACCGCTTCAAGAGTATACACCCATTGAAAAGGTGTAAATCCTATACTAACCTTAAGGGTGGTACGATATGCCCATAATACTGTATTAAACTTTTTTTCCTAGTCAAATCTCTTGGCTCTTACTATTTGGTGAGGATGGTACATAATATTTTGTTGGTGGTGGACTCAGCTTGCCCGTTTCCTTAGGGATAGTAGAATATGCTTTTTCTATGGATAACCATAACGCTAGACAAAATTTCCTTGATCACCTATTGACAAAATGTGTGCCTCTATCTGACACAATTTCAATGGGGCATTCAAACCATGTACTCACATTTTCATACAAGAACTTTATTGTCCTTCTGGGATCTCATTTTCTTACTACTTAGCTTCATCCCACTTGGTGAAGTAGTCCATGGCCACAATGATGTAGCATGCCTATGTTTACTTTGCAACTAGATGTATGGGTTCCACAAAATCAATGGATGTATGTTTACTTTGCAACTAGATGTATGGGTCCCACAAAATCTATCCCCCATTTTTTAAATGGTTTTTATGCAACAACTATTGTCAAGGTATTGAAGCATGTGTTGGGGATTAATTGTTCTTTGGCACCACTTCTTTTTATATAGCTGTAAGCATCATTCCAAAGGGTTGGCCACTAGTATCCTACTAAGAGGATTTTTCTTGCCATTGCTTCCCCTACATAGTGTCCTCCCACTATGCTTTCATGGAATTATCTTATGATTGGCATGATTTCATGAGATATAACACATCTTCTTAGGGACTATAATCATTGCCCATCTTGTATATCTAGCTTGCAATTAGTTGATAGGGGGTAGCTGTTAGAAAGGATTACTTCACCTCCACTCGTCTTAGTTCGACGAGTGGTCTTCCTACCATTAAATATCCAATGATGTATGCACACCATTTGGGAACAACATCAATTTGAAACAAAGTGCCTCTAGTAGGTCATCTTCTAAAGTTCATGAATGGAACCTATCAGCTCGAGGATGTTGATGGCATGGTGATACCCGGATGCACAATTGAGTATTGCCTTAAATTCTTCTATGCTCGACTACCTTGAGGGCCAGTAGACCCTCTCTATCACTAAAGAGGATCTGCTGGGGCGGAAAAGATGTGATGCCAAATTTTGATATTTTTTATTTGGCAAAGAGTTTGAGTATCAAGTGATAGCCTAGCTGCTCACTTGTTTCTATTTTCTAAGATATTGTATGGGATTGAGAGGATGAGTGGAATGGATCATTGTAAATACCATAGGTATGATTTATAAATACCTTGGTATGGGGTGAGAGTTATTTGTGTATGGGATATTATGGGGTTTTTAGAAAATAGGAAGAGTGATTCATATAAAGAGGTGGGCTCATGCCCATGTGTTCCAATAATATAAGAGAGGCCACATGCCAAACATGTGGAAGGCATGTGGAGGAGTGTGGAGTCAAGAGGAATCCTTCTAGAATTCCCATGTGGAATAAGCAGGATGTGGACATATGGAAAAGAGAGCGTGCCTATGGGCTCCATGTGGGGAGACTCTTGACTTTCTTAATATTTGAAGAGTCTTGAGCATCTTTTGATGGGACACGTGGCAAGAGTAGCCAAAAAGGACATGGATGGTGACATACAAGCTTATGTGATTGATGGGGAAAAGAATCTACAGGCAACAATTGTAAATGGGTGAAGGAGGGTGATAAAATCTCTATAAAAGGAGCCCTCCTCTCCCTTGTTCATCATCTCTTCCACCATTAGGACTCATGTTGCTGTAGCTCTAGTCTCCTTAAGCCTCTTCTATGAGCCTTTCCTCCCTCTTGTAGATATTCTCTTATGTAGACTCTTGAGTCCATCTCTCTCTAGTTCATTCTCTCTCTATGAGTAGTCTTGGAGCTTCCGCTCCCTCTTGTATGTATGAAACCTCTTCTTCTCCCTTGTGCTTGTAGTATTTTGAGTTGCATTGGAGTGGAGCCTTACTCTATTTACAAATAAGATCACTTTGTATTCCCTCTCTTGAGCCTCTCTTCCCTTTTCTTTCTTTCAAAGCCTTAAAAGTTCTTTCTATTTAGCCGCTCATTGCACTTGATGCGAAAAATTGATATTTTTAATTTGGCATTGCTATTGTTTTTCTCTATCTTTGATAAGAGTTTGACTATCAAGTGATAGCCTAGCAGCTCTCACTTATTTTTATTTTCTAAGATATTGTATGGGATTGAGAGGATGAGTGGAATGGATCATTGTAAATACCATAGGTATGAATTATAAATACCTTGGTATGGGGTGAGAGTTATTTATGTATGGGATATTATGGGGTTTTTAGAAAATAGGAAGAGTGAGTCATATAAAGAGGTGGGCTCGTGTCCATGTGTTCCAATAATATAAGAGAGGCCACATGCCAAGCGTGTGGAAGGCATGCGGAGGAGTGTGAAGTCAAGAGGAATCCTTCTAGAATTCTTATGTGGAATAAGGAGGATGTGGACATGTGGAAAAGAGAGGATCCCTATGGGCTCCATGTGGGGAGACTCTTGACTTTCTCAATATTTTAAGAGTCTTGAGCATCTTGTGATGGGACACATGGCAAGAGTAGCCAAAAAGGACATGGATGGTGACATACGTTCTTATGTGATTGATGGGGAAAGGAATCTACAGGTAGCAATTGTAAATGGGTGAAGGAGGGTAAAAAAATCTCTATAAAAGGAGCCCTCCTCTCCCTTTTTCATCAATCTCTTCCACCATTAGGCCTCATGTCGCTGTAGCTCTAGTCTCCTCAAGCCTCTTCCATGAGCCTTCTCTCCCTCTTGTAGATATTCTCTTATGTAGACTCTTGAGTCCATCTCTCTCTAGTTATTCTCTCTCTATGAGTAGTCTTGGAGCTTCCGCTCCTTCTTGTATGTATGAAACCTCTTCTTCTCCCTTGTGTTTGTAGTGTTGGAGTGGATTCTCACTCTATTGGTAATGAAGGTCACTTCAAGTTCTCTCTCTCTTGAGTGTCTCTTCCCTTTTCTTTCTTCCAAAGCCTTAAAAGTTCTTTCTATTCGACCACTCACTGTGCACACATGGTCCATCGGTTTCCCGAGCCACCATGCAAACTTCTTCCCCTCTTCTAGACGAAATATATGAGGGGTGGATCGTTGATGAAGGTGGAGTCTTGAGGGAGCATCCTACCCAGGCGAAATTAGCATGGGTGGAGAGCAGTTTTCATGATAGTTTGACCCCCTGTTAGTGTTTTGCTCATAACTTTTTGCTCGGTAGTCCGATTTTAAATTTATATCAACGCGAAGCTCTCTTTAAGACGCATGTTGCTATGTGATCAGATCTTGAATCAAATACTACTGCAAAAAGTTATGAGTCTCTGTGTTTGATAGTCTGTTTTCATGATAGTTTTTACTCCTGTCTAGTAAACTGTCCATAACTCTTTCGCCGCTTCTCTATTTCTTACGAAACATATATCAGCGCAAAGCTCTCTTTAAGGGCATGTCTCTATTGCTTAGATCTTGAATCAGATATTGCTGCAAAATGTTATGAGTCTCTGTGTCTGATAGTCTATTTTCATGAAAGTTTTTACTCCCCTCCAGTCAACTGTCCATATCTCGTCAACTGTCTATCTGTTTTCAACGAAACTTATATCAGCGTGAAGCTCATCTTAAGGCACATCTCTTTGTCTGTTTGAATCTCTGATATCATGTCTCTACTGAAAGTTATAGGCCTCTGTGTCTAATGACAGTTTGTAGAGTGTTTTGAGCTAAGTGTAAAGGTGTCTATGAAGGAGGTGCAATATTTCCTCGGAATCTACCCATCCGACCCAATCAGCCCCTTCAAACTCCTTGATATATATAAGTTCATGTCATGTTGAGTCGCAAGATCTTCTTTCAACAACGTATCGCTCTTCTCTTTGAAGCAGACTGGCTCGCTGAGATTATGGCCTCTGCTGATCCTTTCCTTCTCCCTATGCTTGATTACAACATCACTTGGGATGTTACCATCTTCATTCTCATATGAGGGAGGAAATTATGGTGTGATATCTTGGCATAAAAGCTTCTCTTTTAATGTCCCATTCTCAATGATAAATATCTTTGTCAGTCAGTTCGAAAGCAGTAGGAAGTGAAGAGGTGCGTGAAGTTTATTACCCCCAACTTCATGTCACATCTTTTGGTGCAGACGCCAGGTACGTTTGGTATTGGATTCATCCCACCTTATTAAATGGTCTTGGGTGTACTTGATTGCATGTGATGCCTAGTATAGGCATGTGTTTTGATGAGATAAAGAAGATGCCTGGAAGAACTCTGTTAGAAGAGATTGCAACCCTTTTAAGAGAACTTGAAGATTGTGAAGGTGATGCTCAAGCTATTCGCACAGTCACCATGATCATATCCTTTATGTTTGCACTGTTGAATATGTTGGTGAATCGACAACATGGCAGCAGGCACAATGATAAATTGGGGATTGTTTCATGCACTGGCAGCTTGGTGATAAGAAGAGTTGAGTCTTTGGGTAGTTTTTGACTATAATAGTGGAGTGGTGATTCTCAATGCTTTCAACTTCTTTTGCTATGCAAATGATGAAGAGTACAATATCTTGAAGCTGTTATGTGCACTTCCAATTGTGAGAAGGGTGATTCTTGAATGCATGTATACACAATGTTTTCATGGTGCTGGTTGGTCACTGATTTTATTGAGGATCACATTGTGGAGGGTTTTCAACAAGTGGTTATGGATAATAAGTTGGTCGTGGTTTACTAAGGCTCTATGGAATCTTGTTTGGATCTTGTTTGGATCTTGTTTGGGATATTATTTGGACCTTGGTGTTTCCTTTTTGTGTTTCATCATGGGGAAGATTCCAGTGTTTCGAGGGACCCAAGGGGAAGACTCGGAGTCTTATCTTTGAGATTTTGTTCGAGGATGCCGGATTTCTAGATGGTCCATGAAAAATCGGGGCAAAGATTTTTCCTGATTTTCTTGAAGGTGTAGCCTTGAGTTGGTATGAGACCTTGCCAAACTCTACCAAGGAGAACTGGGACCAAGTGGTGGCAGCAATGAAGTAGAGATTTGGGGTAGTGGAGTCACCAAATGCTTTGATGTTGCAGTTGGACCGGTTCTATCAAGGAGAGGGTGAGATGGTCTCTGTGTTGGCAATCCGATATGAAACTTTATGGACAAAGTATGAAAGGGCAGCTTTGCAAGCTGTGGCATCTGCATCATCGGCCCTCAAAGTCTATCAGGGATGGAGCACTTAAAGATGAGCGAATTTGTTATGGCTTTGGAGCCTCATCTTCCCTCAAAAGTAATGAGTAAAGATCCAACAACATACATGGAGGCACTTCGCATTGCGACCAAGAAAGAAGCTTCTCTAAAGATCGAATCCTCTTTTGTGTCTTCGACAGCTTCAACTTCTAAGGTGGAGGTAATGGGCACTCCTCAGGTACCAAAATCCTCTGAGTTAGATCATAATATCTCCCAATTGATGGCAGAGTTTGCTGATTTGAAATTGCATTTAGTTAATGCACGACAATCTAGAGCACCAAAGAGTGAAGATAGGCCTCGAGATAAGAGTGGGGTCACTTGCTATGAATAAAATGAAAAAGGTTACTATCGCCTCAAGTGTCCTAGATTGAGAAAGAAAGAAGAAAAACAAGTATCCTTGTTAGAAGCTTCTTCAGGGGATGAGGAAAGAGAGATACTGATGGCTAAACGGGGGTGTGGTAAAGCAAAAGAAGAAGAAGAAAGCAAGGAAGAAGTAGATGAGGAACATCAGGGAGAGGAACCGTAGTAAGAAAAAGAAGGCATCTAGAAGGAGAAAAACAAGTATCCTTGTTAGAAGCTTCTTCAGGGGATGAGGAAAGAGAGGTACTGATGGCTAAACGGGGGCGTGGTAAAGCAAAAGAAGAAGAAGAAAGCAAGGAAGAAGTAGATGAGGAACATCAGGGAGAGGAACCATAGTAAGGAAAAGAACGCATCTAGAAGGAGAATTAGCTAGTCAGACTTTCCTTTAGGACAACGAATTGGAAGCTATGACTTGTTGTCTGACCTTAAAGAAAAGGAAGCTCATATCACCTTTGGTCAATTACTTCCTTTGTCTCCAAAACGACAGAAGGAATGGGAAAAGCTAGCAAGCACAAGTGTCAAAGAAGAAAAAGAAGAAAAGTGCCATTCTTATTGTTCAAAAGGTAGATATAGATGCATGTGATGATGTACCTATGGTTGATGTAATCATTGATGGTCAAGTGATTTCTAATGTGTACATTGATGGAGGTGCATCGATTAATGTCACGAGTGAGAAGACCATGATAGATGCTGATTTAAAATACTCTAGTACTACCTCTCCTTATCGCATCAAATTGGCTGACAACACTAGGATTAAGACCTTGGGAGTTGTGAAGAATCTAGAAGTCGATGTATGTGGAATTTCTGTGCCGACTACTTTTTAGGTGATCCCTACCAAGCCAGATGCATGTGCCTATCCATTGATTTTGGGAAGGCCTTGGCTACACAAGGTGAAGGCTGTTCAAAAGTGGGATACTGGAGAATGGATTTTGCAGGGAAATGATAAGAAGGTGCGCTACAACATCAAAAGCTGCAAAAAGGAAGTTATCAAGGAGGAGTCTTCAACATCAGAGAGTTCAAGCTCTGACTTAACCGATGAAGAAGAAGAGACAGGGTGTAGCTCCAAGGAGTCCAACTTAGAGAGTCAAGTGGAAGGAGTGGCCTTTGGTCTTTGTCTTGGTGCTGATCAGGATGAGTCAGGAAGGAACAAGGTGGTGGTGCAAGAAGATCCTGTAGAGACACTTCATGTGGAGGATGTGGAGCACACTAAACTACAGAAGGAATGGGGAAAGCTAGCAAGCACAAGAGTGTCAAAGAGGAAAAATAAGAAAAGTGCCATTCATGTGGTTCAAAAGATAGATATAGATGTTGGTGATGATGTACCTGTGGTTGATGTGATCATTGATGGTCAAGTGATTTCTAATGTGTACATTGATGGATGTGGAGCACACTAAATGATGCCAATGCAATGAAGAGCTTCTTGGTGATTCTCTATCAGGTAGTGAGAAGCTCCAGTACTTGGATATGTTAGATGATTTTCCATGTCTCTTTGCAACAAGCTATTCACAAGTTCGACCAGTCTCTCTTATGGAGCACAAGATTGAGTTGAAGCCAGAAAGCAAGCCAGTTGTGCAACGCTTAAGGCGATTGGGGGTGATCCAAGCTGAGGCACTAAAGAAAGAGGTAACACAACTACTTGAGGCGGGATTCATCTTTCCTGTTGATGATTCAGAATGGATATCTCCTGTAGTTGTCACACCAAAGAAAGGAAATAAGTGGCGAGTTTGTGTGGACGTTCGTCCTTTGAATGCATGCACTAAGAGGGATCATTTTCCTTTGCCATTCCAAGATGAAATACTAGACCAAGTAGCAGGGCATGAGATGTGTCCTATATGTGATGGGTATTTTGGGTACTTTCAAATTCGTATTTGGGAAGAAGATCAAAAGAAAACATCATTTGTCACACCTTGGGGAGTTTTTGCTTATAGAGTGATGCCTTTTGGGTTGACCAATGCACCAACTACATTTCAATGGTTCATGAGTGAAAGCCTTGAGCCTTACTTGGGAAAGTTCATAAGGGTGTTTTTGGCTGATTTTTGCATTTATTCTCGATGCATAGATCACATGGAGAAGTTAAAGATGGCCTTAGCTAGGATTGATGAAGCAAAAGGGTGCCTAAATCCTAGCAAGTGCCATTTGGCTCAAACAAAAGTAGTCTTGTTGGGGCATATTATGTCTAAAGAAGGCCTACAAATGGATCCTGACAATGTCCAAGCAATCATGCCATTGCCAAGACCTCAGAGTGTCATTGGTGTTCGCAGAATTCTAGGAAAGAGCAAGTATTATCAATGCTTTTGTGATGATTTCACAGAGATAGTGCATCCCATGAACTTGTTGACAAGAAAATGAGTTTCTTTCCAATGGGGTGTGGAGCAACAAGAGTCTTTCCAGCAACTTAAGGAGGCCATGAGTAAGGGCCCAATATTGAAGCCCCCTGATTGGTCTCAAGACTTTTATGAAAATCCAAGTGTATCTTTGCATTCAGTTGGTGCTGTATTGCTACAAAAAAGAGAGGCAGGTAGAATGCAACCCATCTATTATGCCAGCCGATAACTTATAGATGTGGAAACAAGTATGAAGAAATGGAGCAGCAAGCTCTCTCTTAGGTGTTTTTAGTCAAAACGTTTCGCTCCTATTTATTACCTTGACCATTTTTCTTCCTTACCTCTCAGTCTATATTAGCATATCTAGTTCGCAAGCCTAATCTTGGGGGGAGATTTGCAAAATGGTTGTCAGAGCTTCAAGAGTTCTCTTTCTCTTTTGTCACTGAAAATAGCACTAGGTCCACTATGGTAGATTTGCTCACAGGACGAGAGGATCTAGGAGAAGAAAAGAAATGTAAGGAGAACAACTTTTGTTTTGTATTTTGATGGGGCTTTTAGTCCTTCACGCCAACAAGGAGCCAAGGGGATGATCTTGATGAATTATAAAGGTCAAGAAGTATGGGCAAGAGGACAAGAGCTTCCAGGTATCACAACTAACAATGCATCTGAGTATAATGCTTTGATTCTTGGTCTGGAGGGTTGTCTTCAAAGTCAAGTTAAAGAATTGGCAGTAAGAGGAGATTCTCAGCTTATTATAAAGCAAATGCAAGGGCATCACAAGACAAGAAGTCCTCATTTGAATGAGCTTAATCAAAAGGCTATGGCACTATGTAGTCAATTTGATTTTTGCAAGTCTGTTCATATAAACAGAAAAGAAAATCAAAGGGCAGATGAGTTAGCTACTCAAGCCATTGTAGTACAAGACCGGGGGGTGGTTTCTTTGGTAGACACTAGATGGCCAGAACTGCAAGATGTTCACCAATATGTGGAAGAAGGCATGTTTCCTCGAGGGTTAACTCCACAACAGAAGCAGAGATTGGTTACTTTTGGCCACACCTCCATAAGGATGTATATGAATGTCACCAATGAAACCTATCAGTTTGAGGATGTTGATGGCATAGTGATACCCGAATGCACCAATGAGTATCGCCTTAAATTCTTCTATGCTCGACCACCTTGAGGGCCAGTAGACCCTCTCTGTTACAAGAGAGGATCTGTTGGGGGGGGATAGATGTGACACCAAAATTTGATATATTTAATTTGGCATTGGTATTGTTCTTCTCTATGTTTGATAAGAGTTTGAGTATCAAGTGATAACGTAGCAGCTCTCACTTATTTTTATTTTCTAAGATATTGTATGGGATTGAGAGGATGAGTGGAATGGATCGTTGTAAATACCATAGGTATGAACTTTAAATACCTTGGTATGGGGTGAGAGTTATTTGTGTATGGAATATTATGGGGTTTTTAGAAAATAGGAAGAGTGAGTCATATGAAGAGGTGGGCTCATGTCCATGTGTTCCAATAATATAAGAGAGGCCACATGCCAAGCATGTGGAAGGCATGTGGAGGAGTGTGAAGTCAAGAGGAATCCTTATAGAATTCCTATGTGGAATAAGGAGGATGTGGACATGTGGAAAAGAAAGGGTCCCTATGGGCTCCATGTGGGGAGACTCTTGACTTTCTCAATATTTTAAGAGTCTTGAGCATCTTGTGATGGGACACATGGCAAGAGTAGCCAAAAAGGACATGGATGGTGATATACGTGCTTATGTGATTAATGGGGAAAGGAATCTATAGGCAGCAATTGTAAAGGGGTGAAGGAGGGTAACAAAATCTCTAAAAAAGGAGCCCTCCTCTCCCTTGTTCATCAATCTCTTCCACCATTAGGCCTCATGTTGCTGTAGCTCTAGTCTCCTCAAGCCTCTTCCATGAGCCTTCTCTCCCTCTTGTAGATATTCTCTTATGTAGACTCTTGAGTCCATCTCTCTCTAGTTTATTCTCTCTCTATGAGTAGTCTTGGAGCTTCCGCTCCCTCTTGTATGTATGAAACCTCTTCTTCTCCCTTCTTGTGTTTATAGTGTAGGAGTGGATTCTCACTCTATTGGTAATGAAGGTCACTTTAGGTTCTCTCTCTCTTGAGTGTCTCTTCCCTTTTCTTTCTTTCAAAGCCTTAAAAGTTCTTTCTATTCGGCCGCTCACTGTGCACACATGGTCCATTGGTTTCCCAAGCCACCATGCAAACTTCTTCCCCTCTTTTAGGCAAAATCTATGAAGGGTGGATCGTTGATGAAGGTGGAGTCTTGAGGGAGCATCCTGCTCAGGCGAAATTAGCATGGGTGGAGGGCAGTTTTCATGATAGTTTGACCCCCCGTTAGTATTTTGCTCATAACTTTCTGCTCGGTAGTCTGAGTTTATTGAAATTTATATGAGCGTGAAGCTCTCTTTAAGATGCATGTTGATATGTGATCAAATCTTGAATCAGATATTGCTGCAAAAAGTTATGAGTCTCTGTGTCTGACAGTCTATTTTCATGATAGTTTTTACCTACGTCTAGTAAATTGTCCATAACTTTTTGGCCGCTTCTATGTTTCTTACGAAACATATATCAGCACGAATCTCTCTTTAATGTGCTTCGATCTTGAATCAGATATTGCTACCAAATGTTATGAGTCTCTATGTCTGACAGTCTGTTTTCATGAGAGTTTTTACTCCCTTCCTATAAATTGTCCATGTCTCTTCAACCGTCTATCTGTTTTCAATGAAACTTATATCAACGCGAAGCCCATATTAAGGTGCATCTTGTTGTGTGTTTGAATCTCTGATATCATGTCTCTACTGAAAGTTATAGGCCTCTATGTCTAATGATAGTTTGTAGAGTGTTTTGAGCTAAGTGTAAAGGTGTCTATGAAGGAGGTGCAATGTTTCCTCGAAATCTACCCATCCGATCCAATCAGCCCCTTCAAACTCCTCGATATATATCAGTTCATGTCATGTTGAGCCACAAGATCTTCTTTCAACAACGTATCGCTCTTCTCTTTGGCACAGACTGGCTTGCTGAGATTATGGCCTCTGCTGATCCTTTCCTTCTCCCTATGCTTGATTACAACATCACTTGGGATGTTACCATCTTCATTCTCATATGAGGGAGGAAAGTATGGTGTGATATCTTGGCATAAAAGCTTCTCTTTTAATGTCCCATTCTCAATGATAAATATCTTTGTTAGTCAGTTCAAAAGCAGCAGGAAGTGAAGAGGTGCGTGAAGTTTATTACCCCTAACTTCATGTCACATCTTTTGGTGGAAACGCCGGGTACATTTGGTATTGGATTCATCCCACCTTACTAAACAGTCTCGGGTGTACTTGATTGCATGTGATGCCTAGTATAGGCATGTGTTTTGATGAGATAAAGAAGATGCCTAGAAGAACTCCGTTAGAAGATATTACAACCCATTTAATAGAACTTGAAGATTGTGAAGGTGATGCTCAAGCTATTCGCACAGTCACCATGATCATATCCTTTATGTTTGCACTATTGAATATGTTGGTGAATTGACAACATCAGCAGCAGGCACAATGATAAACTAGGGATTGTTGCATGCACTTGCAACTTGGTATGAAGAAGAGTTGAGTCTTTGGGTAGTTTTTGACTATAACAGTGGAGTGGTGATTCTCAATGCTTTCAACTTCTTTTGCTATGCAAATGATGAAGAGTACAATATCTTAAAGTTGTTATGTGCACCTCCAATTGTGAGAAAGGTGATTCTTGAATGCATGTATACACAATGTTTTCATGGTGCTGGTTGGTCACTGATTTTATTGAGGATCACATTGTGGAGGGTTTTCAACAAGTGGTTATGCATAATAAGTTGGTCTTGGTATACTAAGGCTCTGTGGGATGTTGTTTGGATCTTGTTTGGGATATTATTTAGATCTTGGTGTTTCCTTTTTGTGTTTCATCATGGTGAAGATTCCAGTGTTTCGAAGGACCCAAGGGAAAGACCCGGAGTCTTATCTTCGGGATTTTGTTCGAGGATGCCGGCTTTCTGGATGGTCCATGAAGGATCGGGGTAGAGATTTTTCCTAATTTTCTTGAAGGTGTAGCCTTGAGTTGGCATGAGACCTTGCCAAACTCTACCAAGGAGAATTGGGACCAAGTGGTGGCAGTAATGAAGCAGAGATTTGGGGCAGTGGAGTCGCCAAATGCTTTGATGTTGCAGTTGAACCGGTTCTATCAAGGAGAGGGTGAGATGGTCTCTGTGTTGGCAATCCGATATGAAACTTTATGGACAAAATATGAAAGGGCAGCTTTGCAAGCTATGGCATCTGCATCATCGGCCCCTCAAAGTCTCTCAGGGATGGAGCACTTAAAGATGAGCAAATTTGTTGTGGCTTTGGAGCCTCATCTTCACTCAAAAGTAATGAGTAAAGATCCAACAACATACATGGAGGCACTTCGCATTACGACCAAGAAAGAGGCTTCTCTAAAGATCGAATCCTCTTTTGTGTCTTAAACAACTTCAACTTCTAAGGTGGAGGTAATGGGCACTCCTCAAATACCAAAGTCCTTTGAGTTAGATCATAATATCTCCCAATTGATGGCACAGTTTGCTGATTTGAAATCGCATTTGGTTAATGCATGACAACCTAGAGCACCAAAGAGTGAAGATAAGCCTCGAGATAAGAGTGGGGTCACTTGCTATGAATGTAATGAAAAAGGTCACTATTGCCCGAGTGTCCTAGATTGAGAAAGAAAGAAGAAAAACAAGTATCCTTGTTAGAAGCTTCTTCAGGGGATGAGGAAAGAGAGGTACTGATGGCTAAACGGGGGCGTGGTAAAGCAAAAGAAGAAGAAGAAAGCAAGGAAGAAGTAGATGAGGAACATCAGGGAGAGGAACACCGTAGTAAGAAAAAGAAGGCATCTAGAAGGAGAATTAGCCAGTCAGACTTTCCTTTAGGACAAGGAATTGGAAGCTATGACTTGTTGTCCGACCTTAAAGAAAAGGAAGCTCATATTACCTTTGGTCAATTACTTCCTTTGTCTCCAAAACTACGGAAGGAATGGGAAAAGCTAGCAAGCACAAGAGTGTCAAAGAAGAAAAAGAAGAAAAGTGTCATTCCTGTTGTTCAAAAGGTAGATATAGATGTTGGTGATGATGTACCTATGGTTGATGTGATCATTGATGGTTAAGTGATTTCTAATGTGTAGATTGATGGAGGTGCATCGATTAATGTCATGAGTGAGAAGACCATGATAAATGCTAATTTAAAATACTCTAGCACTACCTCTCCTGATCTCATCAAATTGGTTGACAACACTAGGATTAAGACCTTGGGAGTTGTGAAGAATCTAGAAGTCGATGTATGTGGAATTTCTGTGCCGACTACTTTTCAGGTGATCCCTACCAAGCCAGATGCACGTGCCTATCCATTGATTTTGGGAAGGCCTTGGCTATGCAAGGTGAAGGCTGTTCAAAATTGGGATACTGGAGAATTGATTTTGCAGGGAAATGATAAGAAGGTGCACTACAACATCGGAAGCCGCAAAAAGGAAGTTGTCAAGGAGGAGTCTTCAACATCAGAGAGTTCAAGCTCTGACTTAACGGATGAAGAAGAAGAGACAGGGCGTAGCTCCGAGGAGTCCAACTCAGAGGGTGAGGTGGAAGGATTGGCCTTTGGTCTTTGTCTTAGTGCTGATCAGGATGAGTCAGGAAGGAACAAGGTGGTGGTGCAAGAAGATCCTATAAAGACACGTCATGTGGAGGATGTGGAGCACACTAAACGACGCTAATGCAATGAAGAGCTTCTTGGTGATTCTCTATCAGGTAGTGAGAAGCTCCAGTACTTGGATATGTTAGATGATTTTCCATGTCTCTTTGCAACAAGATATTCACAGGTTCGACCAGTCTCTCTTGTGGAGCACAAGATTGAGTTGAAGCCAAAAAGCAAGCCAGTTGTGCAACGCTTAAGGCGATTGGGGGTGATCCAAGCTGAGGCACTAAAGAAAGAGGTAACACAACTACTTGAGGCGGGATTCATCTTTCTTGTTGATGATTCAGAATGGATATCTCCTGTAGTTGTCACACCAAAGAAAGGAAATAAGTGGCGAGTTTTTGTGGACTTTCGTCCTTTGAATGCATGCACTAAGAGGGATCATTTTCCTTTGCCATTCCAAGATGAAATACTAGACCAAGTAGCAGGGCATGAGATGTATTCTGTATGTGATGGGTATTCTGGGTACTTTCAAATTCGTATTTGGGAGGAAGATCAAAAGAAAACATCATTTGTCACACCTTGGGGAGTTTTTGCTTACAGAGTGATGCCTTTTGGGTTAACCAATGCACCAGCTACATTTCAATGGTTCATGAGTCAAGTCCTTGAGCCTTACTTGGGAAAGTTCATAAGGGTGTTTTTGGATGATTTTTGCATTTATTCTCGATGCATAGATCACATGGAGAAGTTAAAGATGGCGTTAGCTAGGATTGATGAAGCAAAAGGGTGCCTAAATCCTAGCAAGTGCCATTTGGCTCAAATAAAAGTAGTCTTTTTGGGGCATATTGTGTCTAAAGAAGGCCTACAAATGGATCCTGACAAGGTCCAATCAATCATGGCATTGCCAAGTCTTGAGAGTGTCACTCGTGTTCGCAAAATTCTAGGAAAGAGCAAGTATTATCAATGCTTTTGTGATGATTTCACAGAGATAGTACATCCCATGAACTTGTTGACAAGAAAAGGAGTTTCTTTCCAATGGGGTATGGAGTAACAAGAGTCTTTCCAGCAACTTAAGGAGGCCATGAGTAAAGGCCCAATATTGAAGCCCCCTGATTGGTCTCAAGACTTTTATGTAAATCCAAGTGTATCTTTGCATTCTGTTGGTGTTGTATTGCTACAAAAAGGAGAGGTAGGTAGAATGCAACCCATGTATTATGCCAGCCAACAGCTTACAGATGTGGAAACAAGGTATGAAGAAATGGAGCAGCAAGCTCTCTCTTAGGTGTTTTTAGTCAGAAAGTTTCGCTCCTATTTATTACCTCGATCATTTTTCTTCCTTACCTCTCAGTCTATATTAGCATATCTAGTTCAGAAGCCTAATACTAGGGGGAGATTTGCAAAATGATTGTCAGAGCTTCAAGAGTTCTCTTTCTCTTTTGTCACTGAAAATACCACTAGGTCCACTATGGCAGATTTGCTCAAACGACGGGAGGATCTAGGAGAAGAAAAGAAATGTAAGGAGAACATTAAAGATGAAAGAGATATACCACCAACAACTTTTGTTTTGTATTTTGATGGGGCTTTTAGTCCTTCACGCCAACAAGGAGCCAGGGGGATGGTCTTGATGAATTCTAAAGGTCAAGAAGTATGGGCAAGAGGACAAGAGCTTCCGGGTATCACAACTAACAATGCAGCTGAGTATAATGCTTTGATTCTTGGTCTGGAGGGTTGTCTTCAAAGTCAAGTTAAAGAATTGGCAGTAAAAGGAGATTCTTAGCTTATTATAAAGCAAATGCAAGGACATTACAAGACAAGAAGTCCTCATTTGAAGGAGCTTAATCAAAAGGCTATGGCACTATGTAGTCAATTTGATTTTTGCAAGTCTGTTCATATAAACAGAAAAGAAACTCAAAGGGCAGACGAGTTAGCTACTCAAACCATTGTAGTACAAGACCGAGGGGTGGTTTCTTTGGTAGACGCTAGATGGCCAGAACTGCAAGATGTTCAGCAATATATGGAAGAAGGCATGTTTCCTCGAGGGTTAACTCCACAACAGAAGTAGAGATTGGTTACTTTTGGCCATGTCTCCATAAGGATGTATATGAATGTCACCAATGGAACCTATCAGTTTGAGAATGTTGACGGCATAGTGATACCCGAACGCACCAATGAGTATCGCCTTAAATTCTTCTATGCTCGACCACCTTGAGGGCCAGCAGACCCTCTTTGTTACAAGAGAGGATCTGCTGGGGGGGAAAGATGTGATGCCAAAAACTGATATTTTTAATTTGGCATTAGTATTGTTTTTCTCTATGTTTGATAAGAGTTTGACTATCAAGTGATAGCCCAAGTGATAGCCTAGCGGCTCTCACTTATTTTTATTTTCTAAGATATTGTATGGGATTGAGAGGATGAGTGGAATGGATCATTGTAAATACCATAGGTATGAACTTTAAATACCTTGGTATGGGGTGAGAGTTATTTGTGTATGGAATATTATGGGGTTTTTAGAAAATAGGAAGAGTGAGTCATATGAAGAGGTGGGCTCATGTCCATGTGTTCCAATAATATAAGAGAGGCCACATGCCAAGCATGTGGAAGGCATGTGGAGGAGTGTGAAGTCAAGAGGAATCCTTATAGAATTCCTATGTGGAATAAGGAGGATGTGGACATGTGGAAAAGAAAGGGTCCCTATGGGCTCCATGTGGGGAGACTCTTGACTTTCTCAATATTTTAAGAGTCTTGAGCATCTTGTGATGGGACACATGGCAAGAGTAGCCAAAAAGGACATGGATGGTGACATACGTGCTTATATGATTGATGGGGAAAGGAATGTACAGGCAGCAATTGTAAACGGGTGAAGGAGGGTAACAAAATCTCTATAAAAGGAGCCCTCCTCTCCCTTGTTCATCAATCTCTTCCACCATTAGGCCTCATGTTGCTGTAGCTCTAGTCTCCTCAAGCCTCTTCCATGAGCCTTCTCTCCCTCTTGTAGATATTCTCTTACGTAGACTCTTGAGTCCATCTCTCTCTAGTTTATTCTCTCTCTATGAGTAGTCTTGGAGCTTCCGCTCCCTCTTGTATGTATGAAACCTCTTCTTCTCCCTTTTGTTTATAGTGTTGGAGTGGATTCTCACTCTATTGGTAATGAAGGTCACTTTAGGTTCTCTCTCTCTTAAGTGTCTCTTCCCTTTTCTTTCTTTGAAAGCCTTAAAAGTTCTTTCACTGTGCACACATGGTCCATTGGTTTCTTGAGCCACCATGCAAACTTCTTTCCCTCTTCTAGGCAAAATCTATGAGGGGTGGATTGTTGATGAAGGTGGAGTCTTGAGGGAGCATCCTGCTCAGGCGAAATTAGCATGGGTGGAGGGCAGTTTTCATGACAATTTGACCCCTATTAGTGTTTTGCTCATAACTTTTTGCTCGGTAGTCCGATTTTAATCAAATTTATATTAGCGCAAAGCTCTTTGTAAGGCACATGTTCTTATGTGATCAGATCTTGAATTAGATACTACTGTAAAAAGTTATGAGTCTCTGTGTCTGACAGTCTGTTTTCATGATAGTTTTTACCCCTGTCTAGTAAACTGTCCATAACTTTTTGGCCGCTTCTCTGTTTCTTACAAAACATATATCAACATGAAGCTCTCTTTAAGATGCATGTCTCTATGTGCTTAGATCTTGAATCGGATATTGCTCCAAAATGTTTTGAATCTATGTGTCTGACAGTTTATTTTCATGATAGTTTTTACTTAGTCCCAGTAAACTATCCATATCTCTTCAACCGTCTATCTGTTTTCAACGAAACTTATATCAGCACGAAGCCCATCTTAAGGCGCATCTCTTTGTGTGTTTGAATCTCTGATATCATGTCTTTGCTGAAAGTTATAGGCCTCTGTGTCTAATGACAGTTTGTAGAGTGTTTTGAGCTAAGTGTAAAGGTGTCTATGAAGGAGGTGCAATGTTTCCTCGGGATCTACCCATCCGATCCAATCAGCCCCTTCAAAGTCCTCGATATATATCAGTTCATGTCATGTTGAGCCACAAGATCTTCTTTCAACAACGTATCACTCTTCTCTTTGGCACAGACCGGCTTGCTGAGATTATGGCCTCTGCTGAACATTTCCTTCTCCCCATGCTTGATTACAACATCACTTGGGATGTTACCATCTTCATTCTCATATGAGGGAGGTAAGTATGGTGTGATATCTTGGCATAAAAGCTTCTCTTTTAATGTCCCATTCTCAATGATAAATATCTTTGTCAGTCAGTTTGAAAGCAGCAGGAAGTGAAGAGGTGCGTGAAGTTTATTACCCCCAATGTCATGTCACAGCACACACATGGTCCATCCATTTCTCGAGCCACCAAGGGAGCTAATTACTCTTTTCTAGGCAAAATCTATGAGTGGTGGATCGTTGATGAAGATGGAGTCTTGAGGGAGCATCTTGCTCAAGCGAAATTAGCATGGGTGTAGGGCAGTTTGCATGACAGTTTGACCCCATGTTAGTGTTTTGCTCATAACTTTCCGCTCATTAGTCCAATTTTAATTAAACTTATATCAGCGCGAAGCTCTCTTCAAGACGCATGTCTCTATGTTATTAGACCTTGAATCAAATACTACAGCAAAAAGTTATGAGTCTCTGTGTTTGACAGTCTGTTTTCATGATAGTTTTTACCCCCGTCTAGTAAATTGCCCATACCTTTCTGGCCGCTTCTTTGTTTCTTATGAAACTTATATCAGCGCGAAGCTCTATTCAAGTGCATGTCTTTGTGTTATTAGACCTTGAATCAAATAATACAGTAAAAAGTTATGAGTCTCTATGTTTGACAGTCTGTTTTCATGATAGTTTTTACCCCGTGTAGTAAACCACCCATAACTTTCTGTCTGCTTCTTTGTTTTTTACAAAATGTATATCAGCACGAAGCCCATCTCAAGGCGCATCTCTATATGTGTTTGAATCTCTAGTATCATATCTCTACTGAAAGTTATATGCCTCTATGTCTAATGATAGTTTGCAGAGTGTTTTGAGCTAAGTGTAAAGGTATCTATGAAGGAGGTGCAATGTTTCCTTGGAACCTACCCATCCGACCTAATCAACCCCTTTAAACTCCTGGATATATATCAGTTCATGTCATGTTGAGCCGCAAGATCTTCTTTCAACAACGTATCGCTCTTCTCTTTGGTGCAGATCGGCTTGCTGAGGTTATGGCCTCTACTGATCCTTTCCTTCTCCCTATGCTTGAGTATAACATCACTTGGGATGTTACCATCTTCGTTCTCATCTAAGGGAGGAAAGTATGGTGTGGTATCTTGGCATAAAAGCTTCTTTTTAATGTCCCTTTCTCAATGATAAATATCTTTGTCACTCAGTTCAAAAGCAGTAGGAAGTGAAGAGGTGCGTGAAGTTTATTACCCCCAACTTCATCTCACAGTGGTCATGCTTCCTTATTCTTGGCATCAACCTCAACATAATTCACTTTTGTCAACTTCTTTTTAGCATACCAACAAGGAGATTCATCATGCCCAAATTTAGAACAAATTCCACAGTATTTTGACTTACAGTTGTCCTATGTATCTCCCTTGTTGTAGCACTTATTACAACATTTCTCTTTCTAATTGGATTTTTCTCAGTAACGCATCTCCGTTAAGGCCTTTTTCATAGTGGACTTCAGGTTGTCAGGCTTAGTTGATGTTTTTCTTCCTAACTCAGTTTTTCAGAATCACCCCGTTCCTTCAAGGATTTTTTCATAGTGGACCTTAGCTTGTCAGGCTTAGTTGAGGCATCCTCATCATCACTTTCTTCCGCCTTCTTGTTGGGCTTCTTGTTAGAGGGCACACTCTTTTCAAATGCAATAGCTCAGTTTAGCAAGTCTTCACATGTCTTTTTGGGATTGACTATTTCTTGAGAATTGATTACAAAAACTGCATCATTAAAGTCAAGGATAGGGAGGAGATAGAGATAGACATATGCAGGGAAGAAATTACTTGCGCTACACAAAAGATTTCAGCCATCCAACTTAAGAAGGTAGCCCAAAAAGGCGCTCAATTGTATATGGTGATTTTTAAAAACTCAAAAGAACCCATCTCCCTAGAAGCACATGAAAAACCTAAGTATATCAAGAATATGCTAAAGGAATATGCACGTCTTTCTAGATGATCTTCTTGGCATGCCTTCCTCTCAACCTCTTGATCATGCCATAGAGTGTGTTCCAGGGATACTTCCTTATGTCAAGGCTCCATATAGATAAACACAGCAAGAATATGCTACGTTGAAGCTTCAACTAGATTACTTTCTCAACAACGGTTGTATTAGAGCTAGTTTATCTTCTTGGTGTGCTGTTGTATTGTTTCAAAAGAAGAAAGATGAAACTTATTGTCTATGTGTAAGACTTTTCTAAGATTTCTTTCCCTCTTAGGAAACAAAATTTCTTTGGGATGAGAAATGTAAGTAAGCTTTTGAATCAATCAAGAATAAAGTGGCTGAGAATTTTCTTTTGAAAATTCCAAATATTGGAAACCCTTTCACTGTCACTTGTGATGTGAGTGGAGATCAAAGAGGTTGTGTTTTATGCCAAGATAGGAGGTTCATAGAATATGACACATTAATTTAAGCCCCATGAAAAAAAAATATCCTACCCATGATCTTGAGCTAGTAGCCGCGGTTCATACATTGAAACATTGGTGACAATTTCTACTAGGCCATAAGTTTGAGTTGAGGAATGATCATGCCAGCTTGGAATATTTAACCCAACCACAATTGAACAATAGCCAACACAAATGGATGAAGATTTTTTGTGAGTATGATTTTAAAATTAAAATAATTGCAGGGAAGGGAAAATAAAGTCACCAATTCTCTCAATCGTAGGCCTTATTGCAACTCCATATTTGTGGTTCACTTTGACCGGTTCAGACTTTGGTAAGCTAATCCATGCCAATAATGACATCGTATTTACTTATGTCTAGAATTTGAAATTCGTTTTCACTCATGAGACTTCCCAATTGGACACCAAGGTTTTATATCATGCCACTCATGAACTTTCTCTTGCCACTTGCTATCTCGACAAGTCTTTTAGGGGATGCAACAACATTCGAATTCATTTCACTAGTCAAGGGGACACGAAACAATGGCTACTTCTTAAATCAATCAAAATTTCATAATACTAGAGATTATCCCTTTCACCCTTATCACGGAAGCTTGTGTATGAGCTTTACATGAATCTATCACAACAATAAATATACATAAATAAATATGGAGATGTACCTTTCACATACTCTTCGATTGATGAAACCTTCAGCTAAACCTTGGGATGCATCATTTTGTCGATACATTTGAACATCTTGTGACCCTGCTCTCCACACTGACAACAAAGTCCTATCCTCCTTGCCTACTCTAAGAACTTTGGTTCTAGTATCCTCTAATCCACCTTTTTGGACCCAGTCGTAGCTACATTTTCTTCTTTATGGTTCCTCTGGTGGTTCTGATCCTTTCCTTCTCCCTATGCTTGAGTATAACATCACTTGGGATGTTACGATCTTCATTCTCATCTAAGGGAGGAAAGTATGGTTGCTATCTTGGCATAAAAGCTTCTTTTAAATGTCCCTTCCTCAATGATAAATATCTTTGTCACTCAGTTCAAAAGCAGTAGGAAGTGAAGAGGTGCGTGAAGTTTATTACCCCCAACTTCATGTCACAGTGGTCATGCTTCCTTATTCTTGGCGTCAACCTCAACATAATTCACTTTTGTTAACTTCTTTTTAGCATACCAACAAGGAGATTCATCATGCCCAAATTTAGAACAAATTCCACAGTATTTTGACTTGCAGTTGTCCTATGTATCTCCCTTCTTGTAGCGCTTATTACATCATTTCTCTTTCTAATTGGATTTTTCTCAGTAACGCATCTCCGTCAAGGCCTTTTTCATAGTGGACTTCAGGTTGTCAGGCTTAGTTGATGTTTTTCTTCCTAACTCAGTTTTTCAGAATCACCCCGTTCCTTCAAGGATTTTTTCATAGTGGACCTCAGCTTGTCAGGCTTAGTTGAGGCATCCTCATCATCACTTTCTTCTGTCTTCTTGTTGGGCTTCTTGTTAGAGGGCACACTCTTTTCAAATGCAATAGCTCAGTTTAGCAAGTCTTCATATGTCTTTTTGGGATTGACTATTTCTTGAGAATTGATTACAGAAACTGCATCATTAAAGTCAAGGATAGGGAGGAGATAGAGATAGACATATGCAGGGAAGAAATTACTTGTGCTACACAAAATATTTCAGCCATCCAACTTAAGAAGGTAGCCCAAAAAGGCGCTCAATTGTATATGGTGATTTTTAAAAACTCAAAAGAACCCATCTCCCTAGAAGCACATGAAAAACCTAAGTATATCAAGAATATGCTAAAGGAATATGCACATGTCTTTCTAGATGATCTTCTTGGCATGCCTTCCCCTCAACCTCTTGATCATGCCATAGAGTGTGTTCTAGGGATACTTCCTTATGTCAAGGCTCCATATAGATAAACACAGCAAGAATATGCTACGTTGAAGCTTCAACTAGATGACTTTCTCAACAATGGTCGTATTAGAGCTAGTTTATCTTCTTGGTGTGCTGTTGTATTGTTTCAAAAGAAGAAAGATGAAACTTATTGTCTATGTGTAAGACTTTTCTAAGATTGCTTTCCCTCTTAGGAAACAAAATTTCTTTGGGATGAGAAATGTCAGTAAGCTTTTGAATCAATCAAGAATAAAGTGGCTGAGAATTTTCTTTTGAAAATTCCAAATATTGGAAACCCTTTCACTGTCACTTGTGATGTGAGTGGAGATCAAAGAGGTTGTGTTTTATGCCAAGATGGGAGGTTCATAGAATATGACACGTTAATTTAAGCCCCATGAAAAAAAAAAATCCTACCCATGATCTTGAGCTAGTAGCCGTGGTTCATACATTGAAACATTGGTGACAATTTCTACTAGGCCATAAGTTTGAGCTGAGGAATGATTATGCTTGAGCTGCAAACCTGCTTATGGACCAAGAGACTGGGGATGATGAAGAATAATGACATGATAGTGTGCCTAGTACTGGTGATGACGACTTGGAATGTGAGGGGTGCGTGTGTGAAGTGGAAGCAAATTGATGTAAAGAAATATGCCACGTGCATTGACAATTCAATAAATGAAAACCGGAGATGCTAAAGTGATTGGTCTACAGATTGATGGTCTTGGTTACTCAGTAATTGTCCCTTTGTCAGAAGAGGAGGAACTGGCCTATTAATTAAGCTAGATTTCAATATTGGCTTGATGTTTTGTGATCAAGGAGAGTTTCAAGTTTCATTCCATGGAGTTAGTTTCTTCCTCATCTCTGTGTAAGCCTCTAGCCATTTTGCACAAAGGTCCCACCTCTAGGGAAGGAAGAAGCTGGCACTTATGGGAAAACATGCCATATGCACGGCTGATTGGAATACTATTTGTGCTATAGAAGATTGCTCTCATGCTAGGGTCGAAATGTCTTTGCAGGAATGCTATGCCTCGCATGAATTCCGCATGGCCATTTCTTAGTTGACTGGTTGAGGTTTGACGAGTTTAAGGATGCCAAAAAGTTTATGTGGCACAACAGGCATGGTGATAACTCTTGGAGAGTTGCAAGGCTTGATAGGATCTACTTCACTAGTAATACCTGGTGGTTGAATCCATTCATGCAAGGAAAGGTTATCTCTGATTATTTTACTTTGGATCATTTTTCTTTATGGTTGAATTTAGGCCTCCCTGCACTTCCTTCCACTAATAGGGGTCCCATCCCCTTCAAGTTCAATATCTCATTTATGGGATGCAAAGAATTTGGTAGCTTAGTGCGATGCTGTGAGTAACCAAGTTTGTCCTATACAAAGATGGAAATCATGCATGAAGGCTATGATTAATGTTGTCAAAGAGTTTGGGAAGGCAAAAGTGATGAGAAACAGATGCATGGAGGGCTCTGCCGATTGAATCAGCTTCTATTAGATGCGTTGCATGCATCTCTGGATGATCCTTAGTTGGCATTGTTGCTAAAGTCAACTGAGATCTTCCACAGAGCTCAAGAGCACAACAAGTTGGCGATTGCGTGGGTACAAGTCCGGACTTATGTGGTTGGAAGGTGACTGACCATTAAATTTCTTCTTTCACATAGTAGAAGAGAAAAGGTTGAAGGAATATATTTCAATTATTATTGATAATAATGGAAATCAAGGCAAGAGCTTTATGTTGATCACTTGGCTAGTGTGGCTGGTTAGAAGCCTCAAATAGGCACAGATTGCAAAGTATGGTTGGAGGGATTTCTAGGCAATCTCCAAACATTTGTGATGCCTCGTGAAGCTCTGCAATTACAGTGTGAAGCCCCAACTCGATACACTCAATTTTTGCCTTCGTGATTACATTCCACATTTTTTGATATTTTCTTTTAGCACCAAAACACTGATGGTGACCCTTTTTATGAGGGAAACATGTATGGGAAGATAAATTATTTTGAGAAAAGTATGTACAAGAGAATTATAGACTTTCTAACAGGCTATAGTTTGGATACTTTTTAATTTCCATGATTCAATCATTTGGATGAGGAAATAGAGACCCGAAGATAAGGAAAAGCACTTTAGATTGCTTTTTGTGCTCGAATTTACATGTAGGATTTTAAAACATAGATTTGAGGCCCAAGATGCTAAAATTTGGCACAAAGTGATGATGACCAAAGTGATAGGAAATCAAAAGATGGTCCAAAGTCATACTATTGATTATGCCTAGATTCCAAACCGTTTGGGTGATATGGGCCTCCAAACAGGGATGATTTTCCAATGTTCAAGAAAGAAAAACTTGCTAAATCGCAATTGTGATCTATAGGTGGAAGGAGGGGGCGCATTTTCAAAAACAAATGATCTCCCCTTCCATGCTTTCCCCTTGAGCACTCTAAGTGGTTCACCCTTTTGGAAAGCCACTTTGATAGCACCATTTTGCATGTCCCCAACTCCAGATGCTTTTGTGTCTCAAAGCTCTTTTGCAAAGTTGCAACATCTGGGTGTTTGCTAAGGCCAGCGACACTACCACCACCTACCTCAATGCTATTCTCCTTAAATTCTGACTGTTGGACTTCCACCTTGGGAGTGTTAGGCTGTGTTTTGTTGTTGTTCCCCTGAGAACCAACACTTAAGTCCTTTTTCTTAATAGTTTCATCCATTTGCTCCATAAAGTTCTTAGAGTACCTCTTCACATGTTCGTCAACTTCTTGAGCCTCCTTTTTAGTTGTATGCACCTCTAAAGGAGTCGATTCAGCATTATAAACCTTTGTTCTAGATGGATAGTCTCGTTAAATGGCCATTGCATTTGCAAACATAGAAGGCATTAGGGAAAATACCAAAATGGACTTCACCAAATAGATTCCAATTATCGGGAAGGACCAGCTTCATACCTTCAGGTGGTTCTTTTCTTCTATCCCAAAGAATGCACACCTTGGGATATGATTTCTTGACTTGAATGGGCGGCACATAAAGCACTCTACCGAGTCTAGAAGCAATCTTCTCCAGCGTGAAACCAATAGCTCACTGATATCCACTGTAATGTATCTCATGATACATTAGCACATAGACCTTGCAATTGCAAACCACCTCATCCTATATGAACATTGATGACCTTTTAAAAGGGAAGTGTTTATATGGTAAGAGTCAGTGCGCACGTTCCTGTGCTTTAGAAAATTTGGGCTTTTTGTTCATGAGTTGCAAATGTGACCTTCCTTAAAGGCATCCTTCCATCAAAAGTCTTTATTGAACCTTCATTGAAGTGTTCATCAAAGCCACGAAGGAGTTGCTTGGCATGCTTTTATTGGTCGCTCAATCGACGGTGGCCTCCTTATGGAATCTACACTAGAGCCTAGCCATTGAGTGCAACTTTTGATTGGGTGGCCTATTTGATTATGCTTTAAACTTTTGAGAAGTGGCAACTTCAAGTTTGAAGGTGCAAAAATAAGGGTTCCACATAGAAGATAACTTGGATTCCAATATTATTTTATCTAATCTAATTTTAAGTGCAACTAAATTGTGGGTTTTTCTTTTAAAATTGGGAGACACAAGTGTGTTGAAGAGGGTATGGGAACACAAATTCCAAAACCACGTAATTGAATAAAATCTAGAAGTGGAAACTAGGAAGTGCCAGCTATGCTTTAACATGAAGGGAAGGAAATGTTCAATAAATGTGATGTTGCCACTACTTGTTTACTTTTGGTGTGCAAACCTTATGATAGGGGAGGGGGCTCATTCTTTTGTTGGCATCGAGCAAGTGCCCCCCCTAGCCATATTTCCTTGGTGCAAGATGGGGTAAACTGAAACTCGAGAAGAGATGAATTAGAGCGTGTGGACTTTGAAGTAAGCCTACGATGGGTTGTGATTATAGGTGTTGTAACAGTGGTGCAAGAACTTGTGTGTGATGGAATTGGATAGTCCTCACCCCTCTCACACTTGTGTGTGTGGACTCTGAAGGAAGAATCTCATGGTTGCTAGAGGTTGTGATTATAGATGTTGTAATGGTGGTGAATGATCTCCCGTCTGGTGGAATTATATAGCTCCCCCCTTCCCTCGCCACCCCCTCCCCCGAGCCATTAGAATGATCGATTCTTAAATTGCTAATCAATTCACCCTGCATACTTGGATTGGATTGTGAAAATTTGGGGAAGTCTTCACAAACCCCACACCCACCCACATAGACACAGCCATCTACGAGGGGCACACAACCCATGGCCTAAGCTGATAGGTAGCAAGGGTCTTCTCGAGGGAATTGAACGCAGGCAGCAAGTGAACATCGAGGTGCGGGTGTGCTCTTGAGACAGGGTTTGAGACAGGGTCTTCTCGAGGGAATCGAAAGCGGGCAACGAGCAAACATCGAGGCTAGTTCGATGAGCTGCCGGTGAGGTCTGAACTAGATTGCTTGGCCAACTGGGCTCTTGATGAATACTTCTCTCTTTTGCTATCTTGTTGAGGTTCACATGAGTCACGTTGTCAGAAATGATGCAGAAGATTGATGTTCAATTGCATGCAACCTTTTGTAGAGATTTCGTTATCATCCAGTCCTGCTTGCACTTGATGTTGTTCATGTCGACAGTAAAACGTAGTTTTTCTTTTTTTCAGAGGAAGACAAATTCCTATTCTTTGCACTGTAAGCAAATCTATTGTCATTCCACTTCGAGCGAACGATGGGGAGATGTATTTCAGAAATGTATAAATAATAAATCAAAACCAAATTGAGACAGAAGCATGCAACCATGACAGGAATAATCCAAACCCAAAGCTGCATTGCATGTACGACAAAAGTTCTAGCACCATTTGCAACTTCATTGGATCCCTTTTTTCGAAGGCACAAATGTTTATTTTTTGGGTCAAATTATGTTCCTACGCTTTAGGAAATAGTACTTCCGCGCTCTAGCCGGATGGCCCTCGAGCATGTTGTAACCTAATGGACCTACTGTGTTGTGGCTCCTTATGTAGTACTGCTCTAAAGTTCGTGCTTTGTCTACAGTGTCTGTTGTTTCCAAAACTTTGATTTCGAAATTTTCTTTGAAGGGCTTGTAACGCTGCAAGTCCTCTTTCATTTTCGCCGGTGGTTTTTTATTGTGCTGTTTGATCCTCCGCGGCAGGTCCGTCGTGCTCCCTATGTATTTTCTGTTGTTGGGCTTGCACGTGATGCAGTAGACGACGAGGCTCGCACGATTCCCTTGCGCGGGCGCTTCAGTGGAGGCTCCTCCTTCATCTGGAGGCTCGTGTCTTTCAATGTCGTACCTGCGTAAACATTGACAATTATGTTAGTCATCGAGGTTTTCGATCTTTTTTATTTCGTTTGACGTCCATAATAGAATGCATTTATTTACTTGCCCTGGTTTTTCTCTGTTGGCGTTAAAGGATCGTTTCCAATACCGAAGCGCTCCTCGTATAAGTCCCTGTCGAAAATATACGTAAGCTTCTCCATTGTCATCATCGGGTGCATTGCGTCGTGCGTCCCTCCAAATTGTTCCATGAATTGTTCGAGTATAGCCGTTCCTTGATCGCGCGTCGTGTCCCTCAGCAACTCCAAGGATACGTTGTACCCGTAATGCAGCATCTCGCACGCATATGCTGTGATCCCTTTCATCTTCGTGTCTAGTAGCTTCTGCCCCTCCAAACTTTCCATCATCCTATCGGTCTCATCGAACTCAATGTCAAGCTCGACAAGGATCTCTTTGAGGAGTCCTGCAGGAGAAGTGCAATCCATGATGAGTTTGTTGTTCTTGCAACTCGTTCATTCTTTTTCTCAATTGTTGCGGTTTTTTTAAATTTTCGGAAGTATTACGTACCATTTGCGAATCTCAAGCCTCCCGGCTCTCTTTTAGTTGGCAAACGCCTATTGCAGTTGTCAATGAAGTCGCGTAGTTCCGCATACGTGTTGAAGCCGTTGATGTAAGCTCCCGGACGTTCTCCTGCATTGTTTGCTAGCCGGAATTGCTTTGTGGTTAGGAAGAACCTCCTCTTTGCTGGTGGAGGTTTTGTTGCCTTCGCGTTGCTTTTGTATAGCTCAAATAGCTGCTTGCAGGCACGACTTATTACACCGTCTTTTCAAATGAGCTGTCTTTTTAAATCTTCAAGAAAAAAAGATTCTTTCATGCTGGTGGAATTTACCTTGTCTGCGTCCATGTCTTATGCTGCAATGTCCCGAGCTTTCTGATTCTCTGCACCTGTTCTCGACAACAGACAAGATATTAAAACCATTTTCCTTGCACGCATGTTTGACGTAACATATTCATGACTTGTCTCTGCCTTTTTCAATCTCTGGTAGTGAATACCTTTATGCGCGTGGTTGTGTTGTCGGCTGTGAGAACTCTCGTGGAATTGGTCTGAATATGTATGGATGTGGGCAATGTAGTATGCGCAACCTCGTTCTCTCAGTCACTCTGGACAACATCACGTATGCTAGGCCAGGGGCAAACACTCCTCGAAATATGAGCAGCGCTTTGTTGGATATGGTTGCGCCTTGGGATTTGTGTCCCATGATAGCGTATGCTAGGGTTAGTGGAAATGTGGACTTGTGGAACCATTTTCCATTTATTGCCTTTCGCCATGCTTCGAGCGTCGTAATGTGAGCACGGCCGCTGTTGTGTCCACGACGACAGTGATACCGTTGATTTCTCCCCTGCTAGTTGCATTGATGCTCTTGATTTTGCACATTGCTCCATTTGCGGCACCTATTGCAAGGTCGATGTTTTCCGTTATCATTGCCTTCGCCCCCACGCAAATTTTTCCTATCTCGTTGAAGCTTTTGTCCTCCAACCATTCTTTGAGAGCTGGTTCGCTCGCGGCGTTACTGTGTATTTGAACATGCACAATCATGTCGGGAGTGTTGAATTTCTCCATAAGCTCATTGTTGAAGGTAGCGACATCGACTCTGTGCGTGCAAATGATGGTTGTTTCGGCATCGATGAAGTGGCATGCACCTTCCTTGTCGACAATGCACTGCCCCAAACAGTCGGAAATCTCGTCAGTTGTGGGCGTCCTGAGTCTTATGGTATGCAAGAATGCCAGGAACGGCATGTCTCGTGCATGTCGCACCAAGAATTGCATGTGGTACATTTTCGCTTGAGCCCAGTGCGTGGAGGACGTGATGTGGCACGGCTCGCAGAGATCCTCGCGGTGTTTGCAGACTGGCGGTAATTGCGCCAGGTCACCAAAAATTATGAGCATTTTGTGTCTGAATGGCTCATGCAATGTGCCATTAGTCACATTGACGATTTGTCTTACCACGAGATCGAAAGTCATCCTTGTTAGCATGGACATCTCGTCAATGATGATCGCGTTGGCTTCCTTGATTGCGAGGTGTCGCTCATCCGTCTCATGGATGTTCAGTGGGTACTGACTGCTGCGCACAGGGATCTTGAATTGGTAGTGTACAGTCGTTGCAATCCCGCTCAGCCGCGTTGCAGCCGCCCCTGTTGATGCACAGAGTATTGCCGTTTTGTTTTGCGCTACCATATGCGAAACATAGTACCGTATCAAGAAGCTTTTGCCGCTACCTGGTGTTCCACAGACAACGTGCAGCCCCGAGCTTGTTGAAGCTAGGCTTTCGAAGACTCTTTGTTGTTCTACTGTCAATGCGGCATTGGCGACGGTGCGAAACTCGGCCATTTTTTCCAACATCCTCGTGTGTGTTGGCCCTTCGACGGTTTGCTGGTCGATGTTAGGCGCTTCCATCAGGCAGTCTCGGATGATCGCAACCTTTTGCAATATCATATTGATCAACTGGTCTGTGTGGTCAGTCGCTAGCAAGTTCCTTTGCGTGTATTCGGTCACATACATCTCGAGGTCCTCGTTGCTCAATATGAGGCCGCGCATTTGGCATTCGACAAAGTAGGATCCAGCTGTGTTGGCAGGTGATATGAGCTCCGTTTCATTCCTGAAGCTGAGTTTTCACAAGAGCACGTTCTAGAAGTACCCCTCTGGTTGATGTCCAGGGTGGTAGTCAGTGAATCTGACTACTCGCTCACATTTTGCGATCCTGTTGCCTAAGAGGTCAAGACCGACCGTTCCACGTTGCGTTTCCTTGGGCTTTCGGATCACATATTGCCTATGGTAATCGTAGAACGTGCTATCCTCGATGACGCTCGGTCTCCCACAGTATATGTCGACCGGGTGCAGGGTGACATTGTTGTTTCACGAGATGATGCGTTGTCTTAGAGATGGTGGCGAGGAGTCGACATAGTGAACGGTCTCGCTCCTTGTGATTGTTGGTATCTGCATGCAGTTTAGCGCGGCCTCTGTTGGAGAGGTTGGTTTTGATAGGAGGCTCGCGGCAATGAGTTTCAGCTTTACTTCGTCGAGATGTTGCAACCCCAAACGCGAGGCGTCTTCTAAACGGATGTTCAGTTTGCCCATTGGTTCAGATTTCATCGCGTACTTGAGGAGGTAGTGAGAGATTGAAGAGTTTGTCACCCGCTGTATGTTCATGTGTGCACCCCACAACAGTAACACGGAAGGGTGGTAAGGGACGACGTTTCGGTGCTCATGTCCCGGCCGGTAATACAACCAACGTTGCGTCAGAGGGTCGAGGATGGGTTCATATTCTGGCTGTGTTGCGAAAGGGAAGCCGTGCTTGCAATTGTGGTGTGACGGTCCGACGTAGCACGCTTTCCTGCATACGTGCAACTGCTTCCTGAGAACTAGTTCTCGCAGCCTTGTGTTTCGAGGATCCAGGGCCTCGTCCCTGGGGACGTAAGCCGCAATCTCATTTGCAATTCGCTGACGGTCATCATGGTGGACCCACAATATGACATGGGCGTGTAGGGAGCCCCTGTTTTGTATCTCATAACGAACGACATGGTGTTGTATTCGGCCAAGCAGACCGTCGGATGAAAGCAAATGCTTGCGCATGAACATGTGGAAGCGTGCGTGGAAAAGTGCCATGCATTCAACATGACAGTCCTTCCAAGTGAATTGCGCATTATAATGTGTTGCGATGCTCTCTATCACATTAATTTCTTGCCATCGTGTATCAGTGACCTCGTCTGCAGTGAATGTCAGAAAGAAATCTGGGAGGCCCCAAGCATCGACCATCGTTATGAGGTCCTTCAGTTGCCGTCGATGCCACGATGGGGACCCCGGCATTGTTGATGGCATGCTGTAGCGAAGCACGTGTCTCATTGCGTCTTCATCGGTCGTGGCAGGGTTGGCTTTCCTATATTGGTCGATGTCTCATTGCAAGCATGTAGAGTTGCTTGAATTGGCAATCATCACTGCCTGTTTTAACTGGAACATGATCAACAAGTACAGCTTGTAGAGCATGTAGATAGAGAATAAGGTGCATATTCTCATTTTCACATAGTTGCTGAACTGTATGCAGCCATCATAGTAGCCCCGTCCGAAAGGGAACAGGAAGGGGAACACTGCTGACTCCATGGTTATGTCAACGCACGCACTGCCAGCTGCTGCTACTCCGTCGACGTGGAATGAAGCGACCCTCTTTGAAAGCAATTCTGTACCCCGTAGTTGTATGGAGGCAAACTCATGCTTGTCCCTTGCATCAAAGGCGCGACGGTTCATGGGGTCCACCATGTTTTGCAAAAGCAAGAGCTCAGGTTGAGATTCCGCTATTGACATTAACTCGAAGGGAGCTGTCTCATCGTGTAGTTCCAAGATACCTGCAATGGTTTGAGGACTCAAGATGCACATACCCATCTTGATGTCCGCACGCTCTGCTAAAGAATTGTACTTGCGCAATATTGGATTGTTCTCGATGTTGTATGCGAGCACACCTGACAGCTTGTTCGTCACGATTTCTTGAGCCGAGCTTAGTGGGACATTTCGCCAAGATATCAGAGGATTGTCTAGAAGTGACCTTCGATCGAGTGTGCCACGAGCAATCGCATTTGCAGTCGTGGTAACTGAAATGGATATATCTATGATGCTTAGCAGTTGCGTGTGGAGGTGGTTTGTTTTAAGCAACTGCCGAGAGTACTGTGGCATCAACCGCACAATGTATCTGCTCCGCTGGGCATCTCGTGTGCAACTTTGGCATTTCCAGTAAGTCACTTGCATGCCCATATTCTCGCAGGCATCCAAAAGTATCATGTTTCCGAGTGCGGCGCTGTGGCTCGAGATGCCTATGCCTTGCGAAGAAACGATCCTTTGGTTTGCAGACAGTAGCGTGGTTATGCCACAGACACCGCAGATTTGAAGGCTAGAGAAAATAGCCGCGCAATTACTAACCCATTGCTTGTATCTATCTGCGATGGTCAACCACGATGATGTAGCTGGCCTCAAGGACATCTTTCTTGATGTTATATCAAGTTGAATAGCTCGACCTCTGGCTGCTCTGAGCGTTGACGAATGGTCATGTTCGAAGGAGTTTCCGGTGGTCATTTCTACATCGTGACATGAATCGATGTCTTATGTTCGGGTTTAAACACCTACAGGGATTAATAATAAAAACCATCCGAAACTTTGCTACAATTTCACTCACGTGGTTTTGTCTAAACACAACAGGAAAAACAAAATGGACTGAACCTCTATCTTTAGAACGTGAAAGAATTGATAAAATAACTTGAATCAAGCAAATACATTTTGTTGTGCGTACCTTTAGGAGAAGACACTCGTTTGGAGGCTGCAAACATCTCGAAAACAGAAGTGTTGCAGACATGATTAGTATGTTGGTCGAACCAAGCAAATGTAATGTTCCCTTGCGGAAATAGAATGTGCGAAGAAGTGTGCGTGCTCAAGATGAGGTGTTAAAAAAAAAAAACCATACGTAATGTATGGTGGAGAGCCGGCACATGTCTCTCCAAAAATTATATATCATAGGGGAACGTGCCATCCCCCCGTTTCGAATAGTCACCTCCAGTGTTGGAGGTGTAGCGCATTAATGCGGACCAGAGCAACAGACGGTGCAGAAACATTTCAGAATTGAAATGACCGTACATTCTACTTACGTGGAGTATCCTTTGTGACGTCCACAGCTCGACGAGAAGTCGCCTATTTCTTTGCTAGAATGTTGGAATCTGAAAAACAATCATGATTAGTCAATATGCATTCCTCATGTTCTGCATGTTTGGATATGTTGGTTAGCATATGTGCAATTTCCTAAAGATGATAAATTCAAGCACAAAAGCTATACACAATCCAACGATCAAAGATGTTCAAACCATCAAGGTAATCATCTTCACACATCTTCGAGCAGTTGTAGTTACAATTTTTGCCTTTGCAAGATTCCAAAAAATTACGACTATGGAAATATAAAAGTGCGTATAAATAACATCTTATTATATCTAAAATGATTCACTATGTCCATGATCTTATGAGTTGGCAATAGTTATCATTGAGACTTTTGCAAACTTTGATCAGATCGCAACAATTATTGATGTTTGCATCCCATCCACCTCCAAACTATTTTATTGTGTAGTCTACCAATGGTAGCAACTCAAAGTGTCCATGTTACGTAAGCCACAAGGAGTGCTGCTAAGTCATGGATAATCTCAAAATGCTAACATGAAGTGATAGTGTCAATTGCCTCATAGTAGCAGACAACAAAATTCAGTAGAAAGAGACCAAAAGCTAGACACACCCTCTTGGAAGAAGAGATCTATAGAAAAGGCGCATCGCCACCTTGGAGCTTCCATGGCCCTAGCTACTCCCTCCAGACGTGCTGCAGCATCGGGAGCTCCAGGAGCTTGCGCCTGTCCCCCTAAGTTTATTGAAATCGTCCCAGTGGAAGGACACTGGTGCTATGCAATGCCCCCTTCACCGTCTGCTCCCTCCCATCAGGCTGCTTCCTCCAATGCTACCTCCGATCGCCCCAAATCCAAAGAGCTTCATAAGCTCCTAGAGACAAGGATTCCCGCAAGCCTGAGGAGAAGGAGAATTACAAAAACGGACATAACTAATTGAGGCCTATATCTGTAGACAGTGCCAATCATTAACACGATACCGTCAACAACAAATTCGACAAGCGAAGAAAGCCCGCTGAGCTTAACAAAGCTGGAGAGGCTCTCAAGACTGGCAAGATTGATTCCCTCATCAAGTTAGGATTTATCAGCGCAGGAAGCTTTGAGAAGTTAGGAAATAGCTTGCCTTTCAGAGCAACGCTCTTGCCAGGGCAAGTATCTCCAGCTGCGATTGAACATCCGAGAGAGAGAAGCGATACTAAGGGAGTCTAGTTCAACCACGACAACCTTGGAGTATCCACTGGGCGTTTCCTCAACGACACAACCTGAGGGGCGTCTTCGCGAGGTGGGTTGTTTCTTCTACAAAAGAAGACCCAAGATCTGGGAATAAATACAGCGAGCCTAGATATCCCTGGCAACGCCATCGTCTAATAGTCGGAGCTCAATCCCAACTTCGTCCGGTAGAAGAACCGTGAGACAGTTCCAAGACAAAGACTGACGCCCGACGATGGACGTTTTGATGGCACAATTCCGGAAACCAGCAGTGAGAAGACATCGTCAGACATCGTCCATGTGCTGATATCTATCTCTCGGAGGCTTAGTTCCTTTAGTAATTATTTGTCAATGCTGCGAGCTTGTAGCGAGCTAGAGAATGTCAAAATTTCTCATCAGCGTTTTAGTACTTTTGTCTATCGACCTATATGCACTATTGATTGGAAATTCTGAGTTGTAAAAGGGGGTTCACATCCCAACCTACAACGAAACAAGGCTGTGGCAAGCCAGCGCAACACGGAGTCGGGCTGGACTCCTCTATCTTAGGAAGATAGAGTATATGGCAGCTAGGGGGAGAGTAATCAACAGGGTTGTCCATCAAGAGAATGTAGTTCTCTTACCTAGTTGGGATTGAGAACCATAAGCATTCTTGGCATGAGTAAATAGTCCTAGCTCTCGTCTTGTGTGGCTTTGAGCAAAATTTTTGATGCAAGGATTCTGTAATATCCATGCACGCAAGGGATGTAAGCATCACGCAGGGCTTTCAATCACAAAAAGTCCTGCAATTATGAGAATTCAAAGTTATGCCTAAGGCTTCAAAAGCATTACTTTTACTGCAAGGGATTTTGTAATATCCACGCCGCACGGTGAAGAGTCTCTGCAATGAGATAGAACTAAGACCTCTGCTAGCTCCACAACTTTGAGCCTCATATTTTTATTAGAGTTAGGAAGCTCAATCTGAGATTGGATCGAAGGATTTTAGAACTACATAGACTGTATGCACGACTAGATGCATGAGTATATGTATGCAGCAATAGGCCTCCCATACCCAAAAAGCAAACTATGATTTTCATCATTATCAAAGAATGTGGTGGAGGCATGTTTTGTTGCCTATACAGACACCACGGCTGGTCGTTGCACTTCCTACTACTAATTCTCTAGATTCAATACAATTTCCACAATTAACGTGAAGTTATGTTTGACATGAGTGGCAGAAGGAGTATAACACTATTGTGGACGCAAAGAGATGGCCATGGTGTAGGTCTAGGCAACAGGGTCGGGTTGTCTTTTTTTGGCTTAGATTCATGACGTTGCTGTAGAGTTTCGAGCTGTTCTTACAAAAAAATCGACTAAACACTATTCTGAATCAACGTAGGTTGTCTAGAAATTTCGTCTCTATTATGGAATCCTGGACAATTTTAGAACCGGCAGAGAGCTCGAAGATTTTGCCTCAGTATGTAGAGCTATGAAGTAACTATGAATGGACTTGAATATTGCGCACAATGTCCGTCGATGAACTCCAGATGGTTGATGAAAGAACGTTCATGGGTTGCAACAACGGCCAATGGCAACTAGAACTTGTCATATATCTGCAGCAAGCAAATGTTCAAGGTGGATATGCACAAGCGTTGATGATAGACAGAGGTGGTGTGCAGCGTAAGCGAGGAAGCAACTATGGAGATGTCTGACTCTCGCAAGCTGTTCTTCTATGACTCAAAGTCTCAAGAGGTCACACTCCTACCCACCCAAACGTTGCACATGATCATTAGTGCCCGAGAATTGCAGATCAAAATTAGAAGCAATTGTAGAAATTATAGCTAAAGAACTAGAGGATCTCTCGTTGCAAGCCCACGTTCCGACTACAAAATTAAGTCCCTAGATCCTTCCATCGATTCCCAATTCGCTGAAGTTCATCAACAGTTTAAACAGACCGATCTATAGCCATAAGCTTCGTTGAACCTCTCAAAGACACAGAAAGCATAACGAAGGAGATTCATGGGCAGTGGCTCGATACAAGCTTCAGTATAAGCAGGAGCAAACTTGATGGTGACGGCACGTGAACATTCGAAAGCCAATACGTGAGGGTCTCTTCACAAACCAATAGCCTTCATAAAGCAATCTACATTGTTTTTGGCTTACGTTCGTCCGTTTCGCCTATATTTAAAGGTTTTGCCTTGGCTTTTTACGCAGTTGGCTTTTTACGCAGCTTTTTTGGGCTTTCAGAATTTAAAAAATCTAAGGGTGTATATTGTGCCATGTGGAAGGACAGGATTTCAGAATTTGAAAAAACGTCCTAGTGCTGGCCAAGTAAGGAATGGTATAGTTTAGATGTGGTGGGGGTGTGGTAGAAAGTAATCAAAGAGTTGCAGCAAATGAAGTGGAGGTGGGCAGAATATGTAGAGTGATCTGTGCGAAGACAGAGAACCAACAGGAATGTTTTTGGGTGCACACAAAGCTCGCGGAAGGAAGATCGTGAGTTGGGTGGCGACTCGCTAGCCAGATTGTTGCTTGGCCACTCCAGGGATTGCTGCTTCTGGGTCTTGGCTATGGCATCCATCCTCAGTCCCTCTGCCCATTGCCTCCCTCACCCCCCTTCCTCCTCCTCCTCCTTCCTATCACTTTCCTCGTATGTCACTTCCCTTCCTTGCTCTTTCTCGTTTCTGCAGGGTTTCATAACCTCGTTCTCGAGGAACTCGTCGTGGGCCATCAGTAATCTTGTTGGGCAGTTTCGATCGTTGCTTTTCTGCCTGTTATGCTCGCCACAACACGTTATGGGCCTCGTAAAGACTCACCTGACGCACCGCCTCCTAATTGATCAATGTTCCTTTTCCTCTCTCGTCCTTAAGAATATTTTTTGATAGCGGATTGGAAGAGTGGCGAGACAGATACATTGTAATTTGTGGGAGTAGAGTTTATGGGATCTTTGGGAATAGACGCTAGTGAGTTTATTGCGATTTTGCTTCCGGCTGTCTTGTGTACCGTTGCTTCTCGATCTTACCTTTTGCCATATCGTTTTGTGTTGCGTTGAGCTGTCTCAACGGCTTCTAGCTCATGATAGTTAATATGACCTGGCGTTTTCCAATTATTAAATGTCGTTTCTTCGAGCTTTACATGAACAAAACTGGCTATTACGAGCTCAGACCTTGACTTATGCAGCATTGTGGAACTTGGATCGTGGAAATGGGCAAGAACAGCTCCTCAATCACAAACTATATGGCGATTGATGAAGGGGGTCAAAGCACTTCTACTTGTTTTGAAGAAATGGGCCATGGAAAGCCTCTTCTTCAAAATTTTTCCCACCTATGCTCCCTTCACTAGACCCCTGAGATAGCAGATTTGCTTGGGATGATCCCCATCCGTCCTATGTTCTGGGTGGACCGTGAGTTGGATGGGAACAACTATGGCATTAGAAAGGTAATGATGGAGGGAGTATGTTTTACAGTCTTATGACTTGGCTCATCGTCTTAGTTGAAGTTCCAAGGCCAAATCTGGAGGAGTTGATAGTCCAAAAGGAGCGGGAAACCCTAGCACAGTTATGGGATCGTGTCACTGTCCGTATACGCTCCTTTATCTTCTTAAACTGGACGCCCCAAGTGATCAATCACATAAAACACATGACGCTGTCCAGAGTGATTTGACTTCTCTGTACAACTGGGTATCACCAATAAAGAGAGCCGCCTTGGAATTGCAGTTGCGTGTGCTGAATCTAAAGAGGAATGCCCTCAACGACGTGGGAGCACATCAACAAGCTATCATCAGACGACATGGTGCATTACAACGCTGTCTCATCTCTTCTCTTCAGTAGGATACTGAGCATCCTTACTTGGGAAGAGCTTGTGTTGATGGTCCTGGACAAGGAGGAGCAGTTTTTGAATCCTCCACAAGGCAGAGGTTCTGACACCGCAGCCGAAAGGGTTGTACAACAACAAGAAGAAGGGAAAATGGAAGTCTTTCCAGTTAAAAACTCTTCAAGAAGACTTTAAGCATCTCGTAGTCGAAAGGACGTTACAACAACAACAACAAGAAGGCTAAATGGAAGTCTTTCGAGAAGAAGTCCGACTCGGATCGCGATGCCCTGAAGGCCGGTCGGACTATAAAAAGGGGTCACTACTGAAGGAAATGTCCTCAGCGAAGCATCAAGAAGGGTACAGATTCCTCAGCTACAGCCATTGTGAAGACTCCAGCTTTGGTGCACGTGGAGATCATGGACAGTGGAGCTTCATTTGCTTTGATAACCGGGAGGTGGTTGGTCTCAATGTTGGGGATACTTGGGAGTGGATTTTGAATAGGGTGCTTCCAGGCACATGACTCCTTCCTGAGAGATGTTCGAGGACCTTAGGTGGAAAACCGTTAATATCTTTATTGGTGAGAAGGCCACTATTACAATTCGAGGTGAAGGCAGGTTGGAGATCATTCACATTGGGCAGAGGGGGGAAGCATTCCTCCCAAATTCTTTATGCCCCATCTCTTGGCTTTCATCTTTTGTCAATGCATGATGTGTAGTATGTACAAGACTAGCATGTGGGTGAAGTTTGATGAACGCTTAGTTGCTACCGGGGACAAAGTAACAGGCTAGGTTGTTTTGGAAGGAGCAGTGGACAATGGGATTTACAAACTCTTTGCAGTCTCTTCTCTTGCAGATTCTCAGCTTTGGCTATTTGTTGCATTTCCGTGATGGCTACTTGAATATTGATGCGCTGCGGTAGGCTTTTAGGAACCAGATGGTGTATGGCTTGCCAAATGTTGGCAACTGCCAACAAGCAGGGACATTGCAGCTCTTGCATTTGTGGAAAGCAGCATAGGGAGTCCCTTCTTAAGCAGGCTACTATGCCAGGCTTCGCAGTCACTAGAGTTGGTTCTTATGTGGGCCTATGCAGACCCCTTTCCTGGGTAGAGCCTTGAAATTCATGCTGATTGTAGCAGGTTGACATGGGTTTACTTTCTGCCTCATAAGGACTAAGCCTTTGCTCATTTGAAGGATTGGTGCGCTTTGGTGGGGGAGTCTGGATTGTAGGTGAAGACTGTTCGGGCTGACAAAGGAGGAGTTCTATTCCAATGCTTTGGTGAGATTTTGTGCAGAGAATGGCATCTAGCAGGAGCTGGCCAATACATGGTCTCCTTCAGAGAATGGAGTAGTCGAATGATGAAAGTAGAATGTGTGGAGATGGCAAGGACGGTCTTGAAGCATCGCGACCTTCCTCGTCCATTTTGGGGGGAGGATTGTATACATTTCAAAGAAGCAGGGGGGGAAGCTTGACTCCAAATCCATGAAGCTTGTATTTGTGGGATACAACTTTTTTCCCAAAGGCTACAGGTTACATGACCTGGAGAGGAGGGAGGTTGTTGTCAGCAGAGACGTCGTGCTGGAAGAGCATGTTCCAGCTTCCATTGCAGAACAGTCACTGCTTCTTGGTAGACCAATTGACTAAGGATCAGTCTCGGGCCCTTGTTCATGACACCTAGCCTAAGCCAATACCAGAGGATGCTTCCAAGTTTGGAGATGAGCCGTTGGGATGAGGCTCAGTGTTTTGTTCGGGCACCAAAGTGGTTGGTGAAGACACTGTGAGAAGTGCAGCGGAAATGAACGGAAGAGAGAGAGAGAGAGCAAGCCTCACACACACACCAAACTGAGAAGGAGAGAAAGGCACATGAGAACTGCAAGTGATCTCTTGAGAAAACCCCGCTACAACTGGGGGAAAACCTCGGAATCAACAGGCTGCTCGAGAGCTCAGAACAAACAGCTCAACAACCAAATGGAAGGGAGCACACGGGAGTGGAAGAACTGCTCCAATACCCTGCTTCACAGGTGCTAAACTGGGCTGGCTCTGCTCCTGCTAGGCACCGGAAAACAAGTGATCAAAGCACATGTGGGGGGCCCCTATATATAGCCCCCCAGCCTCCTAGTCGGCCAGCAAAGGCAGAGCCGACCAGCCTGCCTATAGGGCCGACCCACAGCCCTATGGGGCCAACCCAAAAACTATATAGGGCTGCACAAGGCCCTAATGAATGGGCCTGCCAGCCGACAAGCAGGGCTCTATGGCCGACTGCTCCTAGTACTCCACCGGGATTTGCACCAGCCTATATGAAGGGGTTGCGCCCTCTGCCCTCCAGCCGACCTGCAAATCAGGCAGCCGACTCCCTAGGCACCTCCACACAGCCCTAGAAGGGGCTCAAGGACAGCCCTAAAAGGGAGCCTCTCCTCAGCATTGATCAGGCTGCTACTACCCTAGACTGCCCTCACGAGGGGCAGGCACACCCACAACACAGGCCCTCACTCTCTACGCTAGCCTCGCTCATTGGGCGGGCACACCCACAAGCAAGGCCCTCGCTCTAGGTGATATCAGGGGATGTTGACCTCCAACAGACACTGATTTGGGAGTGGCAGTGTATCCTTCTAGTGGAGTATGGAGGATGGACCTTGAAGATCACTAAGAGTTCGTAGAGGACCCTTTATAGGTAAACTAAGGAGCCTATCATAGTTCAAGGAAGCTCTTTTCTAGGAGACTTTGAGGAAAGCCATGCAAGTGGAAACGGAAGAGAGATAGAAGAATGGGACTTGGGAGTTGTTTCTAAGGACGTCGAAACCATCTGTTATTGGTGTCAAGTAGGTCTCAAGGCCAAGTATATGTTAGATGGGATTGAGGACAAGCACAAGTCCAGACTTGTCGAAACGGTCGGTCATAGGTGTCAAGTGGTTCTCAAGACCAAATATATGTCAGATGGGACCGTGGACAAGCACAAGTCGAGAATTGTGGGTAAGGGCTATGCTAAGTGGCCAGGCATTGACTATGGGAACGCTTTTGCAGTGACTACGAGAATGGCCACGATTTGGATAGTCCTTGCCCTTGCCTCTCCTCAGCAGTGGCTGGGGTACCAGATGGGTGCGTTCCTAAATGGTAACTTGTAGGAGGAGTGTATGTTAAGCAACCTCTAGGCTTTGAGGTTGCAAGACCAAAAGGTATGATTTACAAATTGTGGAAGGTCTCGTATGGTCTTAACCAGGCTCCCAGGGCTTAGAACTTGAAGATTGATGCCTTCTTTCATATCCAGAGAGCAGTTGCAGTTCCAAACTTGTATCTATTTTGGGAACGAGGTATGGTCACGCTGATTGTGCTCTATGTGGTTGATCTCATACTAATTGGCAGTCATGTGGAGCACTTATCCATGACGAAGGTTGCTTTATCAAAGGATTTGGAGATCACAAATTTAGGCTTATTCAATTTTGTTTTGGGATTGAGATTTGGCAAACTTAGACCTAACTTAGAGGGGGTTCTTTGTTTCTCAGTAGCGGTATGTTCATGAGTTGCTGGAGCCTTTGGGATAGGTGCAAATGCCTTTGAAGACTCATTGGGACGCAGGATTGCGGATCGTGCGATGACACTAGAGGGGATTGAAGTATAGAGTTAGGCTTCGAGGACCACGTTTGGAGTGACTCTGATTGGGGAGGACATCTAGACACAAGGAGATCTACTTTAGGATACGGCTTTACTTGGTTCGGGAGCGATTTTTTGGAGCAACAAACTGTGGCCTTGTCTTCTACTAAGGCAGAGTATCGGGTTGCTTGTGGTGCTGCTTGCAAGATGGTGTGGTTGAGGAGGTTACTTGGCGAGTGTGACAATCAGAGTTGTATAACTATTACTCGGAATTTGATATTCCATTCCCCGACCAAGCATATAAAATATAGTATCACCTTGTTCGAGAGAAGATTTTGGATGGTGGTATCTTGCTAGCTTTTTGTTCGGCGGAGGACAATGTGGTTTACGAAGCCTGTTCCACAAAGATGCTCCGTCAACACTTCAGCCCATTGGGATTGGTTCCACATTCAGGAGCTTATAGGATTCTTAGAATTCTGTGCATTTCTTGTCTGTACCATAGGGAGTAAGGGCTGTCATTGTGGGTGTGCCTCCTCCAGGATGGTAGTTTTTTTCCTTGTTTTTTTGCTAGGAGGGGAGGTGGGGGCTTTGCTAAGGTGTAGGGGCTGGAAGTAGCCAGCCACTAGGTTGGAAGCCAACTGGCCAGCCGACCAACAACCAGGCCAAGTGACCTGGTTAAACAGACCGACCAGGTGGCCTCCTCCCTACCTAAATAGGGCCGATTTGCCCACTGTCGTATCGTTTTCTTCTAGAGTTTGTGTATGTACTTGTGTGTAGGCTACGGCAAGCAATGGAAGCTCAAGAAATGAGGGAGAGAAGACAAAAACGAGCGACTGTTATGAATTGCTGCAAATTTGAGTGGAGGCTCAAGAGAGAGCCAATATAACAAACCCCAGGGCAAAGTGCCCTAATGTACCTCCCCATGAAAATGGGCAGCAAAAGCAATAACAATGCGAATAGTAGTGATCCTAGAATTGGGGGCAAAAGTCTCCTCCAAGTGAATGCTTTGCTGTTGAGCATAGCCCTTAGCAACAAGATGGGCGTCCACTGAACCATCAGCTTTCCGTTTAATCATATAAAGCCACGTAGTTCCAATGGCATTCTTGCCAGGAGGCAAGTCACACAACTCCCAAGTGCTATTCTGATAGATAGAAACCAATTCAGCTTGCATAGCCTTCAACCAACATTCATTCTAAAAGGCATCCTTATGGCATAATGGCTCTTCATTGCATGCTGTAGCAACCAATGCACAATCAACCGAATCAGCATGCTCTTTGTGGGCAGCTGCTCTAGTACGGGTTGGCAGAGGAGTATCTTGTTTGCTGTCTTTTAATGTGTCAACGAGCCAATGGGGGACCTTTTTGGGCTCATGTATTTCAGCTTTCTCCTGGTCAAGCGCCATGTGCACAGTATCCTGATCAAGCTAAGGCATATCAGGCTATAAATCATGCATGAATTTCATGCTGCACATGTGGCTGCAAATGACCAACAGATGGAGGAGGAGCAACCTCAGATGTGACATCATCATGAGCATTTGACGGAAACAAAGGCATCAAGCTGTCAAAGAGATCTGGGGCATCAACAACGGGCTATTTTTGATAGTTCAGCAAAGGCATATGCCAAGCATCCAAAAGTCCTCATGTGAGAAATCTTGGGTTTATGACCTGTCCAAGCCTCATAAGGTGTGATGGTCTTCAAAGCCTTGGTGGGACATCTATTCAATATGTAATTTGCACACATAATGGCCTCCAACGACAACTTGTGAGGCAAGTGCTTGCCTTTCAACATACACCCGGCCATCTCCATGGTGGTTCAATTCTTCCGCTCAGGCATGGGATTCTGTTGAGGAGTGTAAGCCACTGCATCGATGATGTATGCCTTCGTTTGACATATATTCACCCCCCCTGTCTGTATTAATGTGGACAATTTTCTGCCCGCTTTCATTCTCTACCAAGGCAATAAAATGTCAGAAGCATGCAGATACTTCAAATTTGGATTTCAAAGCAAAAATCCAAGTATACCTAGTGAAGTCATCAATGAATGTGACAAAATAATAGAATCCCCAAAGAGTTGCAACCCACATTGTTCCACAAATATCACTATGAACCAAATATAGCTTGCATGAGGCACCAACTCTCCCATCCTTGGGAAATGCAGGACGGTGTATCTTACCAAGCAAGCAAGGTTCACAAGCATGCTTTGAAGGCATATGCATTTTTGGAAGATCAACAACCATACCATCCTTATGTAACTTCACCAAAGCTCCAAAGTTGAGATGGAAAAACCTCTCATGCTACAGATGGGTATCTGCCATGGTAGAACAATCAACAGCATCTGCATCTGCAAGTCTAGCATCATCCAAGCATCTGTCATACGCATCAAGTCTAGATAGCCCTCTAGTCAGTGTCCCAGTCAACACCATGGTAAAAGCATGTGCAGCATCATAAACGGCACACCGAATACCATCAAAGAGAACCTGATAGCCATAAGTAGCTATGGCTGAAATAGGATGAGGTTCTTGCGAATGCCTGGAACATAAAGCACAGTGCCTAGAGTGACTAGACCACCATAAACAGAAGTAAGAAATGCCTTTCATTGTATATGATGCATTATTGGCACATGTAACTGTCCCCCCCTTATTTGCATGCTTAAGTGAGCTGAATAACTTCCTGCAGGAAGTAATGTGCTTGCTAGCACCACTATCAAAGAACCAGATGCAGCAGAAACTGTCATGCAGGCATCATGAACATTAGGATTATACTGAGATGTAACAAGAAAAGCCCAATGCTGTCTTGTGCAAAGTTAAGTGACTCATGTCGATCATCTGAACTAAGAGAACCAGATATTGCAAGACCAGACTCTTTCTTCTTCTTCTCAGATGCAAGTCTTTACCTGCATTCATAAATGTCATGCCCAGGCTCTTGCAATAGTCTCATCTCTTCTTCTTCTTATCCCCTGAAGAAGTAGCATCATGGGAGTGACCAGCATGTGAATGAGGGGGTTTACCAACTGAAACCTTGCCTTTGCCTTTGTTTTTATGCTGGGTAGCAAAGGCCTTTGTTTTTATGCTAGGCAGCAAAGGCTTGATCACTAGCCATAGAAGCATTGCAGTTTGCACGGCTTTGTTCCTCTTGAAGTAAGAGGGCAACCAGCCGGTCAAAGGAATAATGGGTGGCATTGCCACTTGCATCCAATCCAATTTAGTAGCAAAGCCCTGATAAGAGTCAGGAAACCCATCAAGGGTATTAGAAACAAGCTGAGAATCAGGTACCACCTCGTCAATGCTAGCCAATTGCTCTTTCAAATCCTTCACACTGGTAAGATAGGCTTCCATATTACCACCCTCTTCAAGCTTCAAGTCCTTCAACTGCTTGTGGAGATAGGCAACCCTCGCCTCATTCTGCACTTGATGTAAGGATGCAAGTTGATCCCATGCTTGCTTTGCTGCCTTGCAAGACCGGATATGAGGCATAATTACCCTTTTATCAGAAAGAGCAATCAAGGCATGTGCTTACGATCATCCCATCGAATCTGCTCTTGAGTAGAGGCAAAGTACCTATAGTAGAAGATGCAATTGCTCCAGAAATAGCATTAGACCCATCATTAGATGAGCCTGAAGCAATACTTGTAGTACGAGAGGCAGGAGCTGTAGCACCAGAAGTAGCATTACGTGTATGCCTGACCTCAGCGCCTGAAACAATATTCCACAAATTCTTGGCAACCAATACATGTCCCATCATGTATGCCCACATGGGGTAATTATTGCCATCAAGCTTGTCCTCAGCCCCAAGCATCCCAAACAAATCATCCTTGCTACTAGTCATGGTGCTGAAGTTCAAGGCAAATGCACCAACTGGCAAGGCAAATAAGAGGAGGATAACCTCTCAAAATTAAGTGGCAAAATTTTGCTTAAGCTTTAAAGCCTTTTACTGCAAAAGACTCTGTTGTCTCAAGGTGTACCTGCTACAAAAATTCCCCAAAGAGGCGACACGGGGCCTTCCAAGGCAACACGAGGCCTTTCCAAAATGCAAATGAAACAAAGAAAGGGCTGTTTTGCAGAAATTGGAAAGAACTAATGCAACAGAGGCTTACCCAATGTGTAGCCCGAAAATACAGCAGGGAAAAGGCTCCAAGCAGAGGGATTCACCCTTGAGAGAGAGGTGAAAAAGACAGCAAATGGCAATGAGTGATGCCAAGAGAGGGCTGGAAATGAGATTTACAGCAAGAGAGAGTGCTCCCACGAGGAGGAGAACACTTCGAAATGAAAGGGGTGATCCAATGGAGGGGAACTTGCAGCCCGAGGCCAAGGAAGCCAAATGAAGAGGAATGGGCTCAAGGAGGGACCTCTAGATAACTGCAGCAAGCTCCAAAAGTCTTCTAGCACTGGCACGCAGCACGAGAAAGCACGCAACGCCTCTGACACGCTGGCAGGAACCTCGAGGCAGGTCAAAACAGCTGCAAATGCTTCGAATGAAGACAGTACAGCCTTAAATGCTGGTGTAGCAGGTCGGTACAGTTCCCGGTCAGGTCCGCTCAGTCGTAAAGGCGCTGTACGGAATCTGTACAGATAATAATGCTGGCACAAGGGTCCGTATAGCTGCAGAAATGCATTAATTGCAGGCGCAAACTTCCGTACAGCCTCCAAAGTGCATTAAATGCTGGCGCAAATTTCTGCACAGCAATAAATGCTGGTCTGAAGGTAGGTGTGGGCTTTTGGCATTTGTGGATTTTTCTTTCACAAGCATGATGGACTGATGTATATTTTTTTGAGATAATAAAGTATGTTTTGCAGGGACTTCATGGGAAATGATGAAATGCAATGTGGTTGTACCAGACTTCCAGAGCAAGGGTGTCCAGTGTGTGGTCAAATGGAATGTTTTTAGGGTCATGTAAAGTCAAGTCATGAAGGTTTTTTTTATATTTTCCTGAGTTAATGTGCACTTGCATGTTACGGGAATTTGATATGTTTTGGTGCCCATGTCAAGGGGCTTTTCATGTGTGTGTACGGGGGTGCATGCAAGCTTTAATGTGCATGCTAATGTGTGGGGCAATTGTGTGACTAAAGGTCCAAAATGTGCATTTAATGTGATTTGGGGGGAAATGTCTTGAGAGTGGTAAAATGTCACTGATGAGGTGGCAGATTAGGCTGAGGTGGCTGGACTGATTAGGAAGGCATCCTGCTCATGCAAAGGTGGCTACGTGATGGATGAAGGGAGGCTTCTAGTCGACGAGCTGGACGTAGATGAAGGTGACAGCTTGCAGGAGAATTGGAGGAGATCGTGGGCACCTGGAGGATGATCGCGCAAAAAAGGACCAGCTTCGGGAGTTCTAGAAGAGGAGGAGCACAGGTGGTGGAACGACGAGAGAGGTTGGAGAGGCTCGCAGTTGATGGGAGGTCATGTGAGCGGGAAGCTGAAACCTGAACTTTGAGTATATGGGCTCAGGAGCACTCAGGCATGGAGAAACACTACACCGGGGGGTGTATCCTAGTCGTGTGAAAGATGCCTATGGGTAGCCTTGCATCGGGTGACGTGCGTGGGTTGAGGGCTGGAAAGAGCCGTACGGGTTTTGTACGGGCTGATGCTGGGGATCGTGTACGGGAGGAGCAATTGAATGCCAGTTAATGTTGCTGATACAGCGACGTACAGACGGACATGAAATTGGTACGGGCTGGTACGGAATCTCAAGCGTTCGCTTGTACGGGCTGCAGTACGAAGTTGTACCGGCCTTAATTGCTGATTGGTACGGGCTGGTAGTACGGTGCCTTGATTGCAGGCTGTACGGGCACGTATGGGTCATTAAAGATGTCTTCTACGAGCTGTACGGAGGATGGTCGTCATTAAATGCAGGCTGTACGGACTACTGTGCATGGTTGTACGGAGTGTAAGTACCTGTTGTCGTACGTATGATTGTACGGCTGCTTGTACGGTGAACGTACCTGCAGGTTTACAGATGATTGTACCCGCTAGTTCTTTTATTGAACAGCTTGTGGGCACGAGGGTCATAGGCTGGCCGTTGCCTCAAGTTGTGTACTCATGGTTGGGCAGTGTTAAATGCTAATTACCTGGGAGTGAGCAAAGCAATGATTACAGAAGAATGCACATAGAGGTTATGCTTGGGGGTCTTGCTGGCCATTGAGCAGTGGGCTGTGGGTTCATAGTATTCTGAGGCTGACTGTTTTCTGAGTTTTTTGTTGGGGGGAAGTTCAGTTCTAAGTTCAGTCTGTTTTGGGCTATGCAGTCTTTCCCCTTTTTCAAAGAGTCTGTATGTGTTCTAGTCAGATTGTGTGGGAGATAGACTTGTTATTTGTGTGCTCTGGATATCTGCTTTGGAACTTGGTTCATAAGCTCATCATCTACGAGCCCACATTGCAGCTGATCCCTGTGAAGTCTCACCTATCTGACGTGGTGAAGTACATAATTCCTGGTTGTCTTTTCATATTTTTCCTTATCAACGTGTGAGGCGGTTGCAGCAGGAAATGATCCGAAACAGGGATTCCTTCGCGGTAGATGCTCCAAAATGCGATCTTCACGCGCCATATGCAAAGTTCCCGCGACAGAAGTGCTTGGAGAGGCCACAAATGCTCATGGGTGTGTAGAAAACCAGCAAACCAGCAAGAATGAGAGGTCCAGGGGCTGCCAAACAGCTTGAATAAGCTGCCAATGGCTGAGGGAATGGATCCCCAACCTGCTCTGATACCACTGTAGGCTATGGCAAGCAATGGAAGCTCAAGAAATGAGGGAGAGAAGACAAAAACGAGCTGCTGTAATGTTAGATTTAGATTTAGATGCTCGTTTGGGAGAGACTAAAATGAAATCGTTTAGACTTCACAAGCAGTTGTAGCTTGAATGAAGAGATTTGGACTACTTTTTGATTAGCGTTCTCCTTTAGTGCTAGCCTTCGTCATGGCTGAGTTTGCCCTTCACCTTTGGAGTGCCGACAGAAACTCAGTACGAAGACTTTGTATAAATGGATGCTCAAGTATGTGTGGGTGTGTGGATTTGTATGTGTGAGAGCATACTTTTATACTATGGTCTACACCCACTGTTGGGTGCTGATGACGTCAGTGGGGATGTCATAGTAGCTAGTCCCTGCTATGCGTGATGGAGTTTATGGTTTTCAATCTTATGAGTGACTCTCGTGAGATTGAAACTGCACTATGTTGTGTTTTTAGAGGATGAGTTTGGGAATGCTCCTGGATTCATCTAGGTATATAAAAAGGATGGCTTTGTGGGGCATTCTTTGTAGGCTAGTCTGAAGGTGGCCTCTGCCATGATCTTCATACGTGACCTGATCAATCGTGATGGATTTTGACATTCATCACCTCCCGGCCATAGGCACTAACTACCTCTGGACTTGGAAATTAGATGGCATCCAAGATCCATCCTTGGTTAGTACTCTTGACAAACCATAGCACATATATTGGAAACAGCCTTGGCTAATGGGAGATTAAGGGAAGGTAACGGGTGGATAGATGGGTGATGTGAGTCAGCTAAGAAATACCATACACTGTGAAACTTTATTAGATGGTGAAAGTGAGGACTGGAGTGGACTTTTAAGTTTGAACTAACTTACTGCAATTGACGGCTTCATGAAAGGCAAGCTCTTAGGTATTGGAATATGTAGGTGCTGCATTTTCAGAACATGCATGGACCTAAGCATGCCATGATGCATGCATTCTTTTAACAGGACGAGTTAATCATGTTCCTGGAGTCATCTAGGCATATGTTTTCACCATATTAGGGGACTGGAAGTGCAGCACATTGTAAAGTTGTGGCCTGCTGATATTGCGATAAATTTATGTAGTATTGCCCTATCAGCTATCAATGTAAGCTTTTCTGCTTAAAGTTTTTCTGGTTTGGAGAGACCATGATGAAACATTCTCTTCTCCACAAGCATCACGTGGATGAAGAGACTGTTGTTTACTTTTTTATTAGCCTTCTCCTTGAGTCTGGCCTTAGTAAGGCCTTAAACGAGCCCCAAGCGAGAAGCACCATCATTATATCCATTTTAGAATTCTTTGTAGCTAACATCTAGGATCAGCCAGTAGCCCCGAATTTGCAAAGTAACGCACTTTGGACAGAGAAGCCAGCTGAAGGCTAGCCCAAACTGAATTGGCTCATTTAAGGGGGCCCTTTTCTTCTGCATTGGAGTAGGAGCAGCTGCATAACTACTTGTGCCATCTTTGCAAGCAGCTAGGTCCACACAGCCAGCAAAGAGTGTACATGCTGCCAGGTGCATACTGAAGAAAGGGTCTGCTATGATCGATGACTATCACTCATCATTCACTGACATGGGCATGCATATAGTTTGGGCATTAATGGTGCCAATCTTCTGTGTTGTTTTGATTAATGTTGCTGTTGCTATTTGTTTGGAGACATTATCATTATTGGGACGACCTTATTTAGTGGCCTAGATCTGAAATCAGGGTTTTTGATGGAAACCTCAGGACTTTGATGGGACCATGTGGTTCTGATGGTACTGACAAATCATGTAGAAATGGTCAATATATAATAATAAAGACAATGCATTGATATGTCTAGGTCCTTAGCGGGTATAGGAAACTGCAGGGTGGATGAAATGCTAGGCCAAACATCAAGAGCCCTAGGCTGAGGGTACTGTTAGATGGATGTAGCCCTTGCGTTACCTGGGACTGTGGTCCTTGAGTTATCTCAAGGGTCATAAATGAACAGGTATCCCTATTCATTTGTCAACGTTTATTCTTGCTCTCTCTCACTTTTGCATGCTCGTGAACACCGCTCCCCTTCTCTTGCGTTCCTGTGCATAGGGATCAAGGTAGCAAAAATATTCTTCATGAGGGCAATCGTCCATCATTGGAAGTCCAATAAAATGTTTTTGTGATTTTGTGATTCCTGTAGTCTGTGCGAGGTCAAGCATTAGTGCTGTATTTGGATCATAACAGAGTCTCCTTTCAGCCTCACACAGAGGAGATCCGACAGCACATATTGTACTTTAGTTCATCACAACAAATAGAGCAAATACTCCTTATGGGAAGGTGTTTAGTCAGTTCCAACGCAGTGTCCTTATTTTCCCTCCCGTTTCTTTCATGTTTTAAGAGGTTTGTGTCTATGCTTTGTATAGAGCACTAACAAAGCCTTCAAATGTGTGATTGAGTATTGTGGGGGAAAGAGTGGGGGAGTGGAACGATGAAGACAGAGAGAGAGAGAGGGAGACACAAGAAGTGTGGGTGTGTAAAGTGTTGAGCCACACCACAAACTCATAGAGTTTTATTAGGATTAGGGATTCACCCTATGACTGTCTTAAGACAGTCATAGGTGTCATAACTTTAACAAAGGGTGGCAATGTGCCTTTACCCCAACAACCTCCCACCTAAAGGCCAATGTGCCTAAAGGGGAGAAAAGAATAAAATTACAGCAATATACAGTTACTGTATACAAGACCATAAAATAAGAGTGGTCTCATCCTAATCCCATGATGTGGCGGCAATGTGCAAACCGCTCTGTAGGCAAGCTCTTAGTGAGCAAATCTGCAGGATTATCATCAGTATGCACCTTCACAAGCTTAAGTCGCTTGTCTTCCAGTACCTCCCTGATGAAATGGTATTTCACATCTATGTGCTTGGTCTTCTGATGAAAGACCGGATTCTTTGCCAACATGATAGCACTCTGATTATCACAATGCAAAACTGGCATATCTCCTGTAATGCCCAAATCTCCCACCAGCCGAGTAAGCCATATTGCTTCCTTGCAAGCCTCAGTGGCTGCAACATATTCAGCTTCAGTGGTTGACAGTGCAACGCATTTCTGCAACCGAGACACCCATGATATAGCACCTCCTGCAAATGTGAAAATATAACCGGTAGTAGACTTCCGGTTATCTGCATTCCCTGCATAGTCTGAATCTGTAAAACCATGCACCAATGCATCCTGCCTACCATAGCATATGCACAAGTCTTTGGTACCCTTGAGATACCTCAAGACGCCTTTCACTGCTTCCCAGTGCCGCTTGCCTGGATTTGCCATATACCTGCTGATGACTCCAACCGCAAAAGCAATATCCGGACGAGTGGCAACCATGGCATACATCAAAGAACCAACTGCAGATGCATACGGAACCTTGGCCATTTCAGCCTTATCATCATCTGATCTGGGGCTGTCCTTACTGCTGAGTTTTAAATGTGGAGGCAACGGGGTACTAATAGACTTCCCCCCCTCCATTTTAAACCTCTGCAGTACTTTGTCAATGTACTCCTTCTGTGACAGAAACAAAAGTCCCTTGGACCTGTCACGAATAATCCGCATACCAAGAATATGGTTTGCATCACCCAAGTCTTTCATGTCAAAAGACTTATGCAGTTGCTTCTTCAAAGCACTAATCTCCTGCTGAGATTTGCTGGCAATCAGCATGTCATCCACATATAGAATGAGTAGCATCAAACTGCCATCCTTTGCCCATTTGGTGTACAAGCAGTGATTGGTCTCACACCTATGATACCCTTGGGACTGCATGAAGGCATCAAACTTTTTGTACCATTCTCTTGGCGCCTGCTTGAGTCCATACAAGCTTCTCTTGAGCTTACACACAAGCTGCTCTTTCCCTTTAACAGCATATCCCTCTGGCTGACTCATGTAGATCTCATCATGGAGATCTCCGTGAAGAAAAGCAGTCTTCACATCCATCTGACATAAATCCATGTCCTCATGAGCAACAAGAGCTAACACTGCTCTCAAAGTAGTCATCTTGACTACAGGGGAAAAGATCTCATCAAAGTCAATGCCCTTCTCCTGCTTAAATCCCTTGGCAACCAATCTGGCCTTATACCTCGGTAAAGCATTTGAATCCACTTTGACTTTGTAAACCCACTTGCATGGCAAAACCTTTCTGCCTGCAGGTAGTTGCACCAAGTCCCATGTATCATTTTGAAGTAGGGAGTCCATTTCTGACTGCATGGCTTTCTCCCACTTCCTTTTCTCTGTTCTTCCCATAGCTTCCTTGAAGCTGGAAGGCTCACCACAATCTGTCAGCATGATAAAATCAGCCACATTATTGGCTCCTGGAACAAACCTGTCAGGAGGCCGTTGTACACGGGTGCTCCTCCTAACAAAATGTTCCGAATTAGGCTGCTGTCTAGCCTGTTTGTCATGCATGACGGGTGGCTGTACCACCATATTTGGCTGTTCTACAGCCCCATTTGCTGGCATATCCAGTGGTGCATCATTGGCAAAATTGTATGGCTGATTTTCAGCCTGTATACCCTCTTGAACAGGGTTATCTACAGCAGCCTGCTGCTGCATATTAATGGGCATTCTTTGCTGTCCGACATCATCATAAACAACCCTACTGTATTCCACAGGTTGCACGGGTTCTTTGTGTACACTATCCTCTTTAAAGATGACATCATTGCTGCGTATAATCTTCCGTTTGACGGGATCCCATAACCTGTACCCCATTTCACCTTCGTCACCGTAACCCATGAAGATGCATCTGAAAGACTTTGGCTCGAGTTTGGTGCGCAGTTCTTTGCGTATATGAGCAAAGCACTCGCAGCCAAACACACGTAAGTGCTTATATGAAGGTGGCTTGCCAGACCACACCTCCTCTGGCACTTTCAACTCCAAAGCCTTATTCGGCGACCTGTTAATTAGGTGAACTGCTGTTTGCACGGCTTGTGCCCAAAAGCCATGGGGCAATGCAGCATAAGACAACATACATCGAACTTTCTCCTGAATAGTTCGATTCATCCGCTCACTCACACCATTATGAGATGCATTATGAGGGGCTGTGAGTTCCTGTTTAATGCCCTTAGCTTCGCAAAACTGTACAAAAGCATGTGACACATACTCACCCCCATTGTCGGATCTGAGGCATTTCAGCCTGCGTCCTGTCCGATTCTCAACCTGAGCGACAAACTTCTTGAAAGCATCTAAGGTATCGCTCTTATGCTTCAAGAAATAGACCCACACTTTGCGTGTGGCATCATCAATAAAAGTAATGAAATACTTTGCACCCCCTAGTGATAGCTGTGGCATCTCACACAAATCAGTGTGCACTAGATCAAGCGGTGCTCTATTCTGGGGAGTTCTCCTCTTATGAGGAGTCATAGAATGCTTTCCAAAAATGCAATGATCACAAGTAGGCAAATCTGAAAATGAAAGAGACGGCAGATAACCCAAACGTGACAGTTCTTGCATTCCTTTAACGGACATGTGTCCCAACCGGCTATGCCACAATGAAACCTTCGGCAGCTCGGTTATGGCAACAACATGATTACCTACACTGGAAACATAAAGAGGGTACAAGGTATCACTCTTATAACCCTCAGCCACTACAACCTGGCCATCAGTAATCACCCATTTGGAATCCCCAAATGTGGTGTGGTAACCACTGTCATCCAACAAGCCAGTGCTAATCAGATTTTTCTTGATTTGCGGCACATGGCGAACACCATCAAGCATAAATATGCGTCCATCAGGGAATACTATCTGTATACTGCCAATCCCTGCAATTTGACATGCATAGTTGTTCCCAAGGTGAACAACTCCATGAGTACCTGTGTAGGAAGTAAACCACTCTCTATGAGGAGTAACATGAAAAGAAGCACCTGAATCCAAGAGCCAGGTGTGCATGTCATGGCCATCAATAACCAATGTATGTGCAATTACAGCAGAAGAGCATAAAACATCATGTCTGTCACTGTCACTGTCCTCTGCTGCAACATTCACTGTATCCAAGTCATCTGCCTTGGCCTTGCCTTTGCCTTTGCTTCCACTGCCTGCATCCTTTGTCTCAGTCTTCTTGGCTTTCTGATCCCGTATAAACTTGAAGCACTTAGACTTCACATGTCCCTTCTTGCCACAGTAAAAGCATTCAATATCCTTTTTGCCACGGGACTGACTGCGGGATTTGGACTTGCCAGCAGATCTCCCCTTCTGCTGAGTCCTACCTCTTTCCTGTACCTGCAAAGCATTGGAAGACTTGCTGCCCATATTATTCTTCCTGCTCATCTCCTCCATAAGGAGAGAGCTCTCCACATCAGCATACATAAGAGTGACATTTGAATTTGACAGAGTGGTCTTGAAAGTGTCCCAACTCTCAGGGAGGGTACACAACAAGAAAGTAGCCTTGAACTCCTCATCAAGGTTCAATCCCTGTGCAATAAGCTGTGTAAAGATGGCATTAAACTCACTCAAGTGTGAGGTCATAGCTGTACCTTCCTTCATGCGAAGGTCGACAAGCTTCTTCAACCAATAAACCTTACTGGCTGAGCTCTTTTGGGCATACAATTCTTCTAGCCTCTGCCATAGGCCATAAGAGGTCTTTTCAGCCTGAACATTGAACACAAGAGAATCAGTGAGAGTAAGCATAATAGCAGCCCTTGCAGACAAATCAAGCTCCTCCCACTCATCATCTGCCATCCCAGATGGCTTGACACCCTTCACCCTTATGGGCTTAGAAATCTTCTTTAGCAGAAGTACATTCAAACACTGTTCTGCCCATAATGCATAATTGTGTGCCCCTTCCAATTTCTTTATGTTCAGAATTGAAAATTCACTTCCCCCTGATGCCATATCAGATAAGGAAAGTGACTGACTCCCTGTAAGTCAAAAAAAGACTAAATAAAATTCTGATTTCTCAGAAAACCTGCTCTATCAAGAGCCAGGAGCACTCACAATAGTGCTGCTTTTACTGTCAAAAAAATCTGCAGCAAAACAGAAAATTTTCCCTCCTGTCACTGTACCTTCTGACACACTGTACCGTGCTCAAATAGGCATAAAACAGTAACTTCAGAATGCTGCAGCTGTTCCACAAGTGCTTTATCAGTGCATCATCAGCTGACGAAGCACAAAACACTGCTGTCCTGGACACTTCTCCCACCTCAGATGAGGTATTGCACTGATTTTATATGCATAAGCCACTTGTCATACAGTGTTTTGTCCACTGAAAAAGGCTCCAAACACCTCAGCCTGTCACAAACCTGCAACAAAGAATGGGGCAAATCCCAAACAATCACCCTTCTGCCAAGGGGATAAAAGGCATCTGAAGTTCTCAAACAGTAACTCAAGTGCTCACAAGCAAAATCTGGGCAAAAGCCCCTTGATTTGACACCTGTACCAAGTGAAAAACACCCTCAACACTGAGGTAGCATACAAAATACAGCGCTCTCCTGGCACTTTCACTTGACAATGTAATGCATAAACGGCCCTGTGTACACAGTAACAACACAGATCCCAACGTACAAACACTGAAGAGAAAACCTTTTGAGCACTGTCAACGATGGACAGTTAGGGACCGAGTAAACTCGATGCGCCCTGGCCAAGCGTGGCTCAACTGAGATTTTCAAAGTGTCGTACACAGAATGTGACCTGCAAGAAATGTCACTGAATACACTGCGGAAATAAGACCAATGTGGGCACCCTGGCTCCACACTGCCTCAAGGCATACACTGCATACACTTCCAGGCAAAAGCCCTATGAAATTGTCACCCGAAAACTGAGATTTGCACTCAGCAAAAGCATAAAAGCCCTCTGCAAAATCAAGGCATCTGACCTCCCCGAAACAAAATAACTGTGCAACCACTACACACTGTGGCAATAGTCACCTCAAGCACGAGGGACACGAGTGTACTTGCTGTACCTCAAACACATAGTTTTAGAACTGAACAAATTCCGGGGATGAAGAGCAGAGTGCTCTCTCTTTTTCTTCTTCCCCAAAACAAAATTTCTGTGCCTGCTGTACCTCCTGTACCTGCGCAGGGTACTTGCTGTACCCTGTACCTGCGAGGGCACGAAATTCAAAATTTTTTTTTTGACCTGAACCTCCTGTCGCAGCGTCCGTACGGTACGGCTGCCTGTGCGGCGTTGGCTGCTGTTGGTCACGCGACCATACAGCCGGTACGACGGCCTGTACGGATTTCGTACAGCTGGTACGGCTGGCTGTACGGATCGCTCCGGTACGGCTGCCCGTGTGCAGCCTGGGTGCGCGCCGGTGCTGCGCGCTGGCTGCGTCCGCTTGGTAGCGGGTAGCTGTTGCGGCTGCTCGCGCGCGACCTGCGCGCGGCTGCTGCGCCCGCTCGCACACGCTGCCCCGCTTTGCCCGCGCGCGCTGCCTGCTCCTGCTGCCGCTGCTCGCTGCTGTAGGGTGCGATGCCCGAGGGGAGAGGGAGGGGTAGACCGGAGTGGAGAGGGAGAGGTAGAGGCTCTGATACCAGTTGTGGGGGAAAGAGTGGGGGAGTGGAACGATGAAGACAGAGAGAGAGAGGGAGACACAAGAAGTGTGGGTGTGTAAAGTGTTGAGCCACACCACAAACTCATAGAGTTTTATTAGGATTAGGGATTCACCCTATGACTGTCTTAAGACAGTCATAGGTGTCATAACTTTAACAAAGGGTGGCAATGTGCCTTTACCCCAACAAGTATAGGATTTTTCATGCTTGTTGGATTAAAGTATGCTTGTTTATTTTATAGGTTTGCTCATGGTCTGTATGTTCCACAAGTTGAGAACTCTTTTGAATGCCATGCCCATTCTTCCATCGTTAGAGTTTTTGGGGTGGTGATGAATTATTTTATTTTAGGTGCCAAACTTTGGACCCAAAGTCGACCATCTAATTTGATTGTGCAGATTTATACTGCAATGCAATTTCAATTGCCATAATATCATGAGCTTTGGTTTCTCGTCTCTCATTCTATGTCTAATTTATGTGCTCACTTTCAAAACATGTTCAAATTTCTGGCATTTTAATTAAAAAATTGCACATATGTGATTTTCGTCCTGGTTTCTACTGTGCAGAGGTCAGTATCCTTGTGTCCGACAAATTGCAAGTCAAACTTACCCTGTATATTACTGTCTGGATAACCCATTTCGGATGTCAGGTACCGATCTCTTTGCTATGTGGTAATTTTTTGCTCTAAACTGGTATAATTCTTATCTGTAGCAGATTACATAGATAGAACAATGGCTTTTTTTGGTTACTTTATAATACAAACTTGAGCAAGATTTTTACGATTGCTGACATTGAAATCGTCCATTTATATGCATAATGATTTTCAGAGTCTATCCACTCAGTTATGTGTTGTAATGATGCCAAGATGCTACATTGGTGTTTTTTATTGTGGTTCTCTGTAGGTGCATGCATGCACCAATGCATTAGTCAGAGAATCAAAACTAAAACATACTTTCAAGATTATACCATGCTGGGAGCAAATCGACATGAGAGAGGTAACGTTCGTTCTGTTGGAAAGATGTGGAGAAGCCAAGTAGCGTTGCTTACATGTTGGATTTGCAATTAAGAGACACACACGACAGCCAAGTGTACACTAGATTAGCATTGAGTCATATAGAGCTTATATACATGAGCTCATGGGGACACATGCACTAAGGATAGCTAGGGGGTACTTTATAATGTTTTTGGTTTTTCCTGAAATAAAAAGAAACGAAAAAATGGCAAGCAAGATGTGCGTCCTGATGCACTTCTCTGATTACACAGTGAAAAAATGTGTCTAGTAGGGAGACTTCAGAGTGGAGAGAGGTGAGTGAGGGAGACGCACACACTTTTTTTTGGTGAAATCAACATAATTTTGCAAAGCAATTATATCAGGCTGCAATTGCCTAATATACATCCAGACCAGTTTGCATTTGCGACCATCACACATTCCCTGTACATTGAGAGTAACACACTTCAGATGATCAAGCATATTTACAGTTATGGGACAGGTATGTACAGCAACTAACGGGCTGTCTACGTCTGCATTTCCACCTCAATGTCCGGGCCTCTACCCTGGGATCTCTCACGCAACACACCTCTCTCACACACTCGAGGGAGACCACACACACACACACACGCACGCACGCACAAGATAGCTAGCTGCTGAGTAGATTTGGGTTAGCTCGAAATAGGTCTTATTTTTTATGAGCCCGTTCAGGTTAGGTCCCCTTGGGACACATGCATTACGAAGTGCAATTGACATGTTCCAGCATTGTTTACCGAGATACTTGTAAAAATTGCCAGGCAGGTCTATAGTGCATCAAATCTATGAATCGTAATCATGTTCATGCTCCACTGTAACTCACGTTACAAGTTCCAACCATCAAGCATCTTGCTGCACCCTTGAGATGAGGAGTATGGAGGAGCATTGCTTTAGGTTGTTTCACTAAATTGGTAGTCCTTGTTTATAATCTCTGACTATTCAAGTCACATCTTGTCAGCTTCCATGGAAAACTGGACATCTTAGTGTGGCTTCTTGTAACAAAAATGAGGCATAAATGGATGCTCGAGTATGCATGGATGTGTGAATATGTATGTGTGAAAGCATATGTTTATACTATGGTCTACACCCACCGTTGGGGGTGCTGGTAACTAGTCCCTGCTATGTGTGACTGTAAGAAATCCTAGATTTACTATATTTAGAGATGTGCTAAGGAACAGAAAGGAGACTGAGATAGCAGAGAACAAGGAATAATTGTATTGCTTGAATGTCTGTAGGGTAGATGTTGTGTGTCATCCATACAATTGGGCCTCTCTTATATACACACATGAAAAGGTGTGTACTCCAAAGGGTACGTGCATGAAGAGGTGTGTACTCCTTTGTGAAGGGTGTGACCCTTGATGAGAGGGTACATTACAATAGAAATGTCTCTTCAATAGGATGTCTCTTGTGAAGGGTTGTGCCTCATTAGGAAGTGTCCCGTCGAAAGGGCAAGTGTCCCGTCGAAAGGGCATACCCTTCCACAAGTGTCCATTCATCAAACCATCCATAAGTCTAGAAATAGAGAAAGGAATACGTCACAGATCGTGACATCCCCTCCCACTCAAAATAAGACCTTGGTGGAGATAATGAACTGATGTAGAAAATATCACGGTAAATTCTGAAAATACTGCTGTAAAATTGTCAGGGTACTGCTGTAAGTCTTCATCAGATTGCCAAGTAGCGTCAGAGTCGTCCAGATCTCGCCAAAGAACAAGGAATTCCGTGATAAGTCGATGTTGAGTCTCTCGCTGTCGATGGTCCAGAATACGCTCAGGAATAAGGAGAACATATCGTCTTCGATTTCTGGGACATAATCACTTGCAGGAGGAACTGCTTCATCGCCTGGAATGTACGTCTTTAGCCAAGAAATATGAAATGTTGGATGGATTTTACCCCATGATGGTGGTAATTCCAATTTGTAACTTAAAGTTGACGATCCGGAAAGGTCCATAGTATCTTGGTCGCAACTTAGGAAACACAGACTTAACCGTTTTATAGCGATGTGGGGCTACAAATAATAGCACCATGTCACCAGTGTCAAGTTCTAGGTGACGTCTATGTTTGTTGGCAGACCGTTGATACCGCTTTTGCGCTGTTCGCATATGATCCCTGACTTGGAGTAGAATGTCTTGCATTTCTTGAACCAGTTGATCAGCTAGGGCCACTCGATGTTGAAGTACAAAATTCATTGGTACAATCGGAGTGTGTCCATAAGCTGCTTGGAATGGAGTCATGCTAATGGCACTATGGAAAGAGTTATTATAAGCAAACTCAAGGAGTGGTAGATACTCTTCCCAAGCTGCTAGGCGTGACTGAATATAATGTTGAAGCATTTCTTCCAGAACTTGGTTGACTCTTTTAGTCTGGCCATCTGATTCTGGGTGGTAGGCTGAACTGAACAGTAGAGTTGTACCCAAAGATACGAACAGTGAAATCCAAAAGTGACTGGTAAACTTAGGATCTCTGTCGGATATGATATTCTTGGGCAATCCATGGTGTCGGAAGATGTGTTGTATGAAGAGTTTGGCTATGTCCGGAGCCTGTGCACTGCTTTTGCAAGCAACAAAGTGTGCCATTTTGGATAATCGATCAACAATTACCATAATCTGAGTGTTACCTGTGGAGGATCGTGGTAGTGTTGTAATGAAATCCATGGAAATACTTTCCCACCTTTCAGTCTTCTGTTCGGAAGTCGAAGGTTGATCTTTTGAAAGAACTTGTACTGCTGTGCCGAAGTCTTTATCATTGAAATACTTCCCTTTGAATGAATTCGGAACATCCACAGATAATGTAGAGATTACCATAGCTGATGCTAGAGGTAACCTGCTGAGAGCATCTGCAACTACATTGCGTAGTCTTGGAATGTACTCAATGGTCATGTGAAAGTTGGCCAGAAACTCAACCCAGCGTGCTTGTCGAGCGTTCATGACTGGCTGAGTAAAGATATACTTTAAAGAGCGATGGTCTGTTTTGACCACCGAGTCGGCTCCCATGAGATAATGTTTCCAAGAGCGATAAGCATGTACAACGGCAAGAAACTCCTTATCATAAACCAGGTATCGGGTTTGGATATCTGAATGTTTATGGCTGTCAAAAGCAATAACTCTGCCTTCTTGCATCAAGACTGCTCCTCTAGCGATGTCGGAAGCGTCGGTCATGACCTCAAATGGAAGGTTTGGGTCAGCAATAGCCATAACTGGTGTGGTAGTGAGTGCTTGCTTGAGTTGTTGGAAACTATACTCTGTTTCGAGAAGCCATTGAAAAATTGCTGTGCTTTTCAATAATTCGGACATAGGAGCTGCGATTTTGGAAAACTGATAGACCTTTGTATGGTAGAAGTTTGCCAATCCGAGAAAAGAGCGAACATCATGAACATTCTTAGGAGTAGGCCAGTTTTGGATTACCTCGATCTTCTTGGGATCCACAGAGATGCCTTGAGCTGAAATAACATGTCCCAAATATTCAAGTTGGGTTTTGAAGAACTCACTCTTCTCAATGTTGATGTAGAGAGAATTTGCGCGGAGAACTTCAAAAACTTGGTGAAGATGTTGTTTGTGCTCATGTAGGGATCTGCTGAAAATGAGGATGTCATCGAGGTAAACGATGACGAACTTATGGAGGAAAGGCCTGAAGATGTCGTTTATTAGTGTCATGAATGTGGCCGGGGCATTGTTTAACCCAAAGGGCATGACCAAACATTCATAGTGTCCATACTTTGTTCGAAAAGCTGTCTTGTACTCATCGCCTTCTCGTATGCGAATTTGATGATAACTTGAACGAAGATCAATCTTCGAGAATTGTGTTGCGTGTAGAAGTTGATCGAAGAGGTCATCGATGCGAGGCAATGGATACTTGTTTTTTATAGTGAGCTTGTTGAGGGCTCGGTAGTCGATGTAGAGGCGCATTGACTTATTTTTTTTTTCCACAAGTAGTACAGGAGATCCGAAAGGGCTGCGACTGGGCCGAATGTGACCTTTGTCGAGTAGTTCGGTGACCTGTCTTTGGATTTCTTCATTTTGAGTGTAAGAAACCCGATAGGGAGGTTTCGACGGTGGATTACTGCCGGGAATAAGTTCAATTGGGTGATCCACTGGTCGTCGAGGTGGTAACTGCTTTGGCAATTCCTGTGGAAAAATATCTAGGTAGGGCTGGAAAAAAGGTTGGTTGAGGTATTCAGGAGGATCCTTTGTTGGTGTCTCCTCTACTGTCGTAACCAACAGAAGTGAAGTCTTTACTTGACGTTTACGAACCCACTTCTTTACTTGTAGGGCAGAGGCAACTGGGGTTGAAGGAGAGTCCCTAGAACGAGTTAGCTCAATAAGTTTTCCCTGGTGGACAAACTGGATAGTATGGCTGCGAAAACTGATTGATGGATCATAGTCGTAGAGCCACTGTTGTCCAAGTATGACATCGTACCGAGAAAGAGGCATGATGTCGAAGGTCAACTTGTCCGTATAATGTTGGATGGGAAAAGACAAGTTTTTGATCCTGGTGTTGCATAAGAAGATAGTTCCATTTGCGAGTTCAATCTGATAGTCCATGAGACTAGGACTGGTGGTCAATCGAAGTTTGTCGACCATAGAACTAGCTAGGAAGTTATGAGAGCAGCCACTGTCGATGAGGATAGTGACCGTTGTTTCACGAATCGATCCTTGAACACAAAGTACTTGAGTGGCCAGGGAAGATTCATGGTTGCTGGCAAGGCTCAGGTGGATGGTATTTGCCATTCGAACAGCTTTGCCTTTCTTGTCTTGTGCTGGGGTAGCATCTTCTCTTTGGGGAGTGCTAGGTTCCATATTGGAATTTTGCTTTGGTCGCTTGGGACAATCGAACCATCTATGGTCGCCTGTACAGATGGTACAAAGTCCTTTTGTGCTAGAGCTGTTCTTCTTGTCAGTGGCCGCACCTTTATGTTGGGGATGTCGGTAATGACTTTGTGAAGAAGAAGAAGCGCGATCCTTGGAGGAGTGCTTCTGTTGGAATCGAGCAAATGATTTCTGAGGCTTCTGGGGATCTTGAGACTGTCGCTGACCTTGATTACCGAAGTTTTTTCGAAACCTGGTGTTATCTTGAGGGTGAGCACCTTTGGCCATAGGAGAGTTCGGTGTGCGATTAGCACTCTGCTTCCCTGTGTTTTGGAAATCTATAATGCGCTCTGCGTAAGCAATAGCGCCAGTTGTGGTGGTGATGTTTGCTTTAAGGACATCAATGCGTAACGAGGGATTTAGGCCTGAGATGAAAGCATGAAGGCGATCATCCTCAGTTAAACCATCAATCTCCACCACCAATGTGGTGAACTGAGAGATATAGGAAGACAGGGAACCCGTTTGCTCCAACTGTCGGAGTTTTGAACGTGCTTGGAAGTCCGCATTGGCAGGTATGAACTGCTTACGGAGCACGTGTTCAAAACGTTCCCATGTTAATACACTTTTGTCGTCCTTTAAGCGCCTTTGCCACCATAGAAAAGCTGTATCCTTGAGGAGGGAGGCTGCCAAGGCGATCTTTTTGCCTTCAGTGAGGTCAACAGTATCAAAATACATGCGCATTTTTGCGAGCCATTGGTCAACTGTTCGGCGATTGCATTGACCAGTGTAGGCTTCCGGAAGTTTGATGTCAATTCTTTTTGTTTTGGAAGCTTAAAGTAAACGGTAGAGGGCACGTAGTTCAGTGTTTTCTACCTCTGGTGGGAATGAATCCGCATAGTCGTCTGGTTGCGTCACGTCATCCTCTATATGTGTGGTACTGCGAGAATCTTGAAGTTGAACTTTCTAGACCAAGTCGGAGATGCTGTCCTGAAGCTGGGAAATTTGAAGTTGCAATAGTGATTCGCCTTGTACGTTGACTTCAGGAGTCTTTTTTGGACTTGATTCTTTGATCTCTGGAGAGGCTTCACGCGAGCGTTGCGACATATCGGAGATCCCTATGAGAAAAGCGCGAACTTGCGCTCTAGTTTGTACCATTCCTGGAAGAGGATTCGGGCTGCTCCTTGAGGTTGCTCATGTTGGAGGGGGCAAGCGAGGCAGGATGGAACCACCCGTGGAAATCTGGTAAAGGAGGTCCTGTCTGAGGTAACACTGGTGATGCCGAAAGTGGTGTTACTGCTCGCGAGAGGACAGGAGTAGGTTGCAGAGTCTACGGATCTGAGAAGGGATAGGGAGCTGCTGTCGGAAATGGAGGATATCCAGGAGAAGGAGTGCCTTCAGAGTGTAAATATTGACTTGGAGAAGGTACAACCTGTAGAGGAGGATATCTGGGAGCTGAAGGAGGTGGAGAGTACCCTGGAGACGCCGAAGGTGAGGGGTAAAATTCTCTCCAAAGATGGACAGCAGACTCTTGAGGAATATCGGGTTCTAGGTATCTTCGTGTCTCGTGGAACACAACCTGTACTGTGCTGAGGAAGTAATGTAACTGAGGTGCCTCACGCAGAAGGTAGAGGATGTGGTCCAAATCACTAGGAGGGCACGTGACACAGAAAGCCCAAGATGCAAAAGCTCCGAAATGGGCTGGTTGTGCAATCTGAACACGATATTGTGTGGTAGATGATGCCTGAGGTGTTCTTGAAATGCCGGGTGAATTACCAGGGGTTTCCATGCTTTAAGGGAGATTCTTTCATTTGCTGTAATTTGATAATGACAAGAGAATCCTTAAAAGCAGACTGGAAAGACTCCACCTGGCAATAATTTAATCTGCCAAATTGTTGCGTAGAAGAGGCCTGCAAATCGCTGTCCGGAGATCCATGTTGCAGTGGTTTGCGAGGAGCGGATCGAGGCTTTGTCTGGTCCGGGCTGTTAACAGGCTGTCTTCATCGCGAGAGGAGGCTGCAACTGTTGTTGATTTGGCAGGAAAAGATGGCGAAACAAGGGGGGGGGCTGCAGGCTGTCAATGGCGAAAATTGGTTGCAGTTCCCAGGGCTGGATTTCGCAGATAAGGCAGTGCTGTCACGGATTTCATGCTGCAGGCTGGCAGGGAAATAGCAGGTAACCAGGGCCGCAAATGGGCAAGGCTAGGCTGCCTATGGCGAGGGGTCTAACAGCGAAATGGCGATGCAGGGCTGCGCAGTTAGGCTGGCGTGGCTGGCAAGGCAAATGACTGCGCAGGGGGGGGCTGCGTGCTGGCGAGGCAAATGACTGCGCAGGGGGCTGGCGTGCTGGCGAGGCTAGGGCTGCGCAGGAAGGCTGGCGTGCTGGCGAGGCTAGGGCTGCGCAGGGGGCTGCGATATGGCGAGGCAAATGACTGCGCACTTGCGTGGAGATCCGTACGTACGGAAATCGTCCAAGAGGTTCGCCTCTTTTCGTTGGGGCTGCCTATAGTTGGGTGGTTGCCCAAAAATTAATTTGGGGGTTTAGTTAACCCTAGGGTAGCTAGGGTAAACCTAAGGGTAGGGGATGGGTTTAATTTTTTCCCTTTTTACCCCTCTAGGTACCCTTTTATAGGTGCTTGGTGCCTAAAAGGTGTGCCTATTCGAAGGGGTGTGACCCTTGGAATAGGTGCACCTTTTCATGAAGGGGTGTGTCCCTGTTTTTAAAAGGGGTGTCCCTACATGAATAGGTGTGTCCTTTTGTCCACGATGGGGTGTTTCCCTTGAGTGAGGAGTGAGACTCTTCATCAAAAGGTGTGTCCGATGGTGGAAAAGGTGCGTCCCTTGGTTTTGGGACAGCCCAAGCACCTGAAAAGACACGATTTTTGTCGTGTCCATTCACATCAACTCGTGATGTGTGGGAGATGGAGAGGCCATAGATGACTTTAGGCAACGTTGGCGCGAAAAATTTTTACGCTCATCCTCTCCATCTCTTCCATGCACAATTTGCACGGATATCCTTCTAGCGGAAAAGATGTATCAGATCGGCACTAGAAGGTGGGGGGCATTTCCTACAGGCAGGAGCGAATTTTGCTCTAATACCACTGTAAGAAATCCTAGATTTACTATATTTAGAGATGCGCTAAGGAACAGAAAGGAGACTGAGATAGCAGAGAACAAGGAATAATTGTATTGCTTGAATGTCTGTAGGGTAGATGTTGTGTGTCATCCATACAATTGGGCCTCTCTTATATAGAGAGTGAAGAGTCACACATGAAAAGGTGTGTACTCCAAAGGGTATGTGCATGAAGAGGTGTGTACCCCTTTGTGAAGGGTGTGACCCTTGATGAGAGGGTACATTACAATAGAAATGTCTCTTCAATAGGATGTCTCTTGTGAAGGGTTGTGCCTCATTAGGAAGTGTCCCGTCAAAAGGGCAAGTGTCCCGTCGAAAGGGCATACCCTTCCACATGTGTCCATTCATCAAACCATCCATAAGTCTAGAAATAGAGAAAGGAATACGTCACAGATCGTGACAGTGACAGAGTTTATGGTTTTCAACCTTGTGAGTTATTTTCATGATATTGAAACTGCACGATGTGTTGTTTTTTAGAGGATGATTTTGGGCATTTTCCTGATCCATCTAGATATACTTATGAAGAAAATGTGTCTCCATGTTTATATAAAGCAAGTTGGCCCCTTTATTTGGAGCAGCTTATACTCTTGTTCTATGAGGATGGATAGAGTACATCTGTTGTGTGAGTTTGTGGACCATGAAAAGGGAAGGCATATTTGTTGTGTGATTTTATGGTTTAGGAAGAGTTGGATCAAGTCTTTAACGGAAGTCTATGAATGTGTCACCTTTGCAGAATGTTGGAAACGAGGCTTCACAGTAAAGGTGCATTTTTGGGACTCCTTAAGATCAGGGTACGTAAGCTTTCTCTTTTAAGTATAGCTTTGAGATTTTGAGGAGTTTCTAGATGTGTGCGTTTTTTGATATAGCTATTAAGCCTGTGTGGATTCTGAAGAAAATTAGAGGGTCTTTCCTTCATGTCAAAACGTGGGAAGTCCATTCTATGTTTGTAGTATTTAAAAAGAAAAAGAAAAATAAGAGGAAATGTTTGTGGTATTTTGTGAAGCAATCCTCAAAATTCTGTTTCTTCATTGCACGTGAAATCTAATGGAGAGCCTATTCCAAAGTTGTGCAGCTTTGCTAAGAGTTCACCCACAACAGTCGCAGAACCTAGTCAAGAAGAGGTGGGCATTGAATTGCCAGTTGACAAAGATGAAAAGGTTGTATTGATTGAGAAGGTTCAGCCAGATGGTACACGAGAGAAGATCATTTTTGCATCTGGTGAAGAGGTAGACGTTTATCAACTAGAAATCCTCTACATAAAGGTACTTCCTGATTGAAATATGCAATTAGGTTCTAGTTGCAGTGCACATGGCTTTTCTTTTTCGTTCTTAAAGTCTAAGAACACTTGTGATGCCAATTTTGATATTCTAACTCTGTGTGATTCATACTTGTGAGTGATAGGAAGTATTCTGTCCCATTCAATTCCTTCCATCAAGAACAATTGCAACACTGTCATGTTGTGCTTTTATTATCTTTTTTGTTGTAGAGTGTTAAAAGTGACTGACAATTATATAATACCAATAAGATCTGAATTGAGTGTTGGTCAATAATTGTTAAAGATGGTCAGCTCCTGTCTGTACATTAGGGTGTGAGGCTTATATGCAGGTGTGCCTGCCCAGAGAGAGGTGTAGTATTTGTTTCCTTCCTCACTGCATATTCTGCAGGCAGTTGGGGGTTTTGCCAGGGCACATTGCCAGGGTCAATAGCTGAGTTAGTGGGTTGCGACAGGCGCACCCAGAGAGCAGCGGGTCTGTAGGCTATGTGCGTTGGGGGAGGTTTGTTGGAATGGTCACCTCCCCATCTGTAAGCTCCCATATGAGGAGAGCATGGGGGAGGTCGACCTAGGGATGTATAGACTGCCACATGGGCAGAGAATGGGGCTGCCACATGGGCAGCACATGAGCTGTCATGTGGACAGCACACGAGACCTTGTGCAGGAGAGATGGCGGGGGCATGTAGCCCTGTATCTGACCTGGCAAGACAGAACTTCAGAACATGTGTACGGGCTGGAACAGGCCCCGAATAGTCGCACAAATGGCACTGACATCAGCAAGCGTACGGAGCAGGGTACAAGGCTGTGCAGACTTGGGACAGGTGGCGCTGACATCAGCAACTGTACGCAGCAGGGTACAAGGCTTTACGGGGCTGGATGAGGCCTGTTGGAGCAGCAAAGGAGGCTGCTATGAGACAGGGACCTGCCTTTATATAGGGCTGGGCCCTTGCCTTGATTGGAGGGCCAAGGCCCTAGAAGAGTGGGCCATAAAGGCCCCGGTTTGTGAGCCCTAATAGGGTTGGACCAGCCATAGACTGGTTGGCCAGAATGGGGCAAGCTGGTCGGTTTTTGCCAGCCCCCTTGGGGGCCTATAAAAGGAGGGCCTCTAGGCCCTCATTCATATCTTTCGGAGCAGCAAAACACCAGCAGTCAGGAGCAGCAGGAGACCTACTCTTGGAGCCTATTCCTGGAGGACCAAGAGAGAAGGAAGAGCTGCAGACTGAGCTTGGAGGGCTGCCTACCTAGGCTGACACTCAGGGCAGCAAGGTAGAGAAGAACACTCTGGATGGAGAGTCTACATACGCTCGAGGTGGAGCACGCGGGCTCAGAGGTCTAGAAGTGCTTGACATCTAGTAGGAGAACGTGTTGGTATTGTATCTTGTCCTACTTTGTGGACGGACGGAAATAAAAAGTGTTGCTTCTATATTTGTCTCTGAGCATTGTCTATTTACTGGCTTGCACATCTATGCACACAAGTTTAAGAAGTCTGTGATTCCACACCCTACACCACACCGTGTGAGCTCCTAGGCAATACTATAAGTCTTCCACTGTGCGTACCTCTGTTGGGCCATTTCTAACAAGGTTGAGATAGAGGAGCACTTCCTGTCTGCCTGCCTAGCCTACTATGAGGTCCGGGGGTGATATCACTGCGTCTTTCAGGAGGGGCATGGCTTTGGCCCACTCTCACGGTTGATCCACTTCCATGACCAGGTCTCTGTTGGGCTCTATTTGATTGAGATGTGATGGCACAAAGAGAGACTATTGAGACATATTAGACAGCAGCAGCAGCAGGAGGTAGTCGCACCATAGGAGGCTGAGGTAGACTATTGAGACATATCAGACAGCAGCAGGAGGTAGCCGCACCATAGGAGGCTGAGGTAGACTGAGCACATCAACATGTCACGGATTTCTATGCATTTGAGTCAGCTCCAAGACATAGTGCAGTGGAGGAGGAACTTCCAGCTGCAAGAGGGTAGTATGGGTCGATGGGGAGAGATGACACGGCACCGTTGAGCTAGAGTCGCAGAGACCACACACGACATGGAGAGTGACCAGAGCACGCACGATCGAGATTCGGTCTATCTCAGGTCTCTTTAGAGGAGACCACCACAGACAAGGCATCACTCTTGAAATCCGTCACGAGTGACAGCTCGACAGACGCAGATCCGAGATATCTTTGCAGCCCACCAAAGAGTCACCATGGCACTAGGTTTCGGTTTCTGAGTTTCAGTTGTCAGCTTTTGAGTTTTGAGTTTGAGCTTTTGAGCTCTTTAGCTTAGCATAGCAATCAGCAAGGGCCCTAGCCTGCCCTTATTTCAGCCCACAGAGGCTTGTATGAGTTTCTTCTCTCGATGTACTTTGTCCCATAGGCTCGTGAGGCCTTCCGAGGACGTTAATGTGTGTGTGTGTGTGTTTTTTCCTACATGATATAAAATCCCAAGGTGTTCACATAGCACTCAGGTCAGTCATTTTCTCAAGCCAGCTCCTCTCCTCTCTTTTCTAATATCCCAGAGCTGGATGTTTGTTGTGGAGGTATCTCATCATCGCTTGTAGGTCCAAACGTTGCAGAAGCAGGCAAGCTTGATAGAGTGAACTATCCATTGTTGAAGTTCAAGACAAAGACTCAGCTCAAAGCTTGGAAACTTTGGAAGGTGGTGATCGGTGAGGAGAAGCCTCTGGGCTCTTTTAGAAAAGTGAAATCCCACCAGATGGTATCCCGTAGCGGAAGACTGATAGATAGCCCAGGAACTACACATGGAAGTGTTTCACTATGGAATCAATGCCTCATCAAGTGTGTGTACTTCACATAATTCATGTGTATGTGCAGACTAGCAAATAGACTGTGTTCAAAGTCAAATATAGAAGCCACACTTTATATTTCGGTCCGTCCACAAACTGGACAAGATACAATACCAAAAGGTTCTCCTACTAAATGCCTAGCAATCTTCTAGTGCCTACTGGTCCTTGTCCAAGGCCTTGATTCTGCCCTGACATGCTGCCAAATACTGACACCATAGATCGGTCTGCTACTGGAGCTCCACCAATCGCTGATTTGCTCCCAGATAGCTCTTGTGCCTCCTGGTATATACCTAGAAGTGCTGCCCACATGACAGCCTTACTGCTGTCCATGTGGGGTATCCTCTCTTTTCTTTGTCTGATCCCTGCCCCCATAGAGGCCATGATGCTGCCCATGTGGCTTTTCTCAAACCAGGTTCACCCCCCCAATGCTCTCCTCATATGGGGGCTCTTAGACGGGGAGGTGACCTCTATATTTCCAACAGCCTCTACTTCCATTACTTCAAAAAATAAGACCCTCAATTCTGAAGATGAAGATGATTACGAGATGACAGATTGGGAGGAGTATGATGCAAAAGCGCTGGTTATCATGCGGATGATGATTGCATCAAAAATTTTAGATCCATAGCCACAATGCTCAAATCTGGAAGTACAATGGCTTCATTTCCGTCCAGGCTTGAAAGCTTGTCTATTGAACAGCCATTCATTTCAACTTCATGATTCCCTTCTATGATTACATTTTGTATCTGGCAATGAAGGAACTGGCAAACATATGGGTGATCTCCGTGCGATATCAACACCCATGGACCTTCATTGTTGGTAAGCTGTAATAACTTCATGCAGCATAAAGAAACATAATGCCCTGCTGACAAATAAGCCAAAATTTGTGGCCCAAAGTATCAACATCACACTGCATTAGGAGAACAATCATAACATATGTATCTCGGGCCTTGTCTTGCTGGCTTATGTCTGCAACTTGCTGGACAAAGAACAATTTTACATATTTTCTGAATTTCTAGCTCATAGGCTAATGGTATCTGCAAGTTATTGGTAGGCAACTTCAATGAACTATAAGGCATAGTCCTGACATCACCCTCATGGGTCTGTTCAGCCTCGTCATGTGCACACGGATTTGCTTTTGCGAGTGCCAATACATGGCAGCATTTATCACATGTTGTACCAAGCACGAGGACAGTTCTGCCCTCGCATTTACAGCAATCCTATGAGATGCCATTGTTCTCTAATGGCTGCTAACTGTAGCAAGCAAAACTCCGAACTATACTCACCTAGTGAGCAGCAGTGAAGGGCATCAGTTATGCTTAAGTTGTGGCCATATTCCCCACTATCATGCTCCTGAATGTGTTGTGACACAGCTTCAAGAGTAAAACTGACTTGCATATCATTTTCACGCTGCACAAGCTGCTCCTTGTCACTGTGGGTGAGTTTACTTTGGCATCCTTGGCTATCATATGGAGACCATACAATGCTGGATGCTCACCTCCTCAAAAACTTGTCCTCAAAGTTTGCATGCCTAGAAGGATAGAGTGTAAGTGCATCCACATCCTTGTCTTGCTGGTCAACATCTGCATCTTGATCAAAATCACAGATTTGCTCATCATTGCTTGGTGCCTCATCTATCTTTTCATGCCTAGAAGGATTGAGTGTAAGTGCATCCACATCCTTATCTTGCTGGTCAACATCTGCATCTTGATCAATATCACAGGTTTGCTCATCATTGTTGGTGCCTCATCTATCTTTTCACCCATCAGACCTGCTTCATTGTCACGGTTATGTAGGCTACTATGTCCCTTTGAGTCGTGTGTTGTTCCTGCCATGAGTTACCTGATTTTAACACGTTATGTTCATTGCATTTGGTGGTTCATGTATGAGCATCTATTTCATGTATAAGCTCAAAATGTCAGGTTGTTCGGTCGAGATGCTGGGTAAGAAAACTTGTTACATTACATGGGATTAGAGACCTCTGGAGTTTCTTGTTTTCCAGTGCAAGATATCTTGAGGATGGACATGAGAGCATGCTCTGATGTACATACAAGCACAATTTTTACTATATTCAGCATACAAAATAAACTGTGTTGCTTTAGGGGATTAAGCTGCTTAGTGGGGGACAAGTATGGACGGGTTGAAATAACATATAATAAGAATAAAATGAGTGTGTTCTTGCTGAACTTACAATATCTCATTTCGTGACTGTTTTGATTGCACTCAACATCAAGAGGAAATTGGTGTTTTGTAGAAGGCTTTATGCTTTTAACTTTATGGTCTTGACTGGTGTCTATGTTGGCACTGTTTGATCACGTAGGGCAGATAGGATGGCCAAGGAGGCCCAGGACAAAAGTGGAAACGGCTCTGAAGAACAGTTTCATGGTGGCCTCCCTGCATATGCAGAGAGAGATTCCTTCAACAGGTCCAACTCAATTTCTTCAGCTCCCCATAGCCTTCTTGTTATGTTCCTCTTTACAGTTAAACAATGTGCTAGCTTGCCAATCAGGTATGAGGTATATCTATTGATTATGTCTGTAAGGACTGCTATTTTGCTGGAAAATAGTCAGCATAAGATATTTAGGTTCTTTGGATTAAACTGCCAAGCTATCTTTGCTAAGCCTTTTTGCTTAGGAATGCTCGTTTGGGATAGACTGAAATGAAAAACTCCTTTTCACATAGTTGTGGCTTGGATGGAGATAAGTTGGACTAATTTTGTACTAGCCTTCTCCTGTAATGCTGAGTCTGCCAATGCCTTGCGTCTCTGGAGCATATGAAGACTTTTCTATCAATGGATGCTCATGTGCGTGTTGTTGTGTAGATGTCTATTTGTGTGAGAGCATACACGTTTGTACTACAGTCTATGGCTATTGGCCCGGGGTCGCTGATGGTGTTGGTGGGGATGTCATAGTATCTAGTCCCTGGTATGCATTCACCTTGTGACTGTCCTGAGGCTACATTATTTGTTTGTTTCAGGATTATGATTTTGGGCATGTTCTTGGATTCATCTCATGTATCTGTCTATCTATCTACACACACAAGCGTGTACGCACGTGCGTGTGCACACACACACACACACACACACACACACACACACACACACGTCCGTATGTACTTGTGTATGGGTGTGTGTAAATACTTATGTATATGTATGTATACCTCCCACAAATGTGTATATATAGGTATAATACGTACGTATGTATGTATGAATGCATGTGTATGTGTCTCTTTCTCCATCTCTCTCAGTTATGTGTGTGTGTGTACATACATATGCATGTATGTGTGTATGTAGGCAAACATATATCTAGACGAATCAAACTCATTCTTTAAAAACATAACGCATTGTGCAATCTCAATCTCATGACAATCACTCACAATGTTGAAAACCGTTAACTCCATCAAGCAATTATGACATCCCTTCGACATCATGAACATCCAACGTTGGGTTTAGACTATAGTATTAACATACGCCCTTACACATACATATCCACACCCACACATACTTGAGCATCCATTTATACAAAGATCTTTGTACTGAGCTTTTGTCACACCTTGGAGGTGAAGGGCAAACTTAGCGTGACAAAGGTTAGTACTAAAGGAGAAGGCTAATACAAAAGTAGTCCACATTCTCCTCATTAAAGCTACAATTGCGAAGGTTGAACGCTTTTTTGGAAGTCTAGCAAAAATGCTTAGACAATCTAGTTGATACGGCAACACACCACTTAAGGTAGAAATAACTTATCACAATATCAAGAAGCCGCAACCTTTACAAGGTGAAATTGCATGTCTACTATTATGGCGGGAACATATATCTAGATGAATCTAGGAATACGTCCAAATTGATCCTCTAAAAACACAACACATAGTGCAGTTTCAATCTCATTAAAACCATCACGCATAGTATGGACTAGCTATTATGACATCCCGATCGACATCATCAATGCTCAACTGTGGGTGTAGACCATAGTATAAACGTACGCTCTCACACACTCATATCCACACACCCACACATACTTGAGCATGCATTTATATAGAGGTCTTTGTACTGAGTTTCTCAGCACTCTGTAGGTCAAGGGTAGACTCAACTGTGGCAAAGGCTAGCATCTCTACTGCTTGTGAAGACTAAATGACTATATATATATATCTACTTATATGTTTGGAAATTGGAGTGAGGGTTGAGGATAACACAAAGTGGGAGCAAGCTACATTGAGAACTTAACAACACAATGAATGATTACATTAGGGTAGTGACGGTCCATGGCTGCCCTCGTTCAACGTACGGATCATTCTGTACGTTCGGCACGGTACCGTACGATCCGTACGTTTTGTGTGTGTGTGTGTGTGTGGGGGGGGGGGGGGGGGTTGGTTTTTGTTTTGGTTTGTTTGTTTGTTTTTGTTTTTGTTTTTTGCGTTCGTTTGTTTTGGATGACTGGTTTTGTTATTGGTGGTGGTTCTGCCAAACTGATTTTGGGCCTCCCAAATGGCAAGGTTCCATATAAACCCCCTCTCTCCTCACTATGATCTCACACTAAGCATCTACCTCCGACTCTGAGTCTTGACTCTCCCTTCTCCATCTCCAACAAGTGACAAGGTTCAAGCTGCATCAAGCATCTTCATCTCTCTCCCTCTATCTCCATCAAGCACCTATATTACATGTTTTGTACAAGTTTTAAAGCTTGTAGAAGCTCTAAAATATTGGTCTTTTTTTTTGGGATATCGAACGTACCATCGGATGTACGCCTAAGATTTTTTAGTTCGTTTAGTACCGTACTAATATCGAACAGTACGCATCGAACGTGATCGTACGTGTCAACCATGGGGTAGTCATAGAGACAAAACCCTAGAATGAATACTAACTAGTATTAATGAACGTGTGGTGACTCACTCAACCACAATCTCAACCATTAACTATGGTTAGGAGAAAAAACCTTAAAAAGGAAAAAAGTGCCTTCAAACCTTATTACATTGACCTTTGCCTCAGAGATTAAAGCCAAGTTTTTGCGAGGTAGAGATTTGGTGAAAATATCTACCACATTCTAATGTGTAGGGCAAAAGACTAAGCTGATCTCTCCCATATGTACCACTGGTTGTCTGCCTAGTGTCAAAATTACCAGCCCAATCCGACTCATTGTGAGCATGTAAATGCAAGTTTGCCCCCTTGGGAAATAGCAAACCAAGAGACCAAGTACCTTGTAGGTATCTGAAAACATGCTTCACAGCCTGCCAATGTGAAGTCATTGGGTTGTGCATGAATTTGCTCAACTGGGATATTGCATACTAAATTTTTGGCTTTACTTGACATAAACCCTGTTGCAAGCTGGATCTTTTTCTCATTTGGATAGGGGTGGAATTGGAAGTGTGCCTGCCACTTGTGTAACCAAGTGTTAACTACCTCCTTTGTTCTTGACTTTTGGTCACCCGGAAAAGGATCTGGAGTTATATTCGGGCCTAGCACTGAAGCCATGGCATCCACATGCGTGAGTGCCTGTACAGTGCTAGCCAGAAGGGTGAGGGTTGCTTGTATTCGCTGGAGTTGCTGTGTCAACCCCGATTGATTAGCATTGACCTGCTCGAATTTGCCATCAAGAGCAGTCGTAAATTCACTGAAGGCCTTTTTTGTTATCAGGTCATCATAGAGACCCTGATCCTCCTCTCCCACAGGAGTGTAATCCAAATCCTGCTCTCCCATGGTGAACTCGGGATTTGCAGCATCAGACATGGCTGAAATTCGATTGAATACGAACTGAGAGAAATAACTGACTGAAACGAAGCACAGAGGAAAATGGAGCAGAAGAAAACCGTCCCGAAAGATGCCGACGGAAGGAGATGCTGGAACCTGGCGAATCAGAAGCCCACGAATCCCGAGACCTTTCCGAACCCGCAACCGGATACACGCGCTGCTGAAGTGGCTGTACGGTCTGCTGACGTGGACTGTACGGCGTCCGTACAGTCTGCGGGTACTGTTTCGGTGCAGGGCGGGCTGACGCAGGGCTCGCTGCAGCGGGAGGCGCTGACTGTGGCGTGGGCTGGCGTAGGGTATTCCATATGTTCCATACGGTGCTGATGCAGAGCCTACGATGGCTGTCGCAGGCTGACGTTGGCAGGGTACGGATGCTGCAGACTGCACGGTGCAGGGCAGCGCTGGTGCAGGCAGGGACGGCTGACGCAGGCTGGCGCTCAAATCGAGGCGCTGCTTCGTAGCTCTAGGCTGGCTTGTGGGTAGGCTGGTACCCTGCCCCCTCCTATATAGGGTGCAGGGCAGCCTTATTTGGAAGCTGTGCTTCCAAAAAAAGCCAAGCCCCCCTAGCTTTGGAGGGGTGCTTTTTTGAAAAAAGCACCCTCTGCGCAGGCTGCACGCAGCCCTATGCGCAGGCTGTACGCAGCCCTATGCGCAGGCTGTAATCAGCCTTCTGCGCAGGCTGTACACGGCCTGTTCGCCGCCCCACGAGCCTCTCTTTGCCCCCCAGACTGTTCCGTACAATCCCAGGCGTCTCTTCCACGCCTCCCTTGCTGCTTTTTTTTTCCGCCACTCTCTCCTACCTTTCTGCTCTCTCTCCCCTTCCTACAGCCTTCGCTCACAGGCCTTCAGGGATCTCTCCTTTTCTTCTTCCTTTTCCCAGATATCTCTCCACCCCTCCTATCCCAGGTATCCAGCAAAAACGCAGCAACAGATTTCGAAATTTAGGGCATACTTGGAGGAAAAACTCGTCAAAAGTTCTCGCATCAGAAGTTCCTACCTCAGGAGTTGGCTCTGATACCAACTGACACATCCCAGCACTCCTGAAACCCCTGATCTGCAAAACAACCACACACTACGTCAGATCTGAGCAGGCTGCTCACCACCCAACCATGACATCTACGGGATGTGATCCCGAATCAGGAGATGTCCCCTCCGAGCCACGAGCTGAGCTACTGGCACGAACTCCCAATCAGATCCAAACCAGCCTGGTGTCCCATACCACCAGGTGGCGCTGTGAAGCCCTGGATTTGCCACTGGGCCTTGGGCTACGCTAAGATGCAGGCGCGCGTCCGTGACTCAATCCAGGATCAGACCTAGCACCTAGGAACTAGACTTGCTCCCAACTGCACACTCCCAACTGCACACTGAGAACTGGATCCCCTGGGCCCCTTTTATAGACTCGGGCCCCGAGCGCCAAAAATAGCGAAGACCTATAAATAGTCCGTACCCTTGCCACTCAACCCGAGAATCAAGCCTGCCTAGCTCTAAGCCTCCCCAGGCTAACCTGAGCTAGTTCTGTGTACCTAGTACACGTCAGATACCAATCCGTGCACATGACAGTCGTGGAGGTTTTGCCCAACAGTAGAGGGCCTTTTCCTGAGATCCCTCGCAAAGGTTGGCTAAAGACGTGAGACGTGGAGGGAGCTTGGAGCCAGATGAACTACGAGGTGTTTCAGGCTGCTGTTCGGAGCCGTTTGGTGTTTTCCAGGTCCATACTACAAGGACTTGAAGTTATCTTTGGCTGCAAGATTGTCTTTCCAGCCCTTTCTTCACTTCTTCCTTCGGTCCCCTTTCTCTATTCTTCCCATCCACCCTCCCCTTTTTGTTCTACTTCTTCTTCCTTTTGACATGGCTGCCCTGCCAGAGATGGCTGAGAATAGGGTTAAAAGTCCACTATTACCCACCTTTCCAGTGGACTGCCAATTGGATGGGAACAATTATGTTGTATGGCATGTTATGATGGAGTCCATCTTGCAGTCATATGATCTAGCAGACTTTATTTTGGTGGGGCTACCCAGGCCGGATCCCCTTGCAGCAAAGAAGAATGTCCAAATTAAGACTCCAGTAGGGAATTTAGTGTGGTAGAGACAAGCAATGTATCTGGATTCTGTTATGACTTAATCAATGTTGCGAAGTTGCTAATGCAAGTCCTGAACCTTTGTGACATGCTCTACCATTGAGTCTCCTTCATGCATCCGTATCAAATCAGGCTCTTTTTAAAAATTGAGACTCTTGCCTCATTACCGGCCTGATACATTTCTTCTAAAGTGTCCCAAGCGTTCTTTAAAGTCTGGCAAGACCAAATGTGAGATATAATTGACCTCGTCATGGATAGTGCAATCAAAGACAATTCCCGTGCATCGCAATGCATCTTCTCTGTTCTAGAGTGAGTTAGATGTTTTCCCTTTACCATGCATCTTGCCATCTCCATCAAGGTCTTGTTCTTCCTTTCAACGACGCTATTCATCAATGGTGTGTATGGCATAGTACGTTGATGATTTAGCCCCTCTTTTGGTAAGTGCTGTGAATGCATTGGACATGTATTCTCTTTGTACGGAGGGTGTGCACCTTGCAACCTGATTCATTTCAGCCATTGCAACAAAATGCTGAAAACACTTAAATACTTGAAACTTTCTTTCAATGGGTAAACCCAATCAAATCTGGAGAAATCACATCATGATTTTGGGATGGAGGTTGAGGACAATACATCTCATGTGAACCCCAGAGGATCGAGTGTTTGGCGTGATACAACCCCATGGTGGCCCCCCCCCCCCCCGGGCCGTATTTTCTTTTTAAAATGAGAAAAGAAAAAGTAAAAAAAGAGTGCTAGGCAGGGGACTCCTGAATCTATGAGGGCATTTCATTTGCCATTCGGCAGTGTGCACTTCTCTAATATTGGTATCTTGCTAGGGGAGAGCAGTATGGTTCCTTGTCCAGGCTGCTTATTTCTATTCATTCTAGCACATGGAAAATGCTTTCTCCACATATCCATAGAATCTGAGTGTGATTGTGGGTATGGGAGTTGAAATATTGAAGAGGTTAGAATGAACTGTGTGTGTTTGTGTGTGTCTGTCATTTTGAATGGACATATGTATGAAATGCACATGCATACACAACAATCTAAGGGCTTATCTATCTATTGAAGAGTATAAAATCTAGCAAACAGTTTAAAATGGGCAGTACAGGTGAGATTCCAATTTTATGCAGAATTGTTTTATTGGATCTGCTTCAGGCCTGTTTTTGCTAAGATTGGGGGTGTTTGACTAGTTGATCTGTGTCGGATTGAACTGCTGGTTTACTCATTTATATGGATCCAGCCTGTCTCTGTATTCGGCATATCTCGTGAAGTGCAATTCTTGTTTTGTGTGGTAACTGGATGCAGCTATATAACTTGAATCATGCTTTATGTGGAGTGGAACAGATGGGAGTGTACCGGAGGTAAAGCGAGAGCTTATTGGCATGGCTCGTGCAACATCTGATCATGTATTCAATGCAACGATTTGGGATGTTATAGTAGATCCTTGTTATCAGGTCAGTACCACAAGTATTATGGTCTTAAGACAAGTTTCTGCTGGGATTTTGTAAGCTGTATGTGAAACAGTCTTTGCTTTTCCTTTTGGTTTCTTAATTGCTTTGTGTGTCAGGCCTTAAAAGCAGAAGCAATGAGCATATAGTTGAGAAGGCTGTGTGCTAAGTGATGAAGAGTATCGATGCATGTGTAGTTTTGATGAGAGAGAGAGAGAGAGAGAGAGAGAGAGAGAGAGAGAGTAGCCTATCAAAATCTATAGGAGAGACGGTAAAAATATGAAGAATATTTTTTTTGCAAAAAAGAAAGAATGATAATGTTTACTTGGTGCATCCGCAAACCACTGTTCTATCCTTCACTTAATGTCTTTACTTTATAAAGATTGCATGTCGTTTCCCATTTCTGATTGTTTGGAGAGCCTCTTAGCCTAGATGGCTGTTCAAGCAGGTGAGAAAGGGAAGAGTTTGCTGCAAATATTGGATTCTAAACTTATAACTCTTGCGGAATAGCCTGCTTTTCTTTTAGTTTCAAAAGAGAGTTTGATTGAGTATGCATGTGCTTTCTAAGTTAGGAATGTATCTTTGCACCTTTGTAGGAAGCGGTACGGTACATAAGTGTAAGGGGTCCATTTAGTTTTTTATGTTTTAAATGAGAGAGAGAGAGAGAGAGAGAGAGAGAGAGAGTTTATTAAAGTCTTTGGAAGACCGATGGGTCTATGAGACTCTGAAAATCCTGGTACAAACGAGCAGTGAGGGTGGAGCTACTAAACGAGCATCCACACTAATGCAGAATGCAAAAAATGCAAAATGGTACAACTTAGTCATGTCAGTGGTCAACTACATATCAATCTCATCATCAAGACATCAAGGTGGATGAGGGAGTGGAGGCATGAAAGCGGCGATAGAGTGCTGTTGGCCGCTCACGGCTGTGGCCGTGTGACATCTCCTGGTCATAACTCTGCGTCTAACAAGGGCTACAGTAACCCCTGTCGGCTGGGCTCCGACTCTAAACAAGGAGGGGATATCCCCAAGTGTAATCTGTGTCTGAACCCTTTGTTGAGTCACTGGCTCTGGGTCACGATCATGTCGAGGTCTCGTCTCGTGGGGGTCCATGTGATCTGGCAGGAAGAACTTTGTGATAGAGCTCTGAGAGGGATTTGCCAAGAATGAAGTCTGCTCTTGTCTCCGTGATCGAAGTAGCCTCTGGCGGTGCCTGATTGCCTCATGAATAAAAGCCGCCAAGCATCTCTGGTCTAGATAGGAGAGGAATCGGGACAAAATCCCAAAGCTATCTCTGAAGAGGCAGTAGAAACGCCCTCGGATCTCATAGTAAACAAGACACCTAAAGATGAAGTGCTCCTCCATCTCAATCTCCTGTATGTCACATAATGTGCATATGCGCCTCTCCCTGGGTATGCCCTCAGCTCTGCCGCTCTCGATACGAAGTCTATGTGAAGAGATCCGAAACTGCCCAATAGAGATCCTCAGTGAGTGGGGTAAGTGGATTTGCGTGTATCCTGGTGGGTCAATGAACTGCTCCTCTGTGATATGCAAGTCGCTCGATCCCAGCCAGGTCCGGAATGTGTGTAGCTGTAAGAGATCCTCACGGATGACCTGGTTGACCTCGTGTGACAGGAGGGGAGAAAACGGAGCGTCCATACTGTACTGGAAGGGAGGGACTCTATCCATGTGGAGCCCCAGTCGCTGAAACCATCTCTGTGTGCGTGCATACCAGCATCTCTGGTCATCTCCTGCTGAGAGAGCGAGAGGAGGACAATGCTAACCATGGTAGCTTGCTGCACCCAGAAGTGTAATCCCCATACTCCTTGACTTGGTACAGATACTCTATATCCAGCAAGTCTGGTCCCCAGCAAGGGCTGCCATACATCCCCACTAGACGGACCAAGGAGTCAAAAAGCAGCCCCTTGGTCCGTGGATCCTGAAAGTGCGAGCGGAAGCACTGCCTCTCTAGTCTGGCTAATGATGCGTATTCTCTGCCCAAACGGGCATGCATCGCGGGTCTCATAGTGAAGATGGGTCTGGAGAAGACAACCCCAAGATATGCGTATGATGAAACTATCTCAACAGGTGACCCATCAAACGTGAACTGCTTGTGGCGAATGACAGCTCGAGATGTGTTGAAGATCAATACTTTTTGTAGTAGTTGGCAATCGATGTAATCTCTTCCTATGGGTCCGACGACTGGAGGTTTATGCTGTTAACATTCTTACTTTAGTAGTTGAAGCTGAGCTCTTGAAGGGCTTAAATGTACTCTCAGGTACCTAGCAACGCAGTGGTTACTTGTGATTGTCTTAGGAGGGGCTTTATGTCTAGTTTATCAGACCTTTTTACTTCCATTATTGATGTCTATTATATATGCTGGGTACTCTTAGTTAAAAATAAAAATCCAAGATGGCCTAGGAAGGATCTTTATAGCCATCAGTATTGGCAACTATTCCTGGATCCATGATCTTTAGAAATCTCAAAGTCAAATTCCCAAAATCATGCGTATAGATGCAATGCCAAGACAAACTTTAGATGAAAACAAGATGAAACTAAAAGGCCTTGGAGTTTCAGAAATACTGTGCTCCTATCGGGGCATCTTGAAGTCCATGTTAGGGGAACCAACCCTACATCTAATGGACCATCCTTAATCGTCATGTTATACTCTATGGAAGCAATCCTCTGGTAGTGCCTTATCTGTGTAGCACCCATTAACTGCCACAGGCACCTTGTGACCACCAGTAGATTTCTTTAATAAAAAGGTATTAACTGTAATTAAGCTCCTTCAAAGTCTTAGACCTAACTGTATGGTTCTTATTAGGCCATCTGCCATGGTATATACATAAAGCATGATATACATCTTCACTATGTCAATATGATGTCATCTTACTTTGTTCAATGGAACATTGAGCAATGGTCTCTTCCAAAGGGATGGCTGGATCTTAAGGTGCAATCTAGGGCCTGTCCTCTCATGTTCTCAACCTCATTTATTCATTAGGGATACTGCCTCATCTGACGATCCCCTTGACAAAGTCATATGAGGTCATGGTGTCTGCTCAGAAGAGTTTAGCAAAAGCCAAAAAATTTGCAGGAAACTAGATAAAATACAGCAACAGTAATGCATGTCAAAAGTACGACCTTAACTTGTGCCACTAATAAAGAGCAAGTTCTGAGCCTTGTGGAGATGCAATAGAGTCCACTCTTGATCGAATGGTTTACAGGTAACAGAACAGCTGAGAATGTCTGCAATATCCTTATTACAGAGCATTATATTCAGGAAATTATTTAGTTGTTAAGTGAATTAATATGATTGGATTGGTTCTTTAAACACACTTGGCGGTATTTCCACAAACAGTGGGATACTTGTTTATACTGCTCCATATCCTATAAAGATAGTACTATTCCTATGGTCTCTGATATCTTTTCTGACAACTAATGTTAAGCAACTAGCAATCCCCAATTTCTGGGGCAAACATACCAGTCTGCAGGCCAGCCAAAAGGTCAGCCAGCAGGGGTATGGCTGACCAGAACTGGCGCCGACCAGCAGCCAGCAGGGGTCTGGCCGACCAGAACTGGCTGACCAGCCCACCGACCAGCTGGCAGGCCCACCAGCTAGGTCAGGCCTATAAAGGCACCAGCCCCCACACTCTCACTGACAGGACAGGACCTGCAACTGCTCCTCATCTCCTCCATCCTTTGCTGCAGTCCCTTCTGCTCCAGATCTGCCCCCATTGCTCCAGATCTGTCTCTTCTGCTCCTCTGCTCCAGATCTGTCCCCTCCTGCTCCAGATCTGTCTCTTCTGTCCCTTCTGCTCCAGATCTGCCCCCCTTGCTCCAGATCTGTCTCTTCTGCTCCTCTGCTCCAGATCTGCCCCTTCTGCCCCAGATCTGCTCCTTATCTTCATCATCAGAGGACTGCGTTACGCTCCCTCTGCTGCTATCTTTTCTACAGTTTCTCTACATGGAATCATCTTTCTGATTCACCTCAGCCACGGTCCTTGAGACACGACGGCTTGAGGTTCTTGTATTCAGTTTTTCATATTACCGACAGGCACTATGTTTTCTGAGTTCCGTTCTTCAGTTGTGTCTGAGTATTGTCTATTTTTTGATCGCTCCACTGCAAACCCTATCGTTTCTCTATATGGTATCAATGCAGGGACAAGGACTTGGAAAAGCACTGATAGAGCAGATGGTACGGGCATTGCTAAGGAGAGAGATAGGAAACATTACCCTTTTTGCAGATGCCAAAGGTAGCGCCTTAATACTTGACATGAACAAAATAAAGTTGCGTGGTGGTATTTTTTGTAATAGTCTATTTTCCAAATAGGGTTTCTTTCACGAATTCTGCCTTGATTGCTCTGGTTCCTGTTGTATAAAATGAGATTTGGATGAAGGATAGAGAGCAGCCATGTGTTGAAAACCTTGTCATTTAATCGATGCTCTAAATCTCTGACATTGATTTTTGTTGCAGTGGTAGACTTCTACAGAAATCTAGGATTTGAAGCAGACCCTGAAGGCATTAAGGGGATGTTTTGGTATCCAAGGTTTTGACATTCAGATTACCGTAAGTTCTCTTTGAAAAAGAACACACCACAACCAAAAATATAGGAGGCTCTTTTTCGGACTCTCTGAGCTTCTTGTGGATATTCTGCCAATCTGAAGGATCTATGGACTGTATCATATGTCAGCTATTTGCAGCCTCATCTCATAGCCAGAGGATTAGAATTCTTTGCTTGTAATTGCAACTTGAGCATATACCTTCATTTGGTTTTAGGTCAGAAAGCACGGGCTCTGATGCTTGGCAAGAAGTGCAGCCGTGTTCTAATGTACATGGGAATGATTCAATGAATATCTAATATGTAAAGTTGCTGGAGTGACATGGTCACTTCAGAGAAAAAGTATCCAAATATTTGGGTGTGGTTGCATACCAATGCCTGAAGTTTGTTGTGTTATTGCATATAGATGCAAGCAATTGCTTTTATATGTTCACACCATGATTCATGAACATTCCTTTGCAGAAATACTCCGTGACATTGTTTTTCTTCCAGTTATCCTTCTAGATTTCTAACATTCCAACCACCTTTCTACATGCACTTTCATAAGATAAAAACAGAAGCAAGAAAGGATGGGATGAAGTTAAATGCAGTCTCATGTGCGACACGCCTACTTTCAGAGGTAGCTTGTTTGCATGTACATGCATGTATTTGTGTGCCTCCACATAGGCGTGTGCACATGTAGATGTAGGCGTACCTACGTACCCTAGTGTGTGCAATGGCATTGTGTGGAAGTCCATGTGTGTTAGTCCACGTGCCCTTGCCCTTGGCCCAAAGAACAAAGAGGCCATTCCAATTCTTTGCACACAGCATTCCATGACTTTGGAGGAGTCTTCCCTGCTAAATAGCTATAAAGGCCTTCAGAGCAGGTAGGACTTGTCCAAAGTCATGGAAAGAGATTCACATTGCCAGTGGGAATGTCATTCATGTTGAGACATTTAACTAGTTCATGGAGGTATCTTTTGTCACAAAAGGAGCAGCACATTGGCACTAGGATATGTCGTCATATTTTTTGTATTGGAAGATATTGAAAGTTACAATTTTTACTTTTCATGCGTTACAAAGGAATGATCCGTATCAAAATTTGATGAGAAACTAGGGAAATAGCTGAATTGCATTATTCTTATATGTGATAAGTGGAAAATGTGGGGATGTGGCTTGACATGTCATGGTTTTTTTGGGAGGAAAATGTCAGATCCACTTACTTTCCAGCTGAATATTGCAGCTGAAAAGATTTCTAAATTGAAATGCCATGAATTTTTCTACATGAGCTCTTTGCTTTCTTCTCTGATCCATAGGTTTGTGAGCCATAGCCCATCTAGGAAAAACTTTCGGATGCTTTAGCTCTTTTTCTTAAAAAAAAAACTATTGTTTGAGTTGGTTTTTGTGTGGTTGAGGTGAGGAATTTTCAAAGGGGGAGGACCATCTACAAACATAGTGTAAAGCTTTAGGAATTTGAAATTATTCATTTAAATGTTTTTAATATGCATGTAGGTAATCGGATAAGTTAGTTAAACAATGACATCAATGTATTTCCTTGTTCTACATTTTTTAACCTTCAAATTAGAATATTGTTTTTTAGTATATATTTTAAGTTGAATATTACTATGTATTCAAAAATTGGATTATAAATTTAAATTTATAGCAGAAGTTTTTATGTAATGCATTTTTGGTTTGAATTTTAGTCTCATGTTACGTAAATAATTAAGAATGCGTGTTGCTAAATTTTTAGAACGCATCTAGCTCAAGGCTAGGATTCTGTTGTGGTTTTCTCATGCCTTTCATGATTGAATCATACATCCATCTTGCATCACGCACATTGTATATGGTGGGAAGTCTTGGATTGTTATTGAAGCATATTGCATATGGTGAAAGCCTTGGATTGTGTTATGGCTTTTTCATGCTTTGTGTGGTCAAATCACACTCATCGTTCAAGTAGGTTATACATGATGTGTCTTAGAATGTCTTGTGGATTGTTTTTTGTTTCATATGATAGAACCAAGCATATTTCATGCGATCGAATTATACCTCTTACATGCATGCTATGTATGAGGATGAAGTCTTGGATTGTTCTCATGTTTCATGTGATTGAATTACATCATTTCAAGCATCATGGTGGTGGTGTTCTGGTATCTTTATGCTTCATGTGATTGAATCATATGTCTTTCAAAAACATTGCACGTAAGTCTTGGATTTTGTCGTGGTTTTTTTAATTGCAAATCTTGAGGCATCCACACGAGCAAGGAAGCTAATGTTTTATCTTGATTATTGTAGTATGGGTGACTACATAATGTCTTCTCGTCATTTAGTATCGATTCATTCCATGCGAAATGAGTCTCTTATTTTTGCTATTTGGACAAAACCTTGGTGTCCTTTTGATAGAAGTTAATGAAATCGATAAATGACTTCAGCTAGTGAAGGTTGGCTCGGCATCTTCTTGATTGCCTCGGTCTTGGATCACTTAGTCATTTTTGCTTGGGAGATTGTATGACTGAGCAATACAATGGATTTCGACATAGAAGGCACAAATTAGGAAAAAAGGGAGCTCATTTTGGGGCCCTAAGAGAAATTCATAATTTCTTTCTTTTTTGTTCATTCGAAATATGTAAAATAATAAAATACTCAATAAAATATACACAAGTAATGTAAATATGTCAGAGGATAGAAGAATAACGACATTCTTCTATATTCAATACTTAGTATGCCACGAGCTTTTGCATTCAATGCTCCTAAAAGCCACTTTTTTCTCTCAATCGTTTTGTAGCCACCTTCGCGATCGTTTAGCTCATCTGTCAGTACATCATTACTAATCTAGCCATAGTCTGTTTTTTTAGACTTTTCAAAGCTTATTGCCATCATCAACTCTTTGCTTTATGAAAAGTCTCATCAATGGAAAAATATTGCTCTCAAAATGGCAGCATCCAACAAAACAAGCCAACAAGAGTCGGCAACATCTTCATATTGATTTAGCAGAAGAATATGCGTCTTTGTCAAAGCGACAGTACGTAGGAGCCATGCAAAGAGGGAACATGAGAAGAGAAGGCTTACAACATATCGACTAGTGTGATGGAAACATTTATCCAAGATGTCTACTCAGAATCTTTACTCCATTTTCAAATCCGATTACATTGTTGAACTTTGTGGGTGATGGAAATAAAGGTATGCATGGATACATCACAGCTCAATTTGAAGTTGTGCATATGTATAAGTGTTTACACGAGCAGGAGGCGAACATGAAAATGCAATTTTGTGGAAAGCAACAAAGTTGATGTGAACTTAATCCAAGAGGCTCTTGATGACAGGAGTTAGCACGGAAGAGTATTATTCTATTTTCAAAGTAGTGTCAACTTTAAAATATCAGAGGATCAAACGTGTGCTCCATCCAAACCCTACCAAAGTATAGAAGTCAAGAGGTTTACTCAACCAATAAGTAGGTGATTTTATTGGGCATTGGTTACACATTGAGAGCGTATACAAAGGTAACAAGGGTAGCACTGTGTATAATTCTTGGAAAAATATTTTTGTTGATCTTGAACAATTACGAAGAATGATGGTTGAATTCTATGGAATTACATTTGAAGAGTGCCAGAGGAAGACTTATATTTGTGGTTCTAATTAAAACCTTCTAGCTTTGACTCCACTTGACGGTTTGATAGGAACATTCTTTCCATTTGTTGACTTCTTAAGGTTTGTAGATTGCTAAATATGAGTATCTCCTCCATGGAGACCCATGTCTGATAATACTTTTTCTAATGTAATAATTGCTTTTTTTCTATGCCTTTTTGATCGAAGCTTCCAAGCAAATCCAATATATTACAAAATTAACTTTTTGATGATTCTACATAAAGCATGCAACATGTATATACGTAAGTTGCACAACGGAATGTCCAAGATTACTTTGAATTCTGGATCAATCTTATTCCTATTAGAAGCTCCCCACCTTTTAGGATCCATGACATGGGCTGACTTCTTGCAGTAAAGGCATGAAGATTTTCAGTTACCTCCTTTGCTTATGTTGAACATGCACTTGAGGGTCTTGAGGTCCCTCAACTTGGAAATCACCTTTTCCTTTGACATGAAGTTGCCCTCCTTGAACTTGGTTTCTGATGTGACTGTTGGTATTTTTGTATGGTGGAGTACCCAAAATTTAGTGGCCCTCTGTCTTAACCTACCATTACAAACTGTAACTCTATTAAAGAATAAAGACATTATAAATAGAATTAGACATCAACACATTATACATATGAAAAACCATTTAAAGTCCAAGTTCGTCCTTACGTTACATTGAAATATCTTGAGTCTGCTTTTGCTATTGATGGATTAAGAGCTCTATTCATAAGCGTGATGGTCACTCTTTCAATCTTTTGGGAAGCTTAGTAGACGATCAAAATATGTTTCGAGGGTGAGATATGGCCTTTGGAAGCTTGTGCATAATGCTGTCAAAGATGATGAGGCAGATGGTGTTGCTAGAAATCTTAAAGTAGAAGTATGGAAATCATTAGACAAGCTATTCATACTTTTGTGAGACAAAAAGACATGGACCAAGAGCAATCACCATGTATTAGAAGAGGAGCTTAAAACTTTTGGAAAATCAATGAAACAAGCTTGGACAAGTTGCAACATAACACACTATATGGTAAACAAAACGATTTTGTCTTGTGAGGCAAATCTATTTGGTACTCGCTAGAAAAAATAATGACTTAATCGTTTCTGTGATTGAGCATATTATCTATAACCACCTTCCGTATTTTGTCAAAAATTATGGATGCCCTATAATTTGGTCCACACAAGGAATGGAGAAGTCTCATTACGTTGCAAGAAATGCATTTTTTTGACACACACAACATTTCGGAGGAGCATAGAAGACATAGTATCAAAGAAGTATTTGAAAGGTTCTGTAGATGTATACAACAAAGGTCACAGATAAAGAAAAAAGTTGCATTATCACAAGTTAAACTTGCCTTCAACATGGCACACAAGAAAAGAAGAAGGAAAACCCTAGACAACTCAACAACTGCAAAGAAACATGTGGAATGGTGGTAGGAATCCATACAGTTGTCTGTATTTCTAGGTAAAGCGATAACAAGTTGGGGGAAAAAGGCATTACCTGTCTACCCAAACATAACTATGATGTTCTAACACCTAGTTTGTTTGGATGGTGGTAGGTAAGTGGACCTTGACCTCGGAACCTAGACTGCTTGAGGATTCGTCATTTTTTTTCAATATTGTGTTTGCCAAACTCAATATTATTAAAAATTCTTAACTTTGGTTGAAATTTTTACAAAATCTAATTGTTGCATTTTTCCCAACTTAGACATCTCAAACCTTTTTTTCTTATATGTTTCTCTTTTTTTAACTTTTATCCAATTGATGGAATCAATTGTATGGCTCAATTATTCAAAGTACTTTTTCACACACACACACACACACACACACACACACACACACACACACACACACACATTTACCTTTTTATGATCTACACTAAGATACCAACCTACATTACCACCTCTGTCTACTCCTACACCTATCTTGATATCATTAACTCCGTGAGGATAGTCCTCAAGGAATCCTTCAAAGGTCTCAGAATGGTTCCGCTAAAAAGCATGCACTATTCTGTTGGGTTTTACAACCTTGGTAGAACCTACAACCTCTACAAGGCAATGCATATCTTATAGAGATCCAAGTCACTCATCCTTGCTGTGGTTGTGCTTGTGAAAGGTGCTTGTTGCTATTGAAAATAGAGTAAGAAAGGTTTTCTGAATGTCATTTGGAGGAAGCAAATTCCATAATCGATGCTTTAGGCATGCATTGTAGAGGCAAGGTAAGACAAATAGGGCATTCAAAATCTATACAAGCTTCCAAACTTGCTTTCTGAGAAGGAAAACACATTTTCTAATTTTGACGGCACGAAGAAGGGGTCTCTACCATAGCATTCCTCTCCAAACCTCCTTTGAGCTACCACCTTTTTCTCCTCAAGGTCTACTTTCACCTATCTGGAAAGATTTGTACTCCCTCAAATTGCATATTTATATCTCCACATTGTGTGAAGATAGTGGGAGAGAGGGAAGGAGTCTCACTTGCGGCTTTCTCACATACACAATGGGGGAATACACACAAAGGTGGAGGCTGAAAACAATTTTCTTAGTTGTGTAAGCCAAAAGAACTCTAGTACAAAGAAATAGAAGAACCCAATATGTGGGTCTCAAACCAAACTCAGCTAACTAAGGTGACATACTAACTGAGCCACGAACTAGAGTACATAAGGATAGCTGTCATCTAGCTATTATTCGTGGGCGGTGTACCAACCGCATCTGCAGCTAACAAGTCGGTGACATAAATGCACAACGGTCACCCTGGCATGTCATGAGTGGAGCTCAATATCTCAACACTCCCCCTCGAGCTCAATCCCAATTCTTACACACCAAGCAGGTCTTTGAACTTGTGCAGCTTCTCTGTGCCCAATGCCTTCGTGAATATGTCAGCTACCTGATCCTCTATGCTGACATAAACTAGATCAATAAGACCTAGTAAAACCTTCTCCTGCACATAGTGATAATGCACCTCAATGTGCTTTGTTCTAGCATGATAGACTGGGTTATTTGCCAAGTGTATACTGCTCATGTTGTCATAATAAATGACAACTGGCCCATCTGTAGACTGATGCATATCATAGAGTAGCTTATGCAACCAAGCTACCTCACATGCAGCCATTGCTGCACCCCTGTACTCAGCCTCTGTGCTCGACAAGGCAACTGTAGGCTGTTTCTTGCTGCTCCAAGTGACTGCAGCACTCCCAAAAGAGAACACATATCCACTGGTAGATCGTCTATCTGAAATACTACCAGCCCAATCAACATCATTGTATCCATGCAACTGTATCTGAACCCCAGCCTCATAAAATAGTCCATACTGCAATGTGGACTTCACATATCTAAGTATGCGTCTAGCCGCATCCAAATGCGGTTTCCTTGGAGCCTGCATAAACTGACTTACCAATCTAACAACATAGCTCAAATTTGGCCTGGTAATAGTCATATAAATCACTTTAGAGGTATACTTCAACAGTTGCAAATCCGGAAAAAAGTTTCATTATCAAAAGTGAAACTTGCCTATAGTATTGCACAAAAGAAAAGAAGAAGGTAGATCCTTAACAATTCAACAAACATTCAGAGTGGAGGCAGTCAAAGGTCTTTGTGAATCACAAGTGGATTGATAGAGGTGGAAACCTTATGGAGATTTATTAACAATAAATCAAAGACTTTGTAATATTTTCCAAAACATTTATTACAAAATCTGAGACCTTTTCTTGTAGGACTTTGTGTCCTTTGTAGCTTTTGACAATACAATATATTTGAGTTTACTCTTGTACTTCTTTTACATCAAGGTGCTCTCCTTCGATCTGTTTAGTGTTAGAATCTAGTAGAAGTGGCTCTCTAAACCTAATCAAATGATGCTTTCCATAACCATCTAATTGTCTAGGATCTTTGATTTCAAGTGCTAAAGCATAAGCAGTGTATGTCACAAAGTACCCTACCCTTGAGCACTGTTCGCTTGGGAAATACCCAAAAATGTCCAAAGCAAATAACTTCTTAATTAATATAACCCTTGTAGTTTCGCCAATTTACATGGTACCCACCAAGAAACTTTGACAAACATTAAAAAAGTAGACAACCATCGCTCCATCGCGTTACTCAATTGTCTATGGTATATCAAAATCTTGGCAGAGGACATCTTGTTCATGTAGCGTGCAAGGGAAGACAACTGTCTAAGTCCCCTCTCTAGGCTCCGAATGGACCTTCTCAAAAAATTGTCATTTTCAATATAGAGCTACAATATCAAAAAAGAAGTAATGAGAAATATGTACACAGGTCATGGATAAAACAGATCTAGTAGAGAAAATAGTGACAGCGTACCTTCATATTCTCATCATCCTCCAAAATTTTATCGGTCCAAAGATTAGTGCTTCTTTCCAAGCTACTTTGTGTTTTCCTTTGCTCCTTCACCTTCGGCTGAATATTATTCTGCTCCTCCACCTTTTACGTTTTGACCTTATTGAAGGTCTTCATCATCCATGTCCTCCTCATCCTCAGCTTTTTGAAAGCACATTGAGAGTCCCTCCTTGTAATCACATACTATGGGTGATTCCCCTTTGAGAAGACGGTGCGGTTTGAGCATGGCTTGGACATCAGGAAACATGACATACTTGTGCGTGAGGCCAAAATCTTGCATCATAGAGGCTTCTCTTCTTTTAACAGGACGTTTATAGATGGAAGGCCATCCTTGGATACCAAAAAATAGATTAGATATGGTGGAAATAGTGGATTGTAGCCAAAAGAAAACATTTTTCCAGTGAGGGTTTGACTTGTGGTTGGCTTGTAAAGGAACAAGTAGGTCTGCAACCGAATGTTTATCTCTTGCTACTAAGAAGGTCTCTATTAGATTGAACAAGTGAACCTTGCCCGTGGTGAGAAGACACTGACAATACCCCTTGGTTCCTTTGGTTTGCTGAGTCTAGTTTTCATGTCTTCGTAGCCTTCACTAACAGCTTTTCTATGTGACAATTACTTATTGCCTTCCCACCTACCTTCAAACGTTGACCTTGGATCTTTAATCTACTTCAACCTCGGATTCTAGTTCTTCCTTTGGTTGCTATTGGGATGCTTCGGTTAGCTACTACATTCTTTGACTTCAAGGCAGTCAATAAATTTTCTCCTTGGTCCTTTAGTTGCACTTGGGACCCTTTGGTTAGCTACGACATTCTTTGACTTTAATGCAGTCAACAAGATTTTCTCTATTAGTCTAGTATTTCAAATTGAAGGGACCCATCAAAGGCTTGGAAAATCTTGAAGCATTTGGGAAGAGTTTGGTTGTGCTTACATGAAGAGTTTAAATCCTCCATGTGAACTAGTTGAGGCATTAACATTTCCTCCCTCCTGTGAAGTATTGGAGACACACACACACACACACACACACACACACACACACACACACACACATGTATATATATATTACAAGAGGTTCCAAAATCTTGCATGCAAGGAATGGGTGATTAAAAGGATCCCTTTAGCAAATTATTTCTAAGAAAGTGGTTTTTATATCACCTTTATCCTTGTGGTCCACTAACCTCTGTCCTTGAGAGTTACTACTTGAGGGAAAGATGACCATCTTCAAGTTGTTGTTGCAACAATCCTTGAACCACCTTCAGCTTCAATTTTAGCTAATTTGTTCCTTCTTGAAATATATACTTGAGCTTCTAAAGGCTTTGGATGAGTAGGAGATCAATGGGAGAGAGGAAGGGATGGAAGGGAGTGGAAAAATTTAAGGCTATGAGACTATAACATCTATTTCTTTCAAACCAAGCTTTGATACCAATGATGTGCAATCACTCCAACTTAATGACTAAAAAACACTCATTAGATTCAAAATGTACCCTTAAATAACAAATAATAGAAAACAAGAAGCTCAACTACCAAAGAAAGGGTATGATACATGAAAACCTAGTACAAAGAGGATAGAATCTCATGAACGATTCAATTTAGTTTCCTACAAAGAAGATGTGCGAATCAAGAACCATTTGATGCAACAAGTTTCCTTTTGAATGCTTCTTCTAGGTGATCTAGAACTTCAAATAAGGGGATTAGTAGTTCTAGGTAGCTCCTCCATCTATTATCGCTTTTACTATTGCAACTTGTAGAAATTAACATGCTTTCCATGACACCTCCATGTCTCCTCTCTAAAGCTCAAGGGAAAGTTTCTCTCAAAAGCTAAAGAAAAAGTTTCAATGTAGCTAACTACTCTTCAAAAAAACCTTAAAATCATTAAGTAATGAGGATAAGTGCATGGGAGAACAATTAGTATCATATGGATCTTGATATTCAAAATCAAAGTTCATGTCCATTGCTATTGAGGGCATCTCAATTGGTGTCGGAGGTGATGACGATGCATGGAGAGAATTCGGGACATGGGGAAACAATATGGAAGGGTGTTATTGGTGGGAGGGGTATATGAGGGGAGGAAAAAATGAAAACGTAAAAGTAAAGAACACTATAGTGTTCTGATGCCTAAGTATACATGCAATATGAAGGGATGCAAGATCGATTCATAGGATCCAAGTTCATATCGTCATGCATTGAGCCCTCACCTTGAGATCTTTTTTTGGCTTAAAAACCCCAACCATGCAACCGTTCAAATACTTCTCTTCCTTTGCTCAATCTTTTTTTGAAACGTTATGTGGACCAATTGTACAAGGCTGCATTCTAACCCAAGACATTAGCCTAACATCTTAAATAATTGCGTCCCTTCGAATTGTGAAATACAAAAGGTTGAAGTGATATCTTTGGTCTAGGAAAAGGGGAGTGCTTGATGATATTATAAAGATTGGGAGCAAGCAATGAAGAAAAAAAATTTATGCCAAGAAAAAAGAACATGTTTCATTACACAAAGGACTAGGATGGATGGGGATGGCTTGGAGAGGATGAAGAGGTTGAGAGGACAAAGAGGTTCATTGAGATTCTACACCACAAAGAAGATCCCTTTTCATGTAAGAAAAGATTTATTGCCCACCAAGAGACAGGGGGGGGGGGGGTAGGGGGACCACCCACAAAGTAAGTGGGTTCTTCCCAAGTGAGTAAATGCCCCAACCGACGGTGGGGACAAGAGGAGGGCTAGTGGAAGGCAATAGGGACCAAGGGTTCATAGAAATTTATTTTGATGATTTTTGTGTTTGCTTGACCATTGATCACCTAGCTTGCCTTTAAAAGCCTTTGCTAAATGCAACTAGGCAAGAATATTTCTTAACCTAGAAAAATGTGTCTTTTGTGCCAAAGGAGGCATCTTGCTTGGAAAATAATTCCAATTAAGGCATACAAATCAAGCCTTCAAAGATATGAGCAATATAGAAAATGCCAAAACACAATAATTTGACACAAATCAATTCATTTAGTAGGTACCGAATGAGAAGCTCTTGGGATGGTTTATAGTGCTAAAAATATTTGACACTATTTTCATGGAAGTCCTTTCATTTTCTGTGTTCATCACCAAGCTCTATTATGTTTGATTAACAAAAATACCACCCAAAGACACTTGGTGCATTAGATGTTGTTATTATACGCATTCACATTCAAGATTATCTACAAATTGAGAAAGTTGCATGCAACTATAGACTGCCTGTCATGTCTACCTAGGCTGGACCAAGTTCAAGGTGTTACCACCAAGCTTTCGGATGCATAACTATTTGTAGTTGACATTTCTAAAGCCGACTATGATGAGATTCTCTAGTACTTCTTATAGGCCACATTTCCTAAGAATATGCCCCAAGGCAAGTGCATATTGCTTTCCTTGTAGACTTGGAAAAGTATAGCTTAGTCGTAGGCCAACTCTATTGCCATGGAATAGATGGGGTCCTGCATAGATGTGTTCTTTTTCATGAATGCATGAGTAGTTGTGCTTAATGAGGTACACACCAAGCTCACTAGAGGACATTTCAGTGGAGAGCAAATAATTTTTTGTTGGAGTACCCTATGTTGAGATGCTCATGCTTGTTGCCTAGAATGTGACATATGTCACAAAATGGGTAGCTTACTAGTATAACATCACATGCCCCTCTAATTAAGTCAACCTTGGGAAGCATTCTAATGTTTGGCTTGGAAATTACATAGGTCCATTCAAGAACTTATCTCACTATACACGAAACATGTACAACGTACATTCTTTTTTCCATCAAGCGGGCAAAGGCCAAGGCATTGAGAGAGAACTTTTCTTTGAGGATTGACAAGTTCATATATGAGTGTATCATCTGTAGTATGATTTCCTAATACATGTTGTTAGTGACCAAGGAACACATTTTATTATGAATGGAGGCTTCACTTTCTAGATACCGGACTTCATGTTCATTGATCGAGTGGTGAATATGTATTATCGTCACTAGAATGGCCACAGCGAGTTGACCAATAAGGTTCTCAAGTCAATTCTCATGAAGACAGTCAGCAAGCATTTCCAAGATTGGGATACCAAGTTACATGCAACGTTATATGCATATAGAGTAGCCTACAAGGAAATACAAATTTGACTGCATTCATGATGGCCTATGGGCTTGAGGCAATGATTCCTTTGGAATTCCTTGTACCAAGCCTTTAACTAGTAGGTAAGGATCAACTCGAGAAACAATGCTTGTCCTATTGTATAGTTTTGAGCTAGGTCCTCTCAAGTTGAATGTCAAACTCAGTTACAATGGATCCTACCAACTTATTGAGGCCTTCACTAATGGGACAGTCTAACTGTCGGATTTGCAAGGCAAGGTTGTACTTGATCTCTTTAATGGAAGCTGAGTAAAGCTGTACCAAGTTAAACTTCGTAACAATGGAGGCTACCTACCTATTGAGGTCTTCACTATTGGGACAGCCTAACCATCTTATTTTTATGGCAAGGTTGTACTTGATCTCTCTAATGGAAGCTGAGTAAAGCCATACCAAGTGGAAACTTGTCTTTCTCAATTCTAAGACCCAATTCACATTGGGTACTTCCACACAAACCGGGCATTCCAAGATAAGCAATAATTGAGTCATTATGACCATAATCCTCTAGCTAGTTCAACTATTCTAAGGTGTCACATGAACCCATTCAATGTGATGGTGTTGTTGGGCAAATTAATGTAATAAGGACCCCTTTCTTGCTTGAGCTAGTTCTCTCGCCTCAAAGCTCCATTGCCCACAAAAGTTTGGCAGGATTTTACCCTCTAATAGGCAACTTTATGCCTCAGAGGAATTAGAGAATCTATTCTCTCTACTGTGTGTGCCGCCTCACTCTCTCTGATGATTTTTTTAATATTTTAGGTTGTATGTAACGAATCAATCTAATTCCTTTAATCGTGCATGTATTTTACTACGAGCTAGCTTATATTCAAATTTCAGCTCAAATGGTTCACGAGTTGAGGAGAAATTGACAAAAAAGCAATCACCCATCATGAGCTTGGCTACGACAACCTAACGAGGCAATTTTGCCTCTCCTTTATTGTGCTTATTCTCTACTGAAAGGCTTTCTTTTGGCATAAAAAGCCCCTTGAATGGTTCTCATATTGGTGAGAAATCAGTCCTCCAAGTTTCTACTATTTTGGTAAAGCTTTTTTGACAGCTTTGGGAAGTTTAATGCTAGCAATGAGTGAAAATATGTTAAGGATTATGCATTAACAATAGTTGATGCAATCGACTCAACAAAGTGAAAATATGTGTTAAGGATTATGTATTAACAATAGCTGATGCAATTGACTCAATATCTGTAATACATAGGGCCTAACTCCTTTGTTTTGTTCAGACCTTTCACAAACCTGACCTTCTTGTCTTTCAACCTATCATGCTCCATAGTGCCAAATCGTTTCATGCTAACATAATCCATATTCACAACATATAATGTAATGGTAACACAAACTTAGTTCCCAAAGCACTCCATGACAATCCAATAACACATTATCAAACCCAAAGTGACGTAACCAATCAATCATGCTCTAATTTTTGGTTTAGAAATAGTAGTGCAAAGAAAATTCATGCTTAAATATTCATTTTCGATTATCTCTCATGATTCATGAAATTCATGAAAGGAATAAAGCAAATAGACAAGGAATAAGTTACATGCAAGGTCGTATTACAAAAGTCTGCTTGTAGGCATTAATCTAAGGAATGCAATTGAAAAAATAAAGTAAAATCAAAGTTTTATACTATTGTTGTTCCTTTACCTCCATCTATAATGCATGGCAAGTTGCACACGAGTGGCCAACTTTAAGGGCATCTAAAGTCTTATTATTAGTGTAGGATGTGAAATAAAAAGTAAACGGTTGCTCTCAATCTTAATAAACCATAAGTAAACTGTGTGATGAAGCGCATTAAACTATTTCTCATTGCACATAGTTGAAATCTCATTAGACCTCATAGTTGCACTACTACACGGTTGAACTCTCATTACACATCATGATTGCACTAATTCCACAAAAAAACGCATACAAACTAATCCAAATGCTTCTAAGAACAAGCCTTCTCATCTTTATATAACATAGGACTAACGTGAAAAAATAGAACTCCAAATTAAATCCTTGACAAATGCTAAAACCTCAAAGTCTCCATACTATCATTGTAAACCACCATTGCATGCATCTGCACGTCTTCTTAAAAGCTACTGCCAAGATAGAAATATGTGACTATTCAACCACTAATCTCAAGTGATTTTATGACCAAAATAAGATGAATCTAGCTCAATGGAAATTCGAGCAAACTTTTCACGAGTTCTTAATGCACTAAAATGGTACAACCAAAATAATAAATATGACTTTCATTAATAATTAGAGCAGATATTATTGGGTCTATTCCAATCCAACTTACACTGTTGATGACTATGATGAGAAGCTCATCATCCTAGCACTATCATGGAATAGCTCAGGTGTGGGCTGCAGAATGCTCTTCAACAAAAGCCTTGATATCACTGAGCAAAATAGGCGAAAGGTGGAAAAGAGGAAACAGTGGGAAACAATGGAATCCACCTTTGTAATAAACAAGCCTTACCTCCTTCCCTGAGCTCTTCAATCCCTTAACATAATTCATCTGTCTGTCTTTGAGCCCATCATGCTCGGCAACAAGCACCATAGACGGAGGTAATGCCACATTTTTCAACGCAGACGTATCCACATTCGCTGCAGGATGGTCCCTGCTCTCTCCCTCTGGAAGAAATGCCCTCCAATACCAATCCCTATGGCTCAAACACGACAGTGGTGCATCTGCTAAACGTATCTCCGATTCTGTTCGTACCTCTCCTCCAAGCGATGGAAACATCGCTATTTGCCCTACCACTCTCACTGGCTCTAGCTCCTCACCCGCTGCCATACACCCCACATGATGCACAATATTCCCCCCCGCACTGTCCCCCATCAGAAAGCATCGAGATGAATCTGCAAAGGCCGGGAGATGGTTCTTGCCCTCTGTTCGAACCCACTTAAGGGCCGAGAAGCAATCCTCGTAGGCTGTTGGATAGCGGTACTCCGGCGAGCGCCTGTAATCCACAGAAATGACCACGACCTGTAATTCCCGGCACACACGCCTGCAGAAAGAGTCGTAGAGCGAGTGGTTTGCACGGAGGAGTGCGAAGCCACCGCCATGGAAAAAGAAGACGATGGGCAGCTTGGATTCCGTGGATGGGTTGGGCTGGTTGTTGGGCGTGGGAGAGGGAAGGAAGAGGCGAACCCAGACGCCAGAATGCGGGTCAATGACGATGTCGTGAGTCGATACTCCAAGGACTGGCTTGATACTAGCAGCAGTCTTGAGCTCAAGCAAATCTGCCAAGCTACGATTGATGAATCCATCGTTGCGAAGGACTAGATTAGCATTGAGTTTGCCGATTTTGCCGACGGCACGCCAAAGCAAAGAGACGGGAGCACCATTCTCAGAGGAGCAGTCGTCGCTAGCCATGTTCACGACCACAAAACTATGCTTTCCTTCAACGCCGTTACAGTATTGAACACGAGTGATGAACACAGTTTTTATTTATCACAATTGATGAACACGGCACCTTCTCGTTGCACCGACTAAAGGCCTTATGACTTCAATGCCTACGTCCTCTGGCCCTTGAGCCCCATGGTTCATCTTCTCCGATTTGACTTCTCCGCCCACTATTTTAGCTTCAACTTACAATTGATCGATTAAACAAAATCTAGGGAGCACTTGAGTTGAGTGGTTTTGTGAGGAAAGGAAATTAGAGAAGTCAAATCGCAGAGTGAGTCAAAATCGATTAACCTAGGCCTAAATCGATTAATTGTCAATTGCTTGGCCTGCATCCATCCATCAATCCTTCGAAGCTTTCAAGCAACAGCGATTTTTGGTTCTCTGCAGATCTCGCCCAGCTTTTGTGGCATGTAGCAGATCGTCGAGCGACTGCATCCACAACAGGCCTTTCGGGTTTGGGAAGATTTTGGGCAATCGCGGCATCCAGAGGAATTCGGTACATTGCTTGTGCAGCCAGTTGATCGGTCTCCTTTCATCGAAATCTCGACTCGGAACGAGATTTGGCAATCGTGGTAATGTTGGAGAAGAAGCCTCGATCGATTCATCGCTTTTGCCCAATCGTTTTCTAGTTCTTCGATTTTGACTCTCTATGGATTTGACTTCTCTAATTTCCTTTGCTCACAAAACCACTCAACTCAAGTGCTCACTAGATTTATGGGAGAAAATCTGGAAGAAAATATGGGAGGCCAGGTGCTATCTTGGCCCCATTTCCCACCAAACTGCTACAATGTCATAAGGTCTTAAAAGATATGAGTAGCATGACCCATCTACGATGGGTTAGAGACCCGCTCCGCTAGGTCTTAAAGTTGGGATCATAGGTTGCCTTAAATTGCAAGGAGTAAAATTTAAGGTTTTTTAATGAATCTCAACCTTTGAAAACTTTTATGAAAATTTTAATTGAATCTCAACTAAGAGCATTTAGTTGGGGAAAATGCTTTTTGTAGCATTGCAACCCCCCTCCCCCCTGTGTGTGTGTGTGTGAAAGCAACTGGCTGTATGTAAATATCTCAACATTTGTATGCTTCTTAATAGATTCCTAATCAAATCCCAATGAAGTCCTAGTAGTGCCTTTATTCATAATGTGATCTTAATTAATTGAATTAAACTCATCCACTATAATCAATTATCGCATTAATTACCTTAAATTGATTTTACATTTAAAGGTATAAATTGTGTGTGTGTGTGTGTGTGTTTCAAGAATTTTAATTTGAACAATAATTAAAATGCATTTAATTCAAAATTAAAGAAATAAAATTTTGGAGGAGAACCTTATTTTCAAGAAGGGTTGTGTGTGAATGCATGCAACCTCATGTATTGAGGTCTTATCAATATGGCTCACAATATTATTGTGATCAATGTGTGTATATGAGGATAATGTTTGTACATGTGCTTAAGAGTGTGTGTGGGCTTTGTGTGTGCATTATGGATGAGTGCGTGTGTCTATGTATGGGCCAGTGCAAGTGCATGGTATGCATTTGTGTGTTTATGTACAATTGAATATAATATTGTATTCATGTACATGTGTGTGTGTGTGTGTGTGTGTGAATGCGCATCATATGCATGTGCACCTATGAATGTACATCATGAATATGTTCATCCATGCACGTGACTCGTGATGAGTGTGAGAATCAAGTGCGAGACCAAAGAAAACAAAAAAGGAAGGGCTTGATGGTCGATCTATTCTAACAAATGATGAACTGTGCAAAATTCTCAATCATTAATCCTTCTATAAAGCCATCACGGGAGAGAATCCTACTGAAGCTTATCTTCTTTTGGACATGCATACTTGCATAGTAACGGATTATTTTGACACTGAGTGGCACATCCAAGGATTTAGCTCCAGCAACGCTTTCATCATCTATAAAGATTCCATCACCAACAGCTTTCACCATGCTCTCCACCAAGTCTGCGAGCTGGCGAAGTATTAAAATGAGATCATCGCACCTATTGTAGACCTTGAATGTCCAAGGATGGTGTTGTGAATGCAATCTTTTTGGGTTGTGTGTATAAAGTGCATGCTTCTCTTCCTCCCGTGAAGTCCAAAACTTTGAGTGTCATTAAGAAACTTACCTTCACTGCGGGTCGTTGTGGCTATGGAATTGCCTCTCCTTAAAGAATCCTTGGATGTCTTCCTCCTTGGTGATGGCATTTTCTCTCACATGAGCTCCCTAGCTCTGGCTATGGTGCCTTCCATCCCTCCCTCACATCCTTCATAGTGCTTTGCTATGTTTCTTGTTTTTTAAAAACATGGGTGGCATAAAGGTGTGTTGGTGGGCAAGTCTCTTGGACAATGGAACAAGGCCCGTGTGAGAAAAGAAGGGGCTAAGTGGAGGGAGAAGACATGCACATGTGACATCAATACCACTCCGTTCCTCCCTAAATTTCAAAAACCCATGATTCACTGTTAGGGAGGGTGCCTCCTTGCTTGCCATGTGGCACCATTTGCTCATCACGCTCTCCCAATCACCTCCACTCTGGCTCCTCTTGCCACATGGCAACTCTTCCTTAAGAAATAGACCAGAAAGCTATAGCCTCATGCATTATCTTTCCTAGTATACTAAAGACATTTCATCTCATGAAGATGATGCAGGTATACTCTTGATATGTATACTCTTCATGAATACTCTAAAAGCTCATCACCACCTTTAAACTCTCTTGTTTTTCTCTTGGCACAATGGTATTTAAGCTTGTCTCTTCCCCTCTACACTTTCTCTCATCTCTTCCTAGCTATCTCACCACTACCTCGTCTCTCGTCTCTTTCAATTCCCCTTATAGGATCACATCCCCTTACCCTCCCTCTAGTCTTTCTCCCTTCATGACCTTCACCCCCTCCTTACAACAACTGCTCTCTTAGCCCCCTCACCTTTGCTCCACCTTGCCCTCCCCCTCCATGTAGCTACCCCCTCAACCCCCTCGCCTCCACTCTCTTTATGGCTTCTCCCAGACCTCCCCTCTCCCCTCCCCTCCCCTCTCCTTCTGGCTAATGTCAACATACAATGTTGCTTCATCCTCTTTTTGAAGCTCGTGCAAACTACATGAGGAACAACCAAATGTTCCAATCTAACGCAATTGCATCTAATCACATCTACTATCGATAATCCCTTAATATTAAAAAGGGCTAATAATTTTCCATGGAACATGTGGATTGTAATCTCTTAAACATTTGATTGTGCCAAGAACTTTGACAAAGTATCAATGGTGATTATTATTTTGCAACTAGGCTTCGCAACTATCAAACTTAAAAAGCATCCTTTTGATGTTTCATATTAGATATCAAGCCTATACAATGTTGAGTGCTTTGGTAGAGCACTTTAGATCCAAAACTTAGTATAGCATTCAGATACATACCTTAGTGGTTTAAAATGATGTTTCACTATTAAAGATCAAGCCTTTACAATGTGAGTTCTTTGGTAGAGCATTTAGATCCAAAACTTGCTATAGCATTCATATCCATACCTTAGTGGTTTAAATGAATGGTAATTGAAATGCATTCCCTTGCTTTAAAAATGTCCATTTTTTTGTCCAAACATGGTGGTGTGGAGCTACTCAAACTACCTAAAAAGGGAAAGTTAAATTTACCATTTTGTGAGGCAAGAGAGGTCACTTTTCCTATGAAGAAACCACTTTTTGAGCCAACATTAAATTCAATGGTAGTGTGATAAATTGTGGCAGAGCCATGGTGGAAAAGAGGGAAGAAACCTAATAAGAGTTCTGTAAGAGTTGTCTGACCTTTTGTTAAGCTTTCTTAGTAGGTTGATGTAGGAAACCTCATTGTCTTGGAAATGCATTGCATCCCAATTGTTGTTTTTACGCATCTTTGTTTGGAATCTATTAAGTCTTATCTCGACACACCACTTCCAAGTTGAGAGAAAAATCATAGCAAGTATGGAATTAACACAACTTCCGAGTTGGGAGACAAATCATAGCAACTATGGAATGCATTTATCATGTTGTGCCTCAATGTTCTCAGTCTGGTGCATTGGAGATTTGAAAAACATTAAGTGATATAGCAATCTTTTGTCCATATGAACAAATGTGTCATGGGTCTCTAGCATTGCAGTTAATAGCCCAAAATTCAAGAAATCTATTGAATATTTGACGTTTGTTCTTGCAAGCATACAATCTCCCATCAATACTTCATGATCGATGTGTAGTCTCCAAACATGATGGGATTAAAAACTTGCACAAAAGTCAAATCTATTAATCAAGGGTATATCTAAAGCAGATTCACGGGGCTTTACATTCAAGGTCCAACTTTACTTCTCCCGCACATAGTGATAATGCACCTCAATGTGCTTTGTTCTAGCAGGATGGACTGGGTTATTTGCCAAGTGTATACTGCTCATGTTGTCACAATAAATGACAACTTGCCCATCTGTAGACTGATGCATACCACAAAGTAGCTTATGCAACCAAGCTACCTCATATGCAGCCATTGCTGCACCCCTATACTCAGCCTCTATGCTAGACAAGGCAACTGTAGGCTGTTTCTTGCTACTCCAAGTGACTGCAGCACTCCCAAAAGAGAACATATATCCACTTGTAGATCGTCTATCAGAAATACTACCAGACCAATCAGCATCAATGTATCCATGCAACTGTATCTGAACCCCAGTGTGAACCCCAGTCTCATAAAATAGTCCATACTGCAATGTGGACTTCACATACCTTAGTATGCATCTAGCTGCATCCAAATGTGGTTTCCTTGGAGCCTACATAAACTGACTTACCAACCCAATAGCATAGCTCAAATCTGGCCTGGTAATAGTCATATAAATCAAACTTCCTACTATGCATCTATACATAGTAGGGTCTTCCAAATGCTCACCTACATCTGCGCTCAGCTTCACATTCTGCTCCAAAGGAAATGAAATAGGCTTACAGCTTGTCATCCCATATTTGGACAGCATGTCCAATCCATACTGCCTCTACAAGAGCCATTTCCACTTGTGGCTCTAATCACCTCAATGCCCAAGAAGTAATGCAGCTCTCCCAAATCCTTCATCTCAAAATTTTGCTTCGATTGCATTTTCACATGAAGGATATCTTCATCACTATCACCTGTGATGATCAAATCATCAACATAAATGACAAGCAGCATAATGCCTTTCTCTGTTTTTCTCACATGAAGTGAGAAATCTGCCTTGGAAATCTTAAAGCCAATAGTGACAAGATACTGTCCTATCTTGTCAGACCATGCTCTGGTTGCTTGCTTCAAGCCATACAAGGCTTTCTTCAACCTGCAAACAAACTCAGGATGAACAGCATGAACATAACCTGGTGGCTGCTCCATATAGACCTCTTCTTGCAAATCACCATGCAAGAAAGCATTCTTTACATCCATCTGATTTGAAGACCATCCCTTTGATGCAGCCATAGCGATGAGTGCTCTTACGGTTGCCATCCTTGCAACTGGACTGAATGTTTCTTCATAGTCAATGCCATATGTCTATGCATACCCCTTGACAACTAATCTTGCCTTGTATCTATTCACAGAACCATCTACATTATGCTTCACTTATAAACCCACTTGCAGCCAATTGCATTCTTGTCTTTAGGCAAAGGCACCAATTCCCATGTAACATTCGCTTCCAAGGCATCCATTTCTTCATCCATGGCTTTCTCCCATTTTTCTTTTCCCATGGCTTGCTCAAAAGAAGTGGGTTCTGGTTCATGTATCACTTTGACCATATAGGCATAGTGAATGGCTGTAAATCCATCATATTTCAGCCTATCCATAGGATACCTAGCTCTGGTAGACCTGCGCAAAATAGGCTCACTATCAGGTGCTCTCAAAACATCCCTTGTCTTCCTTACTCTAGGTGTAACAACAGAAGGAATACCCAACTCATCATCAAGGCTCTATTCTAAGCCACTGGATTCACCATCCACATAAGAGTGACCTGCATTCACATAAACCATGGGATGCTGATCTACTTTCTCTTTTCCTTTTCGTGATACTTGCATGTGATACTTGCATACCACTATCTGCATTGCTTTGAGGAGATCCTCCTGATCTCAATCTGCCTGTCCATGGCAAGGTATGTGAACCACTGCTAGAGGACACTACAGGTCCGCTAATATTTCTTGATTGCTGCTGTGAATTCTGTGCAGCATTACCATTTTGTGCATCTACATCATCAATCACATTTACTGGTTTATACCAACTGCTCATCTCATAAAAAACAACATATCTGCTCACTTTAAATTACGAGTAGAAGGATTATAGCATCTGTATCCTTTCTACTGTAGAGAATAACCAATAAAGATGCACTTCTCAGCTTTTGGATCCAACTTGGATCTCAAATCATCTGGCACATGAACATAGGCAATGCAACCAAAAAATTTCAAATGAAAAATATCTGGTTTCCTACGAGTATACCTCTCCTCTGGCGTCATGCCTGTGAAGATAGTGGCAGAGAAGGAAGGAGTCTCACTTGTGGCTTCTCACAAACACAATGGGGAAATACACACAAAGGTGGAGGCTGAAAACAGTTTTCCTCTTCTTAGTTGTGAAAGCCAAAAGAACTCTAGTACAAAGAAATAGAAGAACCCTATATGTGGGTCTCAAACCAAACTCAGCTAACTAAGGTGGGATACTAACTGAGCCACGAAATAGAGTACATTAGGATAGCTGTCATACACCTATTATTCATGGGTGGTGTACCAACCGCATTTGCAGCTAACAAGTCGGTGACATAAATGCACAACGGTCACCCTGGCATATCACGAGTGGAGCTCGATATCTCAACACTCCCCCTCGAGCTCAATCCCAATTCCTGCACACCAAGCAGGTCTTTGAACTTGCGCAGCTTCTTTGCGCCCAATGCCTTTGTGAATATGTCAGCTACCTGATCCTCTGTGTTGACATAAACTAGATGAATAAGACCTAGTAAGACCTTCTCCCGCACATAGTGATAATGCACCTCAATGTGCTTTGTTCTAGCATGATAGATTGGGTTAGTTGCCAAGTGTATACTACTCATGTTGTCACAATAAATGACAACTGGCCCATCTGTAGACTTATGCATATCATAAAGTAGCTTATGCAACAAAGCTACCTCACATGCAGCCATTGCTGCACCCCTGTACTCAGCCTCTGTGCTTGATAAGGCAACTGTGGGCTATTTCTTGTTGCTCCAAGTGACTGCAGCACTCCCAAAAGAGAACACATATCCACTGGTAGATCCTCTATCAGAAAAACTACCAGCCCAATCAGCATCAGTGTATCCATGCACCTGTATCTGAACCCCAGCCTCATAAAATAGTCCATACTGCAATGTGGACTTCACATACCTGAGTATGCATCTAGCCGCATCCAAATGCAGTTTCCTTGGAGCCTGCATAAACTGACTTACCAATCCAACAACATAGCTCAAATCTGGCCTGGTAATAGTCATATAAATCAAACTTCGTACTATGCGTCTGTACATAGTAGCATCTTCCAGAAGCTCACCTGCATCTGCGCTTAGCTTCAAATTCTGCTCCAAAGGAATTGAAATAGGCTTACAGCCTGTCATCCCATATTTGGATAGCATGTCCAGTCCATACTGCCTCCGCAAGAGCCGTATCCCACTTGGTGATCTAATCACCTCAATGCCCAAGAAATAACGCAGCTCTCCCAAATCCTTCATCTCAAACTTCTGCTTCAATAGCATTTTCACATGAAGGATATCTTCATCACTATCACCTGTGATGATCAAATCATCAACATAAATGACAAGCAGCATAATACCTTTCTCTGTTTTTCTCACAAAGTGAGAAATCTGCCTTGGAAATCTGAAAGCCAATAGTGACAAAATACTGTCCTATCTTGTCAGACCATGCTCTAGGTGCTTGCTTCAAGCCATACAAGGCTTTCTTCAACCTACAAACAAACTCAGGATGAACAGCATGAACATAACCTGGTGGTTGCTCCATAAAGACCTCTTCTTGCAAATCACCATGTAAGAAGGCATTCTTTACATCCATCTGATGAAAAAACCATCCCTTTGATGCAGCCATAACAATGACTACTCTTACGATTGCCATCCTTGTAACCGGACTGAATGTTTCTTCATAATCAATGCCATATGTCTGTGCATACCCCTTGACAACTAATCTTGCCTTGTATCTATTCACAGAACCATCTGCATTGTGCTTCACCTTATAAACCCACTTACAGCGAATTGGATTCTTGTCTTTAGGCAAAGGCACCAATTCCCATGTAGCATTTGCTTCCAAGGCATCCATTTCTTCATCCATGCCTTTCTCCCATTTTTCTTTTCCCATGGCTTGCTCAAAAGAAGTGGGTTCTGGTTCCTGTATCACTTTGACCATATAGGCATAGTGAATGGCTGTAAATCCATCATATTTCAGTCTATCCATAGGATACCTAGCTCTGGTAGACCTACGCAAAATAGGCTCACTTCTAGGTGCTCTCAAAACATCCCTGGTCTTCCTTACTCCAGGTGTAACAACAGAAGGAATACCCAACTCATCATCAATGCTCTGTTCTGAGCCACTGGATCCACCATCCACATAAGAGTGACCTGCATTCACATCAAACATGGGCTGATCTACCTTCTCTTTTTCTTTTCGTGATACCTGCATACCACTATCTGCATTGCTTTGAGGAGATTCTCTTGATCTCAATCTGCCAGTCCATGGCGAAGTATGTGAACCACTGCTAGAGGACACTGCAGGTCCACTAATATTTTGTGATTGCTGATGTGAATTCTGTGCAGCATTACCATTTTGTGCATCTACATCATCAATCACAATTAGTGGTTTATACCAGCTGCTCATCGCATAGAAAACAACATCTGTGCTCACTGTAAACTTACGAGTAGAAGGGTTATAGCATCTATACCCTTTCTGTTGCAGAGAATAACCAATAAAGACTTCTCAGCTTTTGGATCCAACTTGGACCTCAACTCATCTGGCACATGAACATAGGCAATGCAACCAAAAATTTTCAAATGAGAAATATCTGGTTTGCTACCAGTATACATCTCCTCTGGCGTCATGCCATGTATTGTTGCAGTGGGAGTCCTGTTCATTATGTAAACTGATGTAGCAACTGCTTCAGCCCAATAATAATCTGGTAGGTCTTTTTCATTTAGCATGGCCTGAGATACCTCTCCAATATGCCTGTTTTTCCTTTCTGCAAGTCCATTTTGTTGTGGGGTATGACTGCATGAATATTGCTGCTTTATGCCATGCTCCTGCAGGAACCTTGCAAACTCATTTGAGAGGTACTCTCCCCCTCCATTTGACCTTAGGCATTTTATTTGCAGGCCTGTTTCTTTTTCAACCATAGCTTTAAAATCTTTGAAATGCCCAAACACTTCACTTTTCTTTTTCATAAAATACACCCAAACTTTTCTGCTATAGTCATCAATAAAAGTGACAAAATAATGATAGCCTCCAATAGATGCAGCTTTAGTAGTCCACACATCAGAGTGGATTAATTCCAATGGCTTCTTACTCTCTTGAACATGTCTAGGAAATGGTTTCCTTGCTTCTTTTCCAAATTGACAGGCTTCACATACCTTATGCATTTCTGCAACCTTGAATTTAGGCAATCCTGCAACAATATTTTGGGCCTGCATTAATTTAAGTCGCTGTACATTAACATGACCAATGCGTTTATGCCAGATATCAATATCTGCAACTACACCGGTCCCATGTGCAAACATTGCTGCACTCAATTCAGGCATGTCCGCATCCAACATAAACATCCTGCCCTTCTTCTTTCCTTTTGCTATCAAGCGACCATTATTTTTCATATCCTCAACAAAGCATCCATGAGGATTAAATCTGACCTACAAGCCCTGCTCAACCATTTGACCAACAGAAACCAGGTTCTTGGTGATATTCGGGACATGAAATACATCAGATAGGTATTTGTTTCTCCCATCCTGCATAGACAAAGGAATTTTAACAATCTACACAATAGGATGTGTAGTATCATCACCATTCTCCACAAATCTTGGTCTTTCCATTTTCCTTGCATCCTGCATCCATTCTGTATGACCTGTCATGTGGTTTGACGCACCTGAGTCGACATACCACACATCATTGCTTTCTTCTGCACTTGTCACAAAATTGGTCATGTGCTGCACCATAAATAGATGCTCATTTCTATCATCACCCTGTCTACTAGAAGATGCATAATTCCCTTGCTGCAATTTTCCATTCATGATGTCATTCTACTTTTTAAAGCAGTCTTTAGCCTGTCCCATTTTACCACAATAGTAGCATTCAACATTGTTGTTTGCATTTTGGCCTCTCTGCCATCCACCATGTCCTCTTTGGCTCCCCCTGCCTTTAGAGTTAGCACGTCCTCCTCCATAGGACTGGTTTTCTTGAGTTTGCTGCATATTCTGATTTCTACCACGGCCTCCAGATCGGCCTGCTCTACCTCTGCCTCTATCTCTTCCAGCATTTGAGTAGAAGACAGTTTTTTTTGAAGTTCCTCCTGAAGAAGATGCACCACCATTTCTCTACTCTTCAAAAATTAGAAGAGCAAACATCTCCTCAAAATCAGGAAATTTTTCACGGATGGCAATGGATGTCCGGAATTGTGCATAATCCTTTCCTAGACCATTCAAGGTCACAGAAGCTAAATCATCATCTTCCACTGGCGACCCAATGGAAGCAGGTGCATTTGCAATTTTCTTCACATTCATGTGGTAGTCATTGATGCTCATATTTTCTCTCTGCACATTGTGCAACTCCTGCTTGAGCTGCATTTTCCTGGCTTGCGTATTTGTGCTGTACATTTTTGCCAAAGTATCCCATGCCTCCTTTGGCGTACTTGCATTCTTAATATGCACAATGATAGAATCTGAAATACTGATAGATAGCTAGTACATAACGTTTCTGGCTCTCTCATGCCATCCTTTAAATGCCTGCATTTCCTGTTGATTGGGAACATTAGGAAGAAATGGTTCTTCTTCATTTCCTGTAATGAACTCCCAATAGTCTTTTCCCATAAGGAAGTTCGTCATTCTAAACTTCCATGCTTGGAAGTTGTTCTTGTCAAGCTTTTCAGTGACAATCTATGAAAGAGAATCAAACGCCATTACAAAACACTACAAAATATTCTGTCACTGCAAAAAACACAGCTTCTGCCTCACAAGGGCAAATCTGCAAAACTGACGAAAGTGGTTTTTGACCACACAGTCACTTCCTAGTGACGATTTTGCATGAACAGGATATAAGGATGATTTTGTAACTCCCAATATCTCTGTTCATAGGCATACAATGCAATTTATGTGGCAACTTTTCATTGACCTGCAGAGCAGTTTGCGGAGAACTTCTGCCTCCAAAACGGGCCCCAAAATGGCCTCGAATCAGAAAAATAAAGTCACTCAGGGCTTTGCCCTAACCCGCAGCATATACTGCCCTCTCGCCACACTGCGAAGGGTGTCTCAATCTGAGACAATGCACTCTTGCACTTTCCAGATGTGCTACCTGCAGAGATTTGCTCCCAAACTCGAAAAAGGAAAGCAACACTGGTCCTCTTACCAAGACACCGTGAACTTGGTTTTCTTTCTTGAGCTCCTTACCACGAACCAGGCTCTGATACCATGTGAAGATAGTGGGAGAGAAGGAAGGAGTCTCACTTGCGGCTTTCTCACATACACAATGGGGGAATACACACAAAGGTGGAGGCTGAAAACAGTTTTCTCTTCTTAGTTGTGAAAGCCAAAAGAACTCTAGTACAAAGAAATAGAAGAACCCTATATGTGGGTCTCAAACCAAACTCAGCTAACTAAGGTGGCATACTAACTGAGCCACGAACTAGAGTACATAAGGATAGCTATCATCCAGCTATTATTCATGGGCGGTGTACCAACCGCATCTGTAGCTAACAAGTCGGTGACATAAATGCACAACGGTCACTCTGGCATATCACGAGTGGAGCTTGATATCTCAACGATGCCATGTATTGCTGTAGTGGGAGTCCTGTTCATTATGTAGACTGCTGTAGCAACTGCATCAGCTCAATAATAATTTGGCAGGTCTTTTTCGTTGAGCATGGCACGAGATACCTCTCCAATATGCCTGTTTTTCCTTTCTGCAAGTCCATTTTGCTGTGGGGTATGATTGCATGAATATTGCTGCTTTATGCCATGCTCCTACAAGAAACTTGCAAACTCATTTGAGAGGTACTCTCCCCCTCCATCTGACCTTAGGCATTTTATTTGCAAGCCTGTTTCTTTTTCAACCATAGCTTTAAAATCTTTGAAATGCCCAAACACTTCACTTTTCTTTTTCATAAAATACACCCAAACTTTTCTGCTGTTGTCATCAATAAAATAATGACACCCTCCAATAGATGCAGCTTTAGTAGTCCACACATCATAGTGGATTAATGCCAATGGCATCTTACTCTCTTGAACATGTCTAGGAAATGGTTTCCTTGCCTGTTTTCCAAATTGACAGGCTTCACATAACCTATGCATTTCTGCAACCTTGAACTTAGGCAATCCTACAACAATTTTTTGGGCCTGCATTAATTTAAGTCGCTGTACATTAACATGACCAACGCGTTTATGCCAGATATCAATATTTGCAACTACACCGGTCCCATGTGCAAACATTGCTGCACTCAAATCAGGCATGTCCGCATCTAATGTAAACATCCTGCCCTTCTTCTTCTTTTTTGCTATGAAGCGGCCTGTATTTTTCATATCCTCAACAAAGCATCCATGAGGATTAAATCTAACCTGCAAGCCCTGCTCAACCATTTAACCAACAAAAACCAAGTTCTTGGTGATATTTGGGACATGAAATACATCAGACAGGTATTTCTTTTTCCCATCCTGCATAGACAAAGGAATTTTACCAATCTGCACAATAGGATGTGCAATATCATCACCAGTCTCCACAAATCTTTGTCTTTCCATTTTCTTTGCATCCTGCATCCATTTCGCATGACCTGTCATGTGGTTTGATGCACCTGAGTTGACATACCACGCATCCTTGCTTTCTTTTGCACTTGTCACAGAATTGGTCATGTGCTGCACCATAAACAGATGCTCATTTCTGTCATCACCCTGTCTACTAGAGGATGCATAATTGCCTTGCTGCAATTTTCCAGCATGATGTCATTCTGCTTTTTATAGTAGTCTTTAACCATATGACCCATCATTTTATCACATTAGTAGCATTCAACATTATTGTTTGCATTTCGGCCTCTTTGCCATCCACCACGACCTCTTTGGCTCCCCCTGCCTCTAAAGTTACCACGTCCTTCTCCATAGGAGTGGTTTTCTTGAATTTGCTGCATATTCTGATTTCTGCCACGGCCTCCAAATCGGCATGCTCTACCTCTGCCTCTACCTCTTCTAGCATTTGAGTAGGAGACAGCTTCTTTTGAAGTTCCTCGTGAAGAAGATGCACCACCATTTCTCTACTCTTTAGAAATTAGAAGAGCACTCAACTCCTCAAAATCAGGAAAATTCTCACGGACGGCAATGGATGTCCAGAATTGTGCATAATCCTTCCTAGACCATTCAAGGTCACAGAAGCTAAATCATCATCTTCCACTCGCGACCCAATAGAAGCAAGTGCATCTGCCATCTTCTTCACCTTCATGTGGTAGTCATTGATGCTTATATTTCTCTCTGCACATTATGCAACTCCTGCTTGAGCCGCATTTTCCTGGCTTGCGTATTTGTGCTATACATTTTTGTCAAAGTATCCCATGCCTCCTTTGGCGTGCTTGCATCCTGAATATGCACAATCATAGAATTTGAAATACTGATAGACAGCCAGTACATAACTTTTTTGTCTCTCTCAAGCCAGCCTTTAAATGCCTGCAACTCCTGTTGATTGGGAACATTAGGAATAACTGGTTCTTGTTCAGCTCCAATAATGAACTCCCAATAGCCTTTTCCCTTAAGGAAATTCGTCATTCCAAACTTCCATGCTTGGAAGTTGTTCTTGTCAAGCTTTTCAGTGACAATCTGTGAAAGGGCATCAGACGCCATTACAGAACACTGCAAAATATTCTGTCACTGCAAAAAAACACAACTTCTACCTTACAAGGGCAAATCTGTAAAACTAACGAGAGTGGTATTTGACCACATAGTCACTTCCTAGTGACGAGTATGCATCAACAGGCAATAAGAATGATCCTTTCACTCCCAATATGTCTGCGCACAGGCATACAATGTTATGCGATAACTTTTCACCGACCTGCAGAACAGTGGTCGCATATAGCAAAAACAGGGCACTTTCTTGAGTGGATGCGGAAAACTTCCGCCACCAAAACGGGCCCCAAAATGGCCTCGAATCAAAAAAATAATTTCACCAAGGGCTTCGGCCTTTTCCCGTAGCATATACTGCCCTCTCGCCACACCGCAAAGGGCGTCCCACAGTGCACTCTTGCACTTTCTGGCTGTGCTACCTACAGAGATTTGCTCCCAAACTCGAAAAAAAAGGAAAGCAATACTGATCCTCTTACTAGGACAATGCGAACTTGGTTTGATTTTTTGAGCTCCTTACCACGAACGAGCTTTGATACCATGTGAAGAGAGTGGGAGAGAAGGAAGGAGTCTCACTTGCAGCTTTCTCACATAGAAATGGGGGAATATACACAAAGGTGGAGGCTGAAAATAGTTTTCCTCTTCTTAGTTGTGAAAGCCAAAAGAACTCTATATGTGGGTCTCAAACCAAACTCAGCTAGCTAAGGTGGCATACTAAGTGAGTCACTAACTAGAGTGCATAAAGATAGCTGTCATCCAGTTATTACTCATGGGCGGTGTACCAACCGCATCTACAGCTAACAAGTCGCTGACATAAATGCACAACGGTCACCTTGGCATATCACGAGTGGAGCTCGATATCTCAACAGGCACATACATCCATGACCCAGCTTTGTTGGTAGCCCAGCCTAGCGTAGGCGGTTATATACATCATCGACTAGCCATGACATGCGATTAGATGGTTGGCATGGGAGAATTTCTTGATCATCGGAGCCAAGATCATTATAATTCAATGGGATGAGGGGGGAGGAGCGGTGGCACATACACCCAGCTTTGCTGGTAGCCCAGCCTAGCGTAGGTGATCATATACACCATCATCTAGCCATGATGTGTGATTAGATGGTTGCCATGGGAGAATTTCTCGATCATCAAAAAATGCTAATCTAGGTAGCCTGTGAACTAGATGGCCCCTCATGCAAAGTCATTGTTATTACAGTCAACTGAAGAAAGGAAATATCAAAACAACACATTAGATTAGCATTGAGTTGGTTCATCAGGCTGTAATAACAACAATAGTTCTTGGTTATTACATTCTAAACTATTGTTATCATAGCGTGATACACCGACTGAATGCTAATCTAAGCTTGTAAACTTGATGGTCCCCCATGCAAAGTCATTGTTCTTATAGTCTGATTCCGGCTCAATGCTAATATGAGCCTATGAATTAGATGGTCTCTCTTTCACAATCATTGTTATTACAGTCTGATTCCTAATCTAAACCTATGAATTAGTCGGTCCCTCATGCATGATCATTGTCACTAAAACAAGCTCGGTGGTTGTTTGGGATTAGTATACTGTTTGGGATTTATATTTTTCCTTGTTTGGGATTTATTGATTGGGATTTATTGAAACAAGCGTAGTGGTTGTTTGGGATTTACTAAAGATTATATTTTGTGGGGGTTGCAGTTAATCCTAAACCAACAAAAATGCATTTTGTTGCTAGTGCCTACCTCCTCTAGCCTTAACTATCATACAACTAACTTGTCATATTCATCAATGTAATGTGTGGGGAATCTATCGGTACATGGGTCTTCAAAGATGGCAAAGATCTCACTAGATTACATCATTGAGCATGTCAAGATGGCTTGATTTGACAGATTAGAAGATGTGAACATTTACATCTTGGATAGCAGGAGAGCAAACTAGTTTAAAAACCCAATAGGTCTCGAGTGAAGGAATAGTAGAGGAACAGAGATGGAAAGCCACAGTCCTGCCTCTTGTCCTGAGCTTGATGAAGCCATTTCACAAGGGGTCCCTCGACAACCCAAGATTGTCATAGATGAGATTGATCACTTGGAGGAGGAACATAGAGTTCCCAAGAGTGTCATTTACAAGATGGTCATATTGCATGAGGAACTATGGGAAGGCCTTCAATACTATAAGAACCCACAGTTTGCGAAGTATGTTACTGAAGGCTCCCACTGTGTGAAGTGTCGTCGAGCCTGCGTCTTGGAATCCTTGCTTGGAATCCTTGCGTAAATATAAATTCCTTCAAAGATCTTAGACTTTATCTCTTGTAACCTTGGATATATATTACCCGAGTCTTTTTTAGGGGTTGACTACCCCTCTAATACAGTCGGCTTTACAATAGAACTTGAGTTAAGTACTAATTGTCTTCTTTGAAAAAAAAAGCGTAAATTGTTTTTGTATTTATTCATACTTAGATACGATGGTGGTCTCTTTTCAAAATGTAGAAGAGTAAAACTTGGTTGTATACTACCTGGGTATATAACTTTAGGGACTAACTATACATTTGGCTTTTCTATATAACTTGAGTTTTAAAGCAATAATTCGCCATTTATACTTCCTTGGATACGATTGCTTCACTCAGCTGAACCTTATAATTTGAAAATGTTGCATTTAGTTGGATTCGAAGGTTCTATTTTCTTATGATGACTGCTTCACTCATGACATGCGATTAGATGGTAATTCTAACTGTGTGATGTGTTCTTATAGTCTATCTTAGCTTAATGCTAGTTCTCATTCTAAACTATTGTTATTAACCCCTGACAAACCGACTGAATGCTAATCTAAGATTGTAAACTAGATGCAAAGTCATTATTATTACAGTCTGATTCCGGCTCAATGCGAATCTGAGCCTGTGAATTAGATGGTCCCTCATGCACAATCATTGTTATTACAATCAGTAGATTCCGACTAAATGCTAATCTGAACCTATGAATTAGATGGTCGCTCATGCACAGTCATTGTCACTAAAACAAGCTCAGTGGTTGTTTGGGATTAGTATACTATTTGGGATTTACATTTTCCCTTGTTTGGGATTTACTGAAACAAGCACGGTGGTTGTTTGGGATTTACTAAAGGTTATATTTTGTGGGGGTTGCAGGTAATCATAAACCAACAAAAATGCATTTCATTGCCAGTGCCTACCTCCTCTGGCTGGTGCCTACCTCCTCTAGCCTTAACTGGTGTTTGAGCTGACCCAATCACGATTGCATGATGTTCTAACCACTGAGCTGGTTTAGGACAATCACATTAAGTCCAAGCCAACCTAGCTCTGGTGTTTGAGCTGAACCAGCCACACGGTTGCATGATATTCCAACCACCGGGCTAGTTTAGGACAATCACATAACTGGTGTTTGAGCTGACCCAACCACGATTGCATGATGTTCCAACCACTGAGTTGATTTAGGACAATCACATTAAATCCAAGCCAGTATGGCTATGGTGTTTGAGCTGAACCAACCACACGGTTGCATGATATTCCAACCACCGGGCTAGTTTAGGACAATCACATAACTGGTGTTTGAGATGACCCAACCACGATTGCATGATGTTCCAACCACCGAGCTGGTTTAGGACAATCACATAAGTCCAAGCCATCCTGGTTCTGGTGTTTGAGCTGAACTAGCCACACGGTCGCATGATATTCCAACCATCGGGTTGGTTTAGGACAATCACATTAAGTCTAGGCCATCCTAGTAAACTATCCTAAAGCTCAATCACAAACAACCATCGGGCTAGTTTGGGCAACTACCGACCTGCGTTGTATCAAGAAATGAAACAAGTAAACTATTCCAAAGCTCAATCACAAGCAACCACCGAGATGGTTTAGGCAACCACTGACCTATGTTGTATCAAGCATGTGTATGATGTGCTCGTCAAACATCTTGTATCCTGTCTGCTTTCTACAAATGTCCTTGTTATTTGTAGAAACTCTCAAGAGATGCACGAAGAGTGGAAGTAATGCTTGATCATCTCGATCCGAGTAGTCTATGGGCTTCAACAGAATGCAAGAAAAGGAGAGACTGCCTAAGTGCAGAAGTCATTGCAATAGTGGTGACATTTTGGCACAAAAATACAAGGTGTTGGGTTGTCACTCTATGAACTTTAGAGTGCAGGCTTAAGCTTGTGAAGACTCGAAAATGGTATTTACCTGAATGGCCTGATGTTGTTTCCTCGAATGCTACCACCAATCATGACATCACAACTCGTTTTCTTTGCTCTGATGGTAATGATTGAATGCGTGCATCTGCAACAATTGCTTCTTACTGCTACTCTGCAAGGAGACTTGGCTCAAGGTGCAACATCAGAGATGACACTTTCGACCTCGGAGACCTTGCCTATGCTGCGGTACTCTTAGCTTCACTACGCCATCAAGCTCTTGAAAACTGATGTTTTCTTGCGCCAACATGCAACTTGACTTCTTGGATCTGAATCACACTAGGAGCATCTTTGAGACGATGATACATATTGCAACACTTAGGACTAATGCCAATATCTCCCAAAATGTGCAACTCGCCACATTTTAAGACACACTAAGCCGTAGCAGCTAGAGGTGTGAGCATAGCAACTTGCAACCGTGCATCACCAGCAAGATGCAAAGTAATAGCTTGTTCTATAGCACAGTGCTAATGAAGTATGCAATGTAGCGAGACATAGGTTTACATTTCTTACCAAAATCATAATGGGCCAACGAGGAAAAAAAAGAAAAGTAAATATGGGTATTATACGAACTTTCAAAGCTGTTGGTGGTCTCCGATGCTATGCTCCTCATCTTATGCCTTGTTGCTACCGCTTTGACTCAACAGGGCTGGAGAAGCCTTGTCCCTATAGTAGGATGCAAGGTACGGCTTATGCGTAGAGCAAATCCCTGGCATCATTCTGCAATGGAGAATTCTCATGTAAAGCTACAAGGGGGATAGGAATAGAGAGATGAAGTAGATGGCAAGATTGAAGGGAAGAAGGGCAATTGCTACAAATTGGGCTTTCTTGTGGAGCTGATAGTCTTTTTTGAGTTAGCAATCGCCTCTCCAAACCATCCCAGGAAGCTTCATCATGGTTTTCTCTCAAGTCCCTTCTCCAAAGCTTCATAGCAAAACACACATGCCTTGGATCCGCACTACCATAATTGAAATCGCAAATGCTTTATCTCCTTGATTATTGGGAGAATAGCCAGTAAATACGATGCAGGGGACATAAAGGATTGCTAAGGAATGCTGAATTTTCTAATTGTTGTTGAACGAACCTTATTTTAGAATTATTCTCTAAGGACTGCTGAATTTTCTAATTGTTGTTGAACGAACCTTACTTTAAAATTATTCTCTCTTAGGGCTGGCATAATGAGCAACACGGGCTTGTGATGAAGAGCCGAGATTTTAGTGAACTTGTGCCCCTAGGGCCTCATGCTTCTTGAGCTTGCATTGGAGGATAGCATTCAAAAAATCTATAACTTTGTAGCCTTTTGAGGCTCTTGGAACATTCCTCGTAATAGGGCCTGCAATTACCACCATCAAGCACAAAATGGCGATTCGCATCGACTTGAAGGAACCTTTAGAAAAACACAGATCGTAAATTGGGGAGGCGATGAAATGGGCAAATAAACTCACTATGCAAAGTGACCGTTATTGCATCATAGTGCATGACACCCTTTCTCGCCCACCATTGCCTTACCTCGCTCATGCTCGATAGAGGCTAATACCACATCTCGAGCCCTACCTCTGTAGCAGCAGCTCTAGCAATGGCAACTTGCACCCTTCGTCTGTCTCCAGCCTCTCCACCAGTTTTTAAGACCTGCACAATTACGATTAGAATGCAGATGTGGAGGGTGGAATTGGCACGTTGGAGAGCACCAAAAAAATAGGTCGACCAATTGATGGTGGGATAGAGTGGGGAAAAGCAGAGGTCGATGGAGTTGAGAAGTGACTTATGTTGGGGAAGAATGGAACCCAAGATTGTGGCTTTCACATACACTTCTTGCAGAGTGGAGGAGGTCCTTCAAAGTGACATCCCAGCAAGCTGAGACTTGGGCGGCAAACTCAAATTCAAATTCTAGAGGGAGCATGGTGGGCAAGGCATCTGCCCCCTGTCTGCTTGCTCTCCCCTAGTGCCACATGGCACGTCACAGCTTCTCTCCTCCTCTAGCAAGCACTGCAACGTGGTCTCTAGTCCCCTCCCTCCACTCCAAGCCTTCCATCTCTCCACCTCTTGTGCTACCGACACATGGTCAACTCTTGTGCCTCCCATCCTCCTTAAGAAATAGTATAGAAGTATAGGTATAGTTATAGATATAGATAGATGTAAGAGGGCACCTAGAGCACACCTATGCTCCCCACTAAGTTGTTACAGTGTTGAACTCAATTGATGAACATGGCACCTCACCAAAAGGGAGTTAACTAAGATATATGTAAAAGGGAGTTAACTAAGATATATGTAAGATAGTACCCAACTTTGGAGTACATCTATGCTCCCCACTAAGTCGTTGAAGTATTGAACACCATTGATGAACATGGCACTTGCTTGTGGCACTTTGACCCCATGTTGCACCATAATAGAGTTGACTAAGAAATTTGTAAGATAACACCCAATTTGGAGCACATGTATGCTCCCCTCTAAGTTAGGAGGATTGAACACGACCAATGAGCACAGCACCTACTTATGGCACTTGACATGTGGTACCATAAGGGAGTTGACTAAGAAATATGTAAGATAGCACCCAACTCTAGAGCACACCTATGCTCCCCTCTTAGTCATTTGATTGTTGAGCACGAATGATGAAACAACACCTACTTGTGGAACTTGGCCCCATGTGGCATTGGAAGGGAGTTGACTAAGAAGTGTATAAGATAGCACCCAACTTTAGAGCACACCTATGCTGTCATTAGAGTATTGAACACCATTGATGAACACGGCACTACTTGAATCACTTGACCTCATGTTGCATTGGAAGGGAGTTGACTACAAAATTTGTAAGATAACACCCAACTTTGGAGCACACCTATGCTCCCCCCTAAGTCATATTAAACAAAATTGATAAAGAAAATACCTCCTTGTGGCCTTTGACCCCATGTTGAATGGTATAGTATTGAACAACAGGGCTTAACCCACCTAGGTAGGGGGTTAGGACTCCATTAGACCCCACAATAGGGCTTGCATTAGGACTAATCCATTTCTTAATCCATTCCTTATGAGGCCCTTTTGAGAACACAATTATCCCCTAATGCCAAAAGCTTAGGACTAATATCGATAAAAGGCAAAGTGCCAGGAAAATGCCAAGCATTTCAATGCTACAAATTGTGGATGATGACCTAGCAATTGAATTGAAAGTCAATGTAGTCATGAGATTGGGCAAGAAGGTGCACGGTACTTTTGCAAAATAGAGCACTTTGTTCTAATAGAATTTTCAAGAAGAAGTGCTCTAGTAGATGGTGGAATGGGTAAAAGAGGAAGCCCAACCTATGGTGGCATTGGAGCCAAAGTAGACTATGGAGCCACTCCACAAATTGTAGTTTGTAGATCTCCCAACGTCAGATGAATCAAAATCGTCTAGATTGGGAACATGACTCAATGTCCACAGGACAGTCCAAGGCCTCTTGAATCATGTAAGGCATTTGTGAAAGGGAGACCGGATGAAAGCCAGAAAATGTGACAAGCCTAGAGTGGAATCCATCTTGGACGCACTGACTCAGTTTTCTTTGGGGTGATTGTTAAAGCTAGTGCTACAATTCCATAAGTAGTTGGTCCACTCTTTAACAATGGAGACCTCAAATTTACTAGAAGTAGAGGTAGTCTAGGTGGGATTGCTGGGTAGTTGTACTCATGGATATGTGGATTTGATCATCATAGCAAAGTCACAGGGTCAAGGTTTTCTCAAGTATACCGTGTTGGCAGAAACGATGAACATGGCGGATGGCCTATGCAATGACGGGGAAGAGGAATTTTCAAGGGCTAATCTAGACTTGGTTCCATGATTCACAATGGATGTGGAAGCCATTTCAGCACACTAAATACTATAGGAGGAGGATTACCAAAAAGCGAGCGAACCAAAAAAAGCAAGCGAGCCAAAAAAACAATCAAAACAAAACAATAATAGATCGAGAAATCCTTTGTTTTAGTAGCAAAACTATCTAAGTTCTTCAAAAGTCCATGAGAGAGTTGGAGTTATTGTTAGATATCAATGCTCCACTCTCGTGTAACTACGCGGGAACCAGCTAACTCTACTTGTAAGCCCCCCATATGAGGAGAAGGCATTTGAGTAGCTCGGTTATCCGGTAGGTCCTGGTTTGGACACCAGATGGGGGCCATGTGTGGCCTGATGGCTATACGGCTTCAGATAGAGTTGGCACACTACCAATTAGGCTACATGCAAGTGCGGGAAGGCATCCCATGATTGACCGCACTGAGGGTAGATGGAGCATTTCCTAAGGTGGCCCACTCTCAGGCTGCGGGGCCCGTTTGGAGCCCCAGATGATCCCGGATGGCTCTATTCTATGCCACAGTTCTAACGTGTGGTTGGTGGCCTATTTCAAGACCGACCTCCAGTCAGCCATTTTGGGCCAACTGGGTCGGTCTCCCAATTGGGTCTAACCGACTATGACTAGTGGCTATATAAGAGCAAGCCCGTGAAGCCCATCATCATCACTGGCTACAGCAACCTTGATTCCTTAGCATCCAACCTCCGTCCTCTACTGTTTCTAGCATGCCATTGAAGCTTCTCACATAGGAGCGCATGGCTAGGAGGCAGCGCCATCTATTGTATCAGTTTTACAGTAATCAAATTTTTGATTCTCCATACTATCTTCTTTTCTCTCTTGCATACGAGATCTTGTTATATGTTGAGCACAGATGTTGTATTGTTTTCTTACATGGTATCAGAGCTTGGGCTCTAGCAAGAAGATTTGGTAGTGTGTTTCTGTTTGCAAGCAGATTGTGAGAGATGGCCCAGCCCGCAAGACTGCGAATCCCACCGTTCGGCGAAAGCGAAAAGTTGGACGACACTAACTATCCACTCTGGAAGTTTAAGATGAAGACCATCCTAAGTGCATACGAGCTTTGGGATACTGCTACTAGGGTGGATGTGAAGCCGATTGCGAGACCGGATCCCCAGCCAATGCAAGACAATAGATAGTACCAACTGTGGATCAGATTCTCGCGTGGACAAGAAGAAAATACAGATGCGCTGTGTTCTATTGTCTGCAGTGTAAGTGATTCTGTCATGGCGTTAATTCAACATGTCACCACAACGGAGGACAGTCTTGAAAAATTAGTATGAGACCACGAATCAGACGCGGATTCATAATCTAGAGACTCAACTCGCGAACAAGAAACTGTCTGAGTCTGAAATAGCAGAGAAGTTCATCATCAGGGTGAAGAATCTACGCGATTAGATGACTGCGATTGGCATCACCATCACCAGCGAGAATCTAGCATGAAGGTGCATACGGATTCTCCCACCAAAGTACGATGGTCTTGTTATGGCATTGAATATGCAGAACAAAAATTCCACCCCTCAACTTTGAGGATTTCAGCGTGATGCTTCTGGAGGAGGAGATGCGTCAAAAGACGAGGACTAGAGAAGATTCGGCTTTCTCGGCTGGATCAAAGAAAGGTAAGGGTAAGGACTCTGGTAACCCATCTTCTTCTGATGATAAAAAGAGAAAGAAGAAGATCAAGTGCTTCTATTGCAACAAGGCAGGGCACAAGCAAAATGAGTGCCGAAAGAAGGTTGCAGATGAGAAGAACGGAGTAAAGAAAGAGTCCAGCAAAGCGCGCAGGCAGTACCAGTAGAGCTGTTCGTAGCAATTGAGGAGATTTGCATGGAGGCAGTTCATGTACTTGCAGATGAACCTTGGATTATTGACAGTGGTGCATCGTGCCACATGACCAGTCGGAAGGATTGGTATACCTCTCTACATCTGGTAGGGAATGACATCTTGGTAGCAGTCGGCAATGATGCAAAACGTCCAGCAAAAGGAAAAGGTATGATTGCTCTCAAGTTAGATGGAGTTGTAAAACAGTTTTCCGATGTTCTTTATGTGCCAGCAGATATCAAGAGAAACTTGTTGTCTGTTCCTGCGATCACGGATTGGGACCTCAAAGATCAATTCGATAAGAATGGCACACAGATTTTGGATCTTCAAGGGAAGGTCGTTGGTAAAGGTACACGGCGCAACAACATCTATGAACTCTCAGCTTTCAGTGCTCGAGCCGATGTGAGCAACACTAAGCTATGGCATGAGAGGTTTGGTCATCTAAACCTTAGTTCTTTAAAGGAGATGCATAAAAGTGGAATGATTGCAGACCTACCAGAAATTACAGATTTGCCCAATGTATGTGAAGCACGATGGGCAAGTAGCATCGGCAGCCCTTTCCTAAAGAGGCCAACAGGGCAAAGGCTCCTCTAGAGCTCGTTCACATGGACCTCTACGGAAAGATGGAGACAGAAGCTTTGGGTGGGTCCTACTACTTCATGACACTAATTGATGACTACAGTAGAAGGATATGGATATACTTCCTGAAGACTAAAGATGAGGCTTTTAGAAAGTTTAAAGAATGGCATGGAATGGTCGAGAAAGAAACGGGGAGGAAGGTGAAGAAATTAAAATCAGACAGAGGTGGTGAGTCCACATCAAGTGAATTCGAAAGTTACTGCAAAAGTCACAGGATCAAGAGGCAGAAACCCCCGCCACATACATCACAACAAAATGGAGTAGGAGAGCACAAGATGCACGTCATCTGCGAAATGGGCAGGAGTATGATGAAAGGGAAAGATTTGCAAAAGACTTTCTGGTGGGCTGAAGCATGTAGCACGGTAGTTTATATTCTGAATCATAGCTACATGAAGGCTCTGAACGGAATGACTCCACTGCAGGCCTTTTTTGGTAAGAAACCTTTAGCTGCACATTTCAGCAACCACCAACAGCAGACCGAACTCCCCCAATGGTGCTTGGGAGGATTCAAGATAAAGAAGAGGAAGAAGAGCTTGCAGAACCACAAAGGCAACGTCCATTCCCGAAGTGGGTAAAGCAGCTTTTGGACGGCAGAGAACCTCCAGCCATTGAGGAGGAACCATCCGAACACCGCCGTTCCAAGATATTAGAGCAAAGAAGGGCGCAGAAACACTTGGTCAACTACGCTTTGATGACAGAGGTGATCCGTGTTGAAGAACCCAAGTGTCTTGAAGAGACACAAGGTGATGATAGGTGGATGGAGGCTATGCAGTCGGAGTATGGATCCATAACGAAGAACAACACTTGGGACCTTGTGGATCGACCACCAAAATGCAAGGTAATCAGCACCAAGTGGGTGTACAAGACCAAGTACAAGTCCGATGACACGTTGGATAAGTACAAGGCTCGACTCATGGCAAAAGGATTCGCATAGGTACATGGTTTTGATTATCAGGATACTTTTGCTCCCATAGCTCGACTAACCACAATTCGTAGTGTTTTGGCTTTAGCAGTAGAGGAAAGTTGGCCCGTGTTTCAGATGGATGTAAAATCCACCTTTCTGAATGGAGATCTCAAGGAGAAGGTATACGTGGAACAACCACCAGGTTTTGTAATCCTTGGTTCAGAAGGTAAAGTCTGTAAACTAAAGAAGGCACTTTACAGGCTGAAACAGGCCCCATGAGCATGGTACCAATGGATTGATGCCTACTTTCTGCAAAACGGGTTTAGGAGGAGCCCATCTATTGCAAATTTGTATATCTACAGAGAAGGAGGTAGGTGTATGATCATGGTCCTTTATGTGGACGACCTTGTCATAATAGGGAATCATGAAGAAAAGATATCACAGACAAAGCAGTTGCTAGGAAGAGAGTCTGAAATGACAGCTGATGCATTTCTGTTTGGGGATTGAAGTTTGGCAAGAGCCAAAACAGATCTTCATCTCACAGCTGAAGTATGTTTGAGAGATACTAAAGGCATTTGACATGGTTGAGTGCAAGATAGTTGGCCCCCCTATGGAGGTTGACGTGAAGCTCTCAAACGAGGATTCATCACCACTGGTGGACGAAGCGAAGTACAGAAGGCTTGTGGGCAGTTTGATTTACTTGTGCAACACGCGGCCGGACATCGGCTTTGCGACTGGTGTACTAAGCAGGTTTTCCAATAAGCCCCAAGAGAACCATTGGAGGGCAGGGATGCAGCTGCTGAAATACATCAAAGGCACACTTGATTATGGCATCACCTATACCAAGGGCAACATCTTGACTAGATTCTATGACTCATATTGGGCAGGAGACGTGGATAGCAGGAGATCAGTGACATGTTACTATTTCTCACTTGGATCTGGAGCTGTGTCATGGGTCAGCAAGAAGCAACCTACAGTTGCTCTTTCTTCTACCGAGGCTGAGTACAAATCAGCATGTTTTGCCTCTTGTGAGGTAGTGTGGTTGAGGAGGATTTTAGGGGACATGGGTTGAGTGCAGAACAAGCCTACGCAGTTATCATGTGACAATCAGAGTTGCATGGCAATTGCAAAGAACCCTGTGTTCCACTCTCGCACAAAACACATTGAGATTCAATATCACTTTGTACGCGAGCTCATCATGGATGGAGAGATCGACTTGGTGTACTGTTCGACTCCAGAGAATGCTGCGGACATCTTCACGAAGGCTCTTGGAAGAGACTTGCTGGAGAGGCATCTTCATCGACTTGGCATTGGGCCGAAAAAGTAAGTTCACTTGCAGGTGGACATTGAGGGGGGGTGTTAGATATCAATGCTCCACTCTCGTGTAACTATGCGAGAACCAGCTAACTCTACTTGTAAGCCCCCCATATGAGGAGAATGCATTTGAGTAGCTCGGTTATCCGGTAGGTCCTGGTTTGGACACCAAATGGGGGCCATGTGTGGCCTGATGGCTGGACGGCTTCAGATAGAGTTGGAACACTGCCAACTAGGCTACATGCAAGTGTGGGAAGGCATCCCATGACTGACCGCCCAACAGCTTGCAACTGCAGCTTTTGCGTATAAATCATTCAGAGCTCATCGATCCTTCATCGTTGCTGGATCCTATCTTCTTCATCTCTTGGAGCTGCATGCGATTGCTTAATATCGTTGGTTTTGCATTTGTATTTCCCGCGGCATTGTTGCATGTCATCCAGTTGAGATGCGCGAAGCACTGTACCCTGCAATAAATTTTGCAAAACCAACTGCACTGGAGTAAAATTCAGTTTTTCTTATCATCTCTGCTGCATGTAATTGCTTAATTTTATCACGAACCGTTGGCTTTGCATTGTAAAGATGCTTGAAGCATTGCATACCCTGCAACAGATTTCTGCAACAACAATATATCCGCTGGAGTTGTAGAATTGAGATGCTCCATCTTTTTTGCTTGCTCAGCTGTCGATCAGGAGCTAGCTGCCGCAGCGCCTCACTCTCCCGCTGCTATGTCTGTTGTCTGATGCAAACCTTGCACGGTTGGGAGGCAGCGCCATCTATTGTATCAGTTTTACAGTAATCAAATTTTTGATTCTCCATACTATCTGCTTTTCTCTCTTGCATACGAGATCCTATTATCTGTTGAGCACAGATGTTGTATTGTTTTCTTATAGAAGAGGCATCTACGAAGGCATAACAATTGCTCCATGAAGATTATGTCCAGAGATGCAAAATTGTTGTGCCAAAGGACATTAGATATTGTGCCATAGTTCATGGTGATGGTGGTTTTGGGAAACGTGTTAGGTAATATGAATCAATTAGAAGATCTCCTAGGTCCTCAACTGAGAGTGCTCTCAACGGAAGCAAGAATGGAAGAAGGAGAGAGAGAGACAGAGAGCCACACAAGTTTTGGTGGGTGCAGAACCACCCTAATCTTCTTTTTCATTCATTTATATATGTGTTTGAGTATTGTACATAACCAGGGTAAAGGCACAGTGACCTTTAACCCCCACAACCTCCCACTTAAAGGACAATGTGCCTTTAAGGGAGAACAACCAGTGAGCATACTATCCAATGCCCATCAATACACGACAATACTCAAACCGCTGACTAGATAGACTCTTCGTCAGCATATCTGCAGGGTTATCATCTGTATGAACCTTGACAAGCTCTATGCGCTTGTCCTCAAGTACCTCCCTGATGAAATGGTACCTGACCTCAATGTGTTTGGTCTTTGCATGAGAGACCGGATTCCGTGCGAGCTGAATAGCACTCATGGAATCACTATGCAATGTCGGTACACCTGTATGAATCCCCAAATCTCCCACTAGCCGATCAAGCCATATAGCCTCCTTGCAACCCTTTGTGGCTGCAACATACTCAGCCTCTGTGGTAGACAAAGCAACGCACTTCTGTGCATGAGACATCCACGACACTGCACCACCTGCAAAGATGAACACATAACCAGAAGTGGATCTCCTACTATCCACATGCCCTGCATAGTCTGAATCTGTGTACCCAAGTACACGCATGTCTCCTTTACCAAAGCAGATGCACATCTCCTTGGTACCCTTCATGTTGTGTGTTTTGTAAACACCTCTGGTCACCTTATGATGTAGGCCATGTGTATGTTTTGTTCCATGGTACCTCTTGCAGACATTGTGTGCATGTACATGCAAGGGAGATAACCATTGGAAGGTCTTTTTTATCCCTTTTGTTTACCTTACACCCAAGGGAACCCTTGCTAGCATGAGAACCTAGCCATAGACTTATCCTTGACCACCATGAGATGGCATGAGAAACTATGAGACTAGATGTATCCATGACATAGCCTGAGGCATTTCCTTGAGGGGGGGTTTGTTGGGATATCTCAAGGTGTATGCCTCAGGCACACCTTATGTTTCTATGTGTGAGTGCTAGAGGCACAGTTAGGTGCCCACAAGCACAGTTAGGTGGTGGAAAAGCCACATAGGATGATTGAGTGAATCTAGGAGCAGATTGAGGAGATGATTGTGGAGCTTTGAGGTCATCAGTGATGTCAGTGACCTTGTATGAGGTGCCTACTTAAGGACCTCTTTCTTCTTCATTCTATATGCAAGTATTCTGATTTTGTGTCCACTCAACTCTTTCCTTTCAGTGTTCCAACACTTTCGAAGCTCTTTTGGCACATGTGCATATGCCTCACATCCAAATATACGCAAATGAGAGTAAGAGGGCTTCTTGCCACTCCATGCCTCTTCAGGAATACCACCATCCAAACTCTTACTAGGTGATCTATTGATCACATGCACTGCAGTCTTCATTGCCTCAGCCCAAAAACCACCAGAAAGACTTGCATTGGAAAGCATGCATTGTAACCTTTCTTGAATGGTACGGTTCATCTTTTCTGCAACTGGATTTTGCTCTGGAGTACGAGGGGATGTGAGCTCCCTCTTAATCCCACGTGTATCATAGAAATGCTGAAAGTCATGAGAGAGATACTCTCCACCATTGTTAGTCCATAGGCATTTAAGTGTTCTACCTGACTGATTCTCAACCAAGGCCAGCCATTTCTGAAATACCTGGAACACATCACTCTTCCGAGCTATAGCATAAGCCCACACTTTCCTAGTTGCATCATCAATGAATGTCACATAATATTCAGCCCCGCCTAATGATCGTGTAGGCATGGGACCACATACGTCTGAATGCACCAAGTCAAGCTTTTCAAACTCTTTCTTTCCCCTTCTTTTATGGGCTGATTTAGTCTGCTTCCCATAGAGACAGTGCTCACAAAATTCAAAATCAGAGAAACTCAAATGCGGTACATAACCCAAATGGCATAAGTGCTTCATTCCATTCTGGCTCATGTGCCCCAACTTGCAATGCCACAAAGAAGTGCTTGGCTGCTCAGTTATTGCAACAACATGATCAAATACCCCTGATACATGTAAGGGATACAAAGTCCCACACTTGGCACCCTTGGCCAAAAGCATAGAGCCCTTCTGAATTTTCCAACTCTGAAAGCCAAAAGTGGTGTGAAAACTAGCATCATCTAGCTGACCCACTGAAATAAGACTCTTGGTCAGCTTAGGCACATGTCTCACATGTTTCAAAACAAATGCAGACCCATTTTCAAAAGAAAACTTTATGTCACTTGCTCCCACTATGTCACATGCATAGTCATTTCCAAGATGCACACAACCTGTCTTTCCACTATCATAAGTGGAGAACCATTCCCTATGGGGAGTAACATGGAATGAAGCACCATAATCCAAAATCCAATCCTGGGAATATGCATCATCTGAAGTGGTAAGCAACTCTGCAGATAAACTAGACATGAAGAGAACGTCATTGTCACTATCATGTGTGACTGCATTGATCTCCTCGATCTTCACTTTTCCTTTGTCCTCCCTTGGACTCTCTTCCTTTTGATTTGCACCCCAATTTGCATTCTTTTTCTTATCCTTTTGCTCTCTTTTCAGCTTGTAGCAATCCTTTTTCATATGGCCCTTCTTGCCACAGTGGTAACACTCAATGTTCCATGCCCTAGATTTGCTATGAGACTTCCCTCTTTCTTGGGACTTCCCCCTGAACTGTGATCTGCCCCTTTGCACATTTAAGGCTGCATCCTGCTTGTTGCCATCCATAGACTTTCGTATAATCTCCTCGGCCAACAAGCTACCCACAACATCATCAAATTTCAGTACTCCACCGGATGCAGAGTTACTGACAGCTGTACGGAAGGTATCCCATGAGGATGGCAATGAACATAAGAGAAATATTGCCTTAGTCTCCACATCAAAATTCATCTTCTGAGCCTAAAGCTGGCTGAAAATAATATTGAATTCATTCAAGTGAGAAGCAATGGAGACCCCTTCCTTCATCTGTAGCTCAAACAACCTCTTCATGAGGTAAACTTTATTAGAGGCAGTTTCCTTCTCATAAGTGGCACACAGTTTCTTCCACAAATCTTCTGTAGTCTGCTCATTTACTACTGTGAAATAAACTGACTCTGCAAGATGAAGTCTAATAGTAGACTTTGCTAATGCATCAAACTCATTCCAATCATCCTCAGACATATTTGCAGGCTTAGCTTCAATCCCTGCCAAGGGTTTAATCTGCTTCTTTTGAATAAGCACATCCCTTATTTGTTCTTTCCACAAAGAAAAGTTTGTCCCATCAAACTTTTTAACTCATGTGCATATACTATGCATCCATATGAGCAAATCTGGCCCAAAAGAAAATGCCAATAAGTGCCAAATGACTCAAGCATAAACACTATCCACTGGCATATGCATCAATAATATCTCATCCAAGAGAGCACAGCACTATCAGTGCATCACCTGCAATGTGTCAAAGCTGTCCCTCAGCATAAAATAGCATCCATGTGCAAAGTGTCCATAAAAATAGCATCCCACAAGGCAATTTGGGCCTATCAGCGCATCCAATAAGGACCGCAATGCATCCAAATGGCGTATAAATCATCCACTATAACCCAATGCATACCACGAATGAGCGCACACTGCTCAAACTACAACCAGAGTGATCTGCATAAGGTATGCTCAAGAAATCATAGTCCCACGGTAATGACCGCTACTGAAAATAGAACCTGAGATGCCTCAAAACATGGGCGCCATTGCATAATCGGACTCAGCAAGAAAATCTGCAAATATCTCTCTTCTGCCAGAACTCCAAAATCCCAACCGATGAGTGAGAAATGGGAGTCAACACTTATCCATTGCCATGTGGCATAAATCTAAGGTTTCAAAACCTTGGAATGAAAAATGCATAAGAGAGAGACGAAATCGAATACACAGAGATCTATAACTCTGAAAATCCTCCACCGAATCACACAACAACTGACAGGTAGGGGTTTTTGGGCGTCCGAAACACAATGGGACAGACGGTTTTGGAAACCGTGGTCTCAATCACTGGGTCCAACACACGGACTGAAAAACGTTTTTGGAAACAGAGCTGTTTGTAAACTCCACCGGAGTGCGAATGATGAGCAACATAGAAGTTTTAGAACCTCCCGAGTCCACTGGAACTGACAGATCTGCAAATGGTTGCTCCAAACTTGAGTTCCAACACCCGGGCAAAAAACGCAGAAACTGACACAGTGAGTCAGAAATCCAATGAAATGATCCCAGATTCAAGAATGAAGGTGTTTCCAAGCTCTTGAAGTGAAGTGGATACCAAAAGCAAGCAATAGTTGCCTTTACAAGTCAATACGGAGTCTCTGTCATCGAACGGAATAGGGAAAAGCTCAAAAAACGACTTTTTCTTTGAAAACACTTAACAGACTCTCAAAACCACTTCGCAAAACCAAAGTGACTTTTCCAAAGGTTCCTCCAAGGTCTCTGCACACTCGGATGCAAGTAAAGTCACCCACAAAGCTTCCCACAAAGCTTCTCCTTCCTCCCACAGAGCTGCTGAGCTTCCAAGCATTCACGCACGCTCAGCTAGATCACCGGGGCTCTGATACCAGTTGAGAGTGCTCTCAACGGAAGCAAGAATGGAAGAAGGAGAGAGAGAGACAGAGAGCCACACAAGTTTTGGTGGGTGCAGAACCACCCTAATCTTCTTTTTCATTCATTTATATATGTGTTTGAGTATTGTACATAACCGGGGTAAAGGCACAGTGACCTTTAACCCCCACATCAACAAGGGGAGGTACAGCAGGAGTGGAACAACCACCTTATGCACTGTCGTTTTGGAGACGTGCCACAGTTCACTCATGGGCCGTTGAGAACTAGATGTAAGTGCGGGTGGTGGATTTGATCAAGTTTTGGATTAGATGCGGGCTTCGATTTGCTAGGTGCTCTTGTACTCTGCACTGTGGGTTTGGGTGCCACAAACGGTAGTGATGTGTACAAGGAAAAAGGAGGTGTGGTGGTGGAGGAAAAATATAAAGCTCTATCTGTGGATTTTGCATAGACTCTCAGTATCCAAACAACATGCATTCTTCAATTGTGGCATAATCTTTAGAGGGTGTGTCTTTGGCAAGAATTAGGTGCACATTTGTGGCATTGCATATGCCACCTTGCCCACCGTAGTGGTAAGAAGTGGGTCGTTTTGTGAGCAAGAACTCCTCCAAGTATCACACCCCTTTTGCTCCATTGGAAGAACTACTTGCCTTATTTCCCGTAGGTGTATCATCACTTGAATATGGTAAGGGAATGAGTTGAATTTACCCTTGGGAGCCATAATTGTGGAGCACATGGAAAGAGAGAAGTGTCAGAGAAGGGCTATGTTGACTGCATGCAGCCACACCTAAGGTTGATCGAGTTTGATGAATACTTGGAAATTGTTCTTCTTGCACAGGTTCTCTATGTTGTCTTGGCCCAAAATGATTGTAATACACTTGTCTTGGGCCAAAATTATTGTAATACACTTGAATGAATTTGGCCTCTAATCAAGGGATAGTTGTCAATGCCATGTGTTAAGGCATTAACTATCTTGGGGATCCAAGTGGGGATTCCAAGAGGGAGTTTGGGGGTGCTTGTTCAAGCCATGCGATGCAGGATAATTGATGCTCACTGGTTTGGACAGTGGGGTCAAGTCACAATACATGTGCTATTTATTCTTCTCTGGAAGGTTGATCGAGTTTGCCAGAATACTTGGAATTTTTTTCTTCTTGCACAGGTTCTCTACCTTGTCTTGGCCTAGAATGGTTGTAACACACTTGAAGGACTCTTGATATTTTCCCTTAGAATTCAACATTATGGACAATGCTATATTTTGAAGAACAATGCCTCTTTACAACCTGGTTCTTGACAAGAGCTAGTGTGTTACATGTAGGACAAATGAAATGGTAGCAATTTGAATAACAACCTCCTCCAATGTAGATTCTTCTTGGATTGCTTATAGACACACTATTGATCAACTATATTCCATATTTGTTGCCTCACTTTTGTGACAATGCTATCAGCTTTTCCTTGAAAAATCTCACAACCTCAGAGAGGATTTCCTACTCTCTTTGTCCTTGAGAGAATGCATTGCAGTATCACACTGCATGCATGTCTTCTGCTTCCATTGTTTCCTTTTTTTTGTTCTCATATTGATTAAAATGATTGTAAGACTATACGGGTCGTCTGAGTTGGGATTCATCATTTGTAATGGATCCCTTAAACAGTCTTCTATTGTTGAATGTGAGCATACATATACGATGGTATTTAATAAGGGAAATAGAAAAGATATCAAGAATAACTTCATGCTCGGGGGGGTCACTATGTATAAACCCTCTATATCACGTGCGTTCAAGGCCTATATTTAAAATCCCTTATCTGTAAATTTTTTCATTAGTAAAATGTACCCCTTTTCTATACAAATCTGTAAATTTTTTCCAAAACTATTTTAAATAGTCCTTTATGTATATTTATTTCTATAAATTTTAGGAATAAAAAATATCCTTCTTTTGAACTCACATGATAGGGTTATATATGATGAGTGACCCCTCCGAGACTTCATGCAAATAGTGGTTATATATTTTTACCTCAATTGGATGCATTGTCTATGTTGCCATGACACTTGCCTAATCTAATGCCAATACAAGGCTGTTCTAATATCTACAGAGAGGGAGAAAGTGAAAGAATAGGGAGAGGATTCGAGAGGAAGGAAACGAGAGATGGTCTCAAATAACAACACGATACATATACATATACATAGACATATGCATATCCATATGCACATGCATATACATATACATAAACAAACACACACACACACACACACACACACACACACACACACACACACACACACACACACACACACACACACACACATGCACGCACGCATGCACGCATGCATGCACGCATGCATGCACGCACGCACACGCGTATACACACACATGCGTGCACACGAGCGCGCTACTCAACAAAGTTCCTTAGATGAGGAATCTTTGTTTCCTACAAGCGCAAGGGGTTGCAGAGACCTTGATGTAAGTTCGTAAGAGAGAGAGAGAGAGAGAGAGAGAGAGAGAGAGAGAGAGAGAGAGAGAGAGAGAGAGAGAGAGAGAGAGAGAGAGAGAGAGATGAAGCTCATCTCACATGTCCATGTTCTTACGTAAGTGAAATCTAAAATTTAAACTATGAAGGTAGGTGTCGTGTCATAAATATGCGTAGACGCTACAGGAAACAATAGACAAACGATACGTGTAACATCCATGAGAGCAGAATACATATATGCAAGAGAATGATAGATGCTGAAGAACACTGTATTCTAAAGCAATAGCTCACACAACATCTATGTACACAATGATCTCAGAATGCTAGTAATAACATATGCATACAGAATCGTGTAATGGTTAGAGAAGCAGTCATTGAAAACTACAACCGCTTGGAGATCTGAACCGTCAACCCATGCGGCTAACTTACCCTCGCACACCCCTCTAGGTCACTACTGCTAACCCACATAATTATGCAATAACACATGGCACTCATGGTGGACTGTGCAAACCACACATGCACATCCCCGGAATAAAGTCAGATGCCTTACACAGTGCAAAGTGTATGTGCAACAATCATTTTAGGCATAGCCTCGATAGAGAACCAGGTGTGGTAAGTTAAATCTCACCCTTCACTTAGTACACAAGAATACAAAGCATCTCATTCTAAAAAACATTAAAAAAAAACATACACTCTCTGTAGTCGCAATGCCTGTCTGAACATCCTTTTTTTATCTCCTGCCTATCCAAAAGCATCTCTACATTTCGAACATTTTCGATGTTGCCTATCCAAAAGCAACCACTATAGTGACGTATGCGCTTGGCTACACAATGACACTTTATTCTGCAAGGCCCTTCCATAGCCATTGCCGTAGTTCTACTCTTCATTTGAACTAGAAATGTACTGAATTGGTGCAACAATGCCACCCCTCTTGCTCTGTCCTGCATCACTACTCTCAGGCAACTCTGTCGGCAACTGCATCGTCGCTCCACTCGAACCAGCATCCATAGTCATCTTTAACTGCCGCATCCACATGAACATCTTCAATCTTCGATCCTCCATCAGCCATTGCAACGGATGAGGTTTGGATCTATCCACTACCTGCTGCCACTACCTGCTGTTTAGGCCACTGCTTTGTGGGTAATACTTCATCTATCCATGCACCCAGTGGTAATTGCTACTGCCATCGTTCCTATGCCATCGCAGGTCTTTGAATCACTAGTGGCTCATAGGAAGGGGGATTTGGTAACCTCAGAAAAGGTGTGTGCTTACTAAAATACTTCCCCAAAAACTTATCTGCCTCTTTCCACCAAGGAGGATGAGGAGGTAGTGTTAGATTGAAAGAATGGGCGCACAACAACCACAAACAAAGTGAACGCCTCTGTCGCTTCAACGCATCGATTCTTTGCTGTTGCAGCAAACGGCTTCCACAATGCCTTCTGCTTGCTCTTCATATTTGGCTTGCCAATCCTCCTCAATCTGTACTGACTTCGCAACCACTCCTTTTCCCTTATCTGTACCACTGCCACTAGGAGAAGTGCTTGACCCTTTTGGTCCAGAACTAGTTGGCACCTGTGGACCCTGTTTGCTGACCAAAACCTACACCAGCTCTCGCATCTCCATCCATTTTGGGTTATCGTTCATGCGGAACTAGCTCTCGATAGGTCTGCGGAACAACAGTCACACTCCATCTTGCCACCTGCCTATCCCATTCGACCCTCACATCACCCCAAAGAGCTTCTAGGAGCGAGCCCATGTGCTCCATGTTAACACTCACATTCCTTGAAAAAGCCCGCAAATACTCCACTAGCACATCAGTAAGTACATCGATGTAGCAACTCGTGCTCAATGCTCGACACATACTCCACATGTAGCTACTGCATGGCCTCTGAATGTGCTTTCGAAACTTGAACTTTGGCTTCAAGGACTGTCATCCAGTCTTCCAATTGCTGCACCCGCTCCTGCTGACCTTGTAGAGACTCATTTTCCTTGCACAACTGTGTGACTTCCGCCTCCAAACTGGGCACTCTAGTGGATTCACCACCCACACCAATTTGTGAAGCGATTCGCGTGAGCAAATGCAAACAAAACTACAGCTACACATGCATAGGTTGCGACCAAAAATTGAACCTGGTAGAAGACACTGGAGATACACCCACAGACTCTGAGATTGCCGTTAACACTTTGGCCGCCAACACCCTCGCCACACTAGAGACCACAGCTGATGTTGTAGTAGTCACTGTAGTTAGTGTTGCTGTACTCTGCTGAAGCTGCTCCATCCACTGTTGCATAAGAGAACCTCCCACCACCAGAGTACATCCTAGGATCACCACTGCAGTAGACACTGAAGTCACCATCAACTACTTTGCCATGACTGGTAATGCCATCAGTGCAGACACAACAATTTGCATCGTCGCCACCCCACTAGTGGAAATGCCTCCCACACCACCAGTATGTACAGGAGTTGAACGTGCAAGGGGAGATACCACCCCCGGCTAAAGGCTTCTTCCGTTGTTGTTTCATAGCCACTCCACCAGAAGATCCCTCAACCTCATCCTGTGCAGGCCCCTCAGGTGCGAGAGTGAGCACCAAGGCAGTCGACCATTGAGGTGCTGTAGACTCCAGATGAATGGGAAACAAAACCTCCAAGACCTACCCAATCTTGGAATGCACTACCTATTTCTTATCCACATGAATTGCCACCCGTAAAGCCTCTTCATGAATCCGCTCCTTCAGGATTCGAGCCAATGGCACCCCCTTGAGTCCAAAGAGTGATGGTATACATTTTGGCCTGCAAGAACATCGACTTCAGAATCCAGTGATACAGGTCTTGACAAAATATGAAGAGGGGAGAGGAGAAGAGTGGAGATGAGGAGAGAGGGCACAGCTAGAGAGCACACCACAAATGACTAACTGTACACTAGATTTAGTTGAAAAAATAGAATATATACAAACCCATTTAGGGTTAGAGTTAGGGGTTCTAACCCTTTCCTTTATAGCACTCTATAAGGTTAGTGCTATGCACATATGATCACGTGATGGTGCTATGCACACATGATCACATGATGTTGAGCGTGAACTCTCAACACCTTCCCTCAAGATCAACATCATAAAGTAGGCCTTCCCTTATGATTCTGGGAAATCGAAGAAGGACTGAGCACTACATTCCATCACACCCCTTTAATGGGAATGTCCTTCCTCTGCATCAAACCAAGAGCTAATCAGTGTTTCTCGAAAAGCTCTTTACCGAGTGGTTTGGTAAATATGTTTGCAACATTCTCTTTGCTATCACAATGCTGCAGTGTGATGTCACCAAGTAACACTCTTTCTCTGATGAAGTGCTCTCTGACATCAATGTGCTTTGTCCTAGAGTGATATACTAGATTTTTGCCCAATGCTTTAGCCGATTGATTATCACAGTATATTGTTGCTGGCTTTGACTCATCAAAGTAATTTGTTTCTGACAATAGTCTTCTGAGCCATATAGCCTCACATGCACCTGTAGTGAGTGCTCTATATTCTTCTTCAGTCGAAGACAAAGAAACAGTTGGTTGTTTGTTTGACAACCATGATATAGCACCATGACCAAGGAAAAATGCATATCCCTATGTCGATCTCCTGGTCTTATGATCTCCGACATAGTCACTGTCACAGTATCCATGCAACCGTGGATGACTTCCTCTGTATTCTATCCCAAACTGTCTTGTACCTCTGATGTATCTCAAGACTCTTTTGGCTGCATTCCAATGAGACTGTTTTGGATTTGCCATAAACTGTGCTAGTGAGCTTATTGCATAACAAATATATGGCCGTGTGATTGTTAGATATATAAGAGATCCGATGAGCTACCTGTAGTATCTGTCATTGACTGTAGGCTTTTCTGAATCTTTAGTAAGTTTTAAACTCTGTTCCATGGGAGTGGCTGCAATCTTGCAATCTGCCATATGAAACTTCTTCAAGAGATTGTCAACATACTTGAGCTGACTCATGAATGTGCTATCTGAATCTCTCCAGAATTCAATTCCAAGACAATAGTGCATAAGTCCAAGATCTTTCATGTCAAACTCTACAGGTAAGTCTTGTTTCAGTTTTCTGATGAAGCTATCCTTACTTCCTATAAGAATCAAATCATCTACGTACAAAAGTGCAATAGTAATGTCTTCCCGTCGAACTTTGTAGTAGAGAGTATGATCTGCATTAGACTTCATGTATCCCAAATTAGCAAAATACTTGTCGATTCTATTGTACCAACTTCTGGGTGCTTGTTTTAAGCCGTAGAGACTTTTCTTGAGATGGCGAACCTTATTCTCCTTTCCTGGTTCAACATAACCTACTGGTTGTTGCATGTAGAGTTCCTCGTCTAGATAACCATTGAGAAATGCATTCTTGACATCAAGCTGATACAGATTCCATTTGCTGAGTGTCGCTAGTGATATCAAGACCCGTATGGAATCCATCTTCGCTGCTGGAGCATAAGTCTCATCATAGTCCTGACCATATTGTTGTGCAAATCCTTTTGCAACTAATGTGGCTTTGTATCTCTGAATACTTCCATCTGGATTGTACTTCACTTTGTATACCCATTTGTTTGCTATGGCCTTCTTTCCTGGTGGAAGGTCGCATAATTCCCAAGTATTATTCTTATACAAAGCATCCATTTCTTCATTCATAGCAATTTGCCATTTTGGCTTGTCTACGGTGTCTTCGTACACTGGCTCTTCTGTAGCCATGATGGTAGTCATAAGAGTATAATTGGTGGTTTCCACCTGAATTGCTTTGCCTTTCTGAGCATATGTCAATCTGACTGGTGGTCTGCTTTCCCTAGTAGACCATCTGAGCTGTTGTGGCTCTGCTTGGGGTGTTGCTAGCAATTCTTGCTCTTCTTCATCAACCTATTCAGTAGATGACTGTGAAGTCGATGCTTCTATCTCCTGTGTAGGTGAGATTTTCCATTCTAATTCCTCATCAAAGATTGCATCTCTAGAGATAATGACCTTGTGGTTGATGGGATCATACAATTTGTATGCTTTGCTTTCTTCACTGTAGCCAACCATGATGCATTTGTGTGACTTTGCATCCAATTTCCTGCGATGATCATCATGTATGTGGGCATATGCTATGCAACCAAATATGCGGAGATGCCCAATGTGTGGCTTGTGTCCAGTGAATGCTTCATAAGGAGTCATACCCCATATCGGTTCGGTAGGAAGCCGATTGAGCAAATAGTTTGCTGTAGCTATTGCTTCTAGCCAATACTGATTCAGAAGATGCTTTTCACTAAGCATTGCTCTAGCACTGTCTGTGAAAGTCCCATTCTTCCTTTCAGCTCTTGCATTCTACTGAGGAGTATCAGCACATGTGAATTGTCTTCAAATGCCGTGATTTTTGCAAAAGTTCATGAATGCTGAAGACATGTATTCACCTCCTCTATCTGATCTCATGACCTTGATCTTTCTACCTATCTGGTTTTCTACCATGGCTTTGAATTCTTGAAATCTGGAAAGCACTTCAGATTTCTCTTTCAGAAAGTAGACCCAACAATATCTGTTGTAGTCGTCCATGAAAGTCAAGTAGTAAAGTGAACCATTGATGTTGCGGGTCTGGGCATAACCCCATACATCTGTATGTATCAAATTAAGAATACCTCATGCACGAGAGGTACTTCTGACAAAGTTGGTTCGCTTTTGTTTGCCGAAGTAGCATGCTTCACAAACTTTTCCAAGAAACTGTAGCTTCAGAATCCCAATTGCCATATTCTGATTCTTGAGATCTAACAAGTACTTGAAGTTGACATGACCATATCTCTTGTGCCATTTTGCAGATAGTGGCATCTGTTGCGATTGAGATGACATGGCATGCTTATCTGGTACTGTAGCTAGCATTTTGTATAAGCGTCCTTCCTTGACACCTTTTGCTACTAGCTGACATCTTTTGGATTTGTCTCTGATAGTGCATTCATCACCGTCGAAGATGACTTTGTAATTGTGTTCAGCCACTTGACCTACTGACAAGAGGTTCTTGCTGAGCTTTGGAACACAGAGCTCATCTTTCACTAATCCTTTTGTACCAGTGAAATTGTTCATAGGGATAATGCCTGTCCCTTGAACTGGATTCGGTGTATTGTCTGCTGTGTAGATGACATTTTTCTGACCTTCTAATGGTTTCATCTCTATGAACCATTCCTAATGATTTATCATGTGAGATGATGCACCGATGTCAATGTACCAAGGATCCTGTTCCACTTGGCCGACTTGATAGATAAAATCCTCTTTGGGATTGAAATCAGTGTCTAGGTACACTACTGTATCAGTCTGATGTAATTCCTTGCTTGCAAGAAACATATTTCCATTGCAAAATGACTGTGACTAGAATGTCCACCACGATGATTTCCTCTGCCTCAGGAATTCCCTCGCTGCTGGATTGACCACCTTGGTCATACTGATTCTTGCGGCAATCTCTTTCATAGTGTCCAAACTTATGACAGTAGTGGCACTGAATGTTTGACACGTTGGTGGATGCATTCCCTCGTCCTTGGAATCTTCCTCGATTGGAATGATTTCCTCTTTGCTGATTTTGATGTTGCTGAGGATGATGCTGATGCTGATGCTGATGCTGATTCTGATGTTGATGTTGACTTTGATTTTGTTGCTGATGATGACCACTTTTTGGATATGATCTACCTCTACCTTTGCCTCTGCCTCTGCTTCTATCTAAAGCTGTGAATGCTTGATCATTAGAATGACCTTTACGTGCTTGAATAGCTTGAGTTCTGAGTTCTTCACCAAGTAGAACTGTCTCCAGTATCAAAGTTTGCCGTTGGATGGCAATACTCTAGACTAGATTCTCGTATCCCTCTCCTAGTCCATTCAGAATGACTTGAACCATTTCTGTAGGGTTCATAGTCTCTCCTACTGCTGCAAGTTGATTGTTGTGGTCTTTTATGCGGAGTACATAAGCATGACCGGTTTCATTACTGTTGCGGAAACTCTGGTTGATCTGGTTTCTTAGTGTGAGAATCCTAGATGTGTTCTTGGACTCATAGAGAGCTGCAAACATATCCCATGCTTCTTTCGATGTCTTGACTGTGTTGAGCTGTCCTAGCATGACATCTTGCACATTCTGCTTGATCAGGTGATAGGCATACTTGTCTTTCTTATCCCATTCTGCTTGAGCTCGGGCAATGGCAGGATCTGCTACTGGTGCAAAAACTGTTTGTGTAGCTGTAGATCCAGATGTAGATCCCGTTGCTGGTGCTGTGACAATAGATGGAGTAGAGCTACTGGTGGCTGTTGGCCAATGTTCTAGGTGTAGACCCATCGACATACTCCCATTTGTCCTGAAGTACAAGAATGGTCTCCATTCGGTATTTCCGTGTACCATAATTGGAGTTGTCTAACTTAGCAGATGCCTCTAGATTGAGGTTGCTAGTCGTAGACATGGTGCAAGAAATGTACTCAAAAGTGTCGTGAAAGTCTCTGTATGAATCAATTGCAAATACACTGACTATGCCAAGTGAAATATCTGTACCGTCGGTGAAGATAGAACTACAATATATAAAATCTGATCTGTATTACAAGGCTTGTGGCAATGATGTTGGGAAGAGCCAAGAGGCTTTACAAGGCTAAAATGATGTGCACGATGCCGTGAGATAGCCGAATAGGCTTTACAATGGTGGCATATGTGTGTGAAATCAAATGCTATCTGCCCATTGAAACAATCTGCAATGCCTCTGAACTCTGAAGTCTGCTCACTGAACTGATGAACATAAGGTTTCAAGTAATGTAATGATGTGAAACCATATGTGAGCGTATGGAATGACTCCGAGTAGGTACTAGTCGGGAATTTTGGGCATGGCTTAGATTGGCAACTTGGGGAAATTCAAAGCGTCCCTTCTATGGTGATCTAGTCTACTCTGATTAGATCTATACCAACCATCGATCGATGAAAGAACAGCAAATAATTCCTTTTCTTTTGTTATTTTTAAGTGCTAGGTTAGATGCATCGATGTAGAGGCAAATGTGCATGAAGGAAGTGGCTTTGTCGGTGAGGCTCAAATGTGAGTGTAACTTGCACTGAAATGTGCGTGTGATATGATGAGCACGTAGAGCACAATCCTTTTTGGAGCGCCCTCAAATTCTTTCTGGATCAAGAGATATGACTTGATCTAGATGGAGGGGCAAAAGGAGTGCAAATGGTGCTCAATGATGATGTGTCATTGTGGGTCACATGCAATGATGATGTGGCACTGTGCGTAGCAAGAGGTGTGCCAGTGGAGCCCTGTGCTGAGGTGGTAGGAGTGGTCACATGAAGTGACTGTGGAGCACTGTGTGTGCCTGCAGAGGTCAGTGCTGACTGGACAACTGAGGTGGCACAAATGATGATGTCAGCAAATGACATGGCATTGATGATGTGGTTGATGATGTGGTAGATGACATCACTGATGACATGGCTGATGATGTGGCTAGATGATGTGGTTGTTGATGTGGCTGCTGAGCTGGCAGGGTGACATGGCAGTTGGTGGTGATGTGGCAAATGACATGTCTGCACTGACGTAGCACTGTGGATAAGATGATGATGTGGCAAGTGTGAGAGATTGCTGATGTGGCAAGCGCCACGTGGCTGGTCCTTGACTAAGCCCTGTGGTGTGGTTGAGTGAACTCCTTGAAGATAAGGAGAAGGCCATGTGTCAGTAGGTGAGACAACCTTACGTGTAGGAAGATTGGAGGTCAGAATCTTCGAGGTTTTGATAGAATCTCTCAAAGGTTTTGTTGATGAACCTTGCCCGTTTGACGAGAGGGTCACGCAAGAGCTGGCGTGGGCACAAGACCTATCAAGAGCTACCAGCTTGAGGGAGCCGTTGTTCCCTATTGCAGAAGAGCCGCTCCTCGATGATGGTGGCTGAAGTCATTTGGAGATTCGTTAGTCATTGTTGCTGGATGGCATCCATAGTCTAGCAGAGATGGTGGATAGCTTCGGTCGCGTTGGAAGCTACCAGTTGCGTTGATGGAGGAGCTAGCCTCTGGTGAAGTCGTCTGTTGCAGGTGAGCACGAGCGGGCGCTGCAGGTTGCTACTGAGAGCTTGATGCTACCGGACGCTAGAGGTCATTGTTTGAGTAGTCGTTGGTTGCTTGGTCGACTATTGCCCAGGTCTGGAAGTTATGGCGGCTGGAGCTGAACTTAGCTTCGACAAGACACTCCCTTCTTTGGAAAGCATGCCTCATCTACCTTCGGTTAAAAACTTGACATGGGAGACCTTGGATGCGTGCTATTGGATGGTGGCGCTAGAGAATCTTTTGTCTGCAGGTCTGGGAGAAAGCTTGTCATAGGCAGAGCTTGTTCACAGTCGTCTCTCTATTGGAGCAACAGCCGAGCATTGTTGTAGTCCTTCTATCGATGATGCTTTGGACAGCGAGACGATGGCTGTGTTGCTAGGTTGAGGTCGTAGCTGATTGCTCAACCGCTGCATGTGCTTCTTGCTGTTGGTTGCTGTAGGATGCCGTTTAGGTGCTGCTGCTTGTCGTTTGAGTCAGCCTAGCTTAGGTTGCGCTACTGGCTGCATAGAGTAGGATGCTTCATTGTAGTTGTGCCGCTGCTATTGAAAACACTCCCCATGAAGAAGAACAATCTCTCCTCTCATAGAGAACCTCTTGTTAGAGTTAGCTCAAATGTCCACCTCTCATGTAACCCACCAATATTCTGTGTACCCAATGTTGTAAGGCCCCCATATGAGGAGAAGCCATGATGGGTATCAGATATTGGGAGGGATCCCCAGTTTAGACACTGGAAGGGGTCTTAGAGTAGACCAGATGGTTATGAGACGGCTTAGGAGCCAAGAGTAGATACCCGTCTGCACAAAGGGGGGGTTCGGGGGGGGCGATAGCCCCCCCGATAGCAGGGGGTCCGGGGGGCGCAGGCCCCCGGTGGGGGTCTGGGGGCAAAGCCCCCAGCGGCAGGGTCCGGGGGCTGCCGGTAGCCCCAGGCCCGACGGTATGACCTATGCGCGATCCTTCATCTGCCCGACGGCATGTTTTCTGAAGGGTCGGTGGTCTTCCAGGCCGATTGTCTATTAGGCCGACTACCTATTACAGGGCCGACCGTCAACCACTTACACTATATAAGTGGCCACCCCCTATCATCAGATCACCAGTTCTTCACGCTCATAGTCCTCCGTCCAGCATCTGTCTAGATCACCATCGAAGCTCTGTCTGTAGAGCGCACGGGTGGACAGCCAACCATCAGTTGTATCAGCAGTTTGGTATATCAGAATTTTTGTATTCTCTCCAGCTTTCCATCGTGTACTTGGGTTTTGTTGTTATCTTCCGCTGCGTACTATTTTCTTACACCTCTCACACAGAATCTCAATGGACGAAAATCTCACAATGGTAGAAACTTTCTCTCAAACTCTCTCAAGTGAAGATCACTATAGCCTGAATCTCTCAAACCCTCTCAAGGACGAAATTCCCTCAATGCAATGGAAGAAATCAATGGACGGAATTTTCTCTCAACGGAAGAGAATGGAACACTCAATCTCTCTCGATCTCTCAATCTCTCAATCACTCTCACAAGAAGGATGGCGCCTCAGCAGAAGGTAGAACCATGCTCTGATACCATGACAAAATATGAAGAGGGGAGAGGAGAAGAGTGGAGACGAGGAGAGAGGGCACAGCTAGAGAGCACACCACAAATGACTAACTGTACAATAGATTTAGTTGAAAAAATAGAATATATACAAACCCATTTAGGGTTAGAGTTAGGGGTTCTAACCCTTTCCTTTATAGCACTCTATAAGGTTAGTGCTATGCACGTATGATCACGTGGTGGTGCTATGCACACATGATCACATGATGTTGAGCGTGAACTTTCAACAGTCCCTCATTTGGGCATTCAAACACCCACTCAACTTTGTATTCACCCCTGGTAGGAGCTCCAAACTCTGCCTCCATCACTGCTGGTGTACACGTTGGTTGCACGTGTAAAGAGAGTGGGAGAGAAGGAAGGAGTCTCACTTGCGGCTTTCTCACATACACAATGGGGGAATACACACAAAGGTGGAGGCTGAAAATAGTTTTCCTCTTCTTAGTTGTGAAAGCCAAAAAAACTCTCTAAGTACAAAAGTAGTAGGTGAACCCTATATGTGGGTCTCAAACCAAACTCAGCTAACTAAGGTGGCATACTAACTGAGCCACTAACTAGAGTACATAAGGATAGCTGTCATCTAGCTATTATTCATGGGCGGTGTACCAACCACATCTGCAGCTAACAAGTCGGTGACATAAATGCACAACGGTCACCCTGGCATATCACGAGTGGAGCTCAATATCTCAACACTCCCCCTCGAGCTCAATCCCAATTCCTACACACCAAGAAGGTCTCTAAACTTGCGTAGCTTCTCTGTGCCCAATGCTTTCGTGAATATGTCAGCTATCTGATTCTCTGTGCTGACATAAACTAGATCAATAAAACCTACTAGAACCTTCTCCTGCACATAGTGATAATGCACCTCAATGTGCTTTGTTCTAGCATGATAGACTCGGTTATTTGCCAAGTGTATACTGCTCATGTTGTCACAATAAATGACAACTGGCCCATTTGTAGACTGATGCATATCATAAAGTAGCTTATGCAACCAGGCTACCTCACATGCAGCCTCACATGCAGCCATTGTGCACCCTTGTACTCAGCCTCTGTGCTTGACAAGGCAACTATAGGCTGTTTCTTGCTGCTCCAAGTGAGTGCAGCACTCCCAAAAGAGAATATATATCCACTGGTAGATTGCCTATCAAAAATACTACCAGCCCAATCAACATCAGTGTATCCATGCAACTGTATGTGAACCCCAGTCTCATAAAATAGTCCATACTGCAACGTGGACTTCACATACCTTAGTATGCGCCTAGCCGCATCCAAATGTGGTTTCCTTGGGGCCTGCATAAACTGACTTACCAAACCAATAGCATAGCTCAAGTCTGGCCTGGTAATAGTCATATAAATCAAACTTCTCTGTACATAGTAGGGTCTTCCAGAAGCTCACCTGCATCTGCGCTCAACTTCACATTCTGCTCCAAAGGAACTGAAATAGGCTTATAGCCTGTCATCCCGTATTTGGACAGCGTGTCCAATCCATACTGCCTCTGCAAGAGCCATATCCCACTTGTGGATCTAATCACCTCAATGCCCAAGAAGTAACACAGCTCTCCCAAATCCTTCATTTCAAACTTCTGCTTTAATAGCATTTTCACATGAAGGATATCTTCATCACTATCACCTGTGATGATCAAATCATCAACATAAATGACAAGCAGCATAATACCTTTCTCTGTTTTTCTCACCTAAAGTGAGAAATCTACCTTTGAAATCTGACAGCCAATAGTGACAAGATACTATCCTATCTTGTCAGACCATGCTCTGGGTGCTTGCTTCAAGCCATACAAGGCTTTCTTAAACTTGCAAATAAACTCAGGATGAAGAACATGAACATAACCAGGTGGCTGCTCCATATAGACCTCTTCTTGCAAATCACCATGCAAGAAAGCATTCTTTACATCCATCTGATGTAAAGACCATCCCTTTGATGTAGCCATAGCAGTGACTACTCTTACGGTTTCCATCCTTGCAACCGGACTGAATGTTTCTTCATAATCAATGCCACATGTCTGTGCATACCCCTTGACAACTAATCTTGCCTTGTATCTGTTCACAGAACCATCTGCATTGTGTTTCACCTTATAAACCCACTTGCAGCCAATTCCATTCTTGTCTTTAAGCAAAGGCACCAATTCCCATGTAGCATTTGATTCCAAGGCATCCATTTCTTCATCCATGGCTTTCTCCCATTTTTCTTTTCCCATGGATTGCTCAAAAGAAGTGGGTTCTGGTTCATGTATCACTTTGACCATATAGGCATAGTGAATGGCTGTGAATCCATCATATTTTAGCCTATCCATAGGATACCTAGCTTTGGTAGACCTACGCAAAATAGGCTCAGTACCAGGTTCTCTCAAAACATCCCTTGTATTCCTTACTCCAGGTGTAACAATAGAAGGAATACCCAACTCATCATCAAGGCTCTGTTTTGAGCCACTGGATTCACCATCCACATAAGAGTGACCTGCATTCACATCAACCATGGGCTGATCTACTTTCTCTTTTCCTTTTTGTGATACTTGCATACAACTATCTGCATTGCTTTGAGGAGATCCTCTTGATCTCAATCTGCCTGTCCATGGCAAAGTATGTGAACCACTGCTAGAGGACACTAGAGGTCCACTAATATTTTGTGATTGCTGTTGTGAATTTTGTGCAGCATTACCATTTTGTGCATCTACATCATCAATCACATTTACTGGTTTATACCAGCTACTCATCTCATCAAAAACAACATCTCTGCTCACTGTAAACTTAGGAGTAGAAGGGTTATAGCATCTATACCCTTTATGCTGTAGAGAATAACCAATAAAGATGCACTTCTCAGCTTTTGAATCCAACTTGGATCTCAACTCATCTGGCACATGAACATAGACAATGCAACCAAAAAATTTCAAATGAGAAATATATGGTTTCCTACCAGTATACCTCTCCTCTGGCGTCATGCCATGTATTGCTACAATGGGAGTCCTATTCATTATGTAGACTGTTGTAGCAACTGCTTCAGCCCAATAATAATGTGGCAGGTCTTTTTCATTGATCATGGCACAAGATACCTCTCCAATATGCCTGTTTTTCCTTTCTGCAAGTCCATTTTGTTGTGGGGTATGACTGCATGAATATTTATGCTTTATGCCATGCTCCTGTAGGAACCTTACAAACTCATTTGAGAGGTACTCTTCCCCTCCATCTGACCTTAGGCATTTTATTTGCAAGCCTGTTTCTTTTTCAACCATAGCTTTAAAAGCTTTGAAATGCCCAAACACTTCACTTTTCTTTATCATAAAATACACCCAAACTTTTTTGCTGTAGTCATCAATAAAAGTGACAAAATAATGATAGCCTCAAATAGATTCAGCTTTAGTAGTCCACACATCAGAATGAATTAATTCCAATGGCCTCTTACTCTCTTGAACATGTCTAGGAAATGGTTTCCTTGCCTGTTTTCCAAATTGACAGGCTTCACATACCTTATGCATTTCTGCAACCTTGAACTTAGGCAATCGTGCAACAATATTTTGGGCCTGCATTAATTTTAGTCGCTGTATATTAACATGACCAATGCGTTTATGCTAGATATCAATATGTGCAACTACACCGGTCCCATGTGCAAACATTGTTGCACTCAATTCACGCATGTTTGCATCCAACGTAAACATCCTTCCCTTCTTCTTCCCTTTGGCTGTCAAGCGACCTTTATTTTTCATATCCTCAACAAAGCATCCATGGGGATTAAATATCACTTGCAAGCCCTGCTCAACCATTTGACCAACAGAAACTAGGTTCTTGGAGATATTCGGGACATGAAATACATCAGATAGGTATTTCTTTTTCCCAGCCTGCATAGACAAAGGAATTTTACCAATCTGCACAATAGGATGTATAGTATCATCACTAGTCTCCACAAATCCTAGTCTTTCCATTTTCCTTGCATCTTGCATCCATTCTGCATGACCTGTCATGTGGTTTGACGCACTTGAGTCAACATACCACACATCATTGCTTTCTTTTGCACTTGTCATAGAATTGGTCATGTGTCGCACCATAAACAAATGCTCATTTCTTTCATCACCCTATCTACTAGAGGATGCATAATTTCCTTGCTGCGATTTTCTAGTCAGGATGTCATTCTACTTTTTATAGCAGTCTTTAACCATATGACCCATTTTACCACAGTCGTAGCATTCAACATTGCTGTTTACATTTTGGCCTCTCTGCCATCCACCATGACCTCTTTGGCTCCCCCTGCCTCTAAGGTTACCATGTCCTTCTCCATAGGACTGGTTTTCTTGCATTTGCTACATATTTTGATTTCTGCCACGGCCTCCAGATTGGCCTGCTCTACCTCTGCCTCTACCTCTTCCAGCATTTGAGTAGAAGACAGTTTCTTTTGAAGTTCCTCTTGAAGAAGATGCACCACCATTTATCTGCTCTTCAAAAATTAGAAGAGCAATCAACTCCCCAAAATCAGGAAAATTCTCACGGACGGCAATGGATGTCCGGAACTGTGCATTATCCCTTCCTAGACCATTCAAGGTCACGGAAACTAAATCATCATCTTCCACTGGCAACCCAATGGAAGCAAGTGCATATGCAATCTTCTTCACCTTCATGTGGTAGTCATTGATGCTCATATTTTCTCTCTGCACATTATGCAACTCTTGCTTGAGCTGCATTTTCCTAGCTTGCGTATTTGTGCTATACATTTTTGTCAAAGTATCCCACGCCTCCTTCGGTGTGCTTGCATCCTGAATATGCACAATCATAGAATTTGAACAGCGAGTACATAACTTCTCTGGCTCTCTCATGCCGGCCTTTAAATGCCTGCAACTCCTATTGATTGGGAACATTAGGAATAACTGGTTCTTGTTCAACTCCAAATGAACTCCCAATAGCCTTTTTCCTTAAGGAAATTGGTCATTCTAGACTTCCATGCTTGGAAGTCGTTCTTATCAAGCTTTTCAGTGACAATCTGTGAAAGAGCATTAGACACCATTACAGAACATTGCAAAAATATTTTGTCACTGTAAAAAACACAACTTCGGGCCTCACAAGGGCAAATCTGCAAAACTAACGAAAGTGGTATTTGACCACACAATCACTTCCTAGTGACGATTTTGCATCAACAGGCAATAAGAATGATTTTGTCACTCCCAATACCTTTGTGCACATGCATACGATGCAATTTTTGCGGCAACTTTTCACCGACCTGCAGAACAGTGGTCACATAGCAAAAAGAGGGCACTTTTTTGAGTGCATGCGGAAAACTTTTGCCACCAAAACGGGCCCCGAAAGCATATACTACCCTCTTGACACACCGCAAAGGGCATCCCAATCTGAAACAGTGCACTCTTGCATTTTTGGGCTATGCTACCTGTAGAGATTTGCTCCCAAACTCAAAAAATAAAGCAATACTGATCCTTTTACCAAGACACAGTGAACTTGGTTTGCTTTCTTGAGCTCCTTACCACGAACCGAGCTCTGATACCATGTAAAGAGAGTGGGAGAGAAGGAAGGAGTCTCACTTGTGGCTTTCTCACATACACAATGGGGATACAGACAAAGGTGGAGGCTGAAAACAGTTTTCCTCTTCTTAGTTGTGAAAGCCAAAAAAACTCTCTAAGTACAAAAGGAATAGGTGAACCCTATATGTGGGTCTCAAACCAAACTTAGCTAACTAAGGTGGCATACTAACCGAGCCACTAACTAGAGTCCATAAGGATAGATGTCATCTAGCTATTATTCATGGGCTGTGTACCAATCGCATCTGCAGCTAACAAGTCAGTCACATAAATGCACAACGGTCACCCTGGCATATCACGAGTGGAGCTCGATATCTCAACAGCACGATCATTCCTCCATCCATAGGCAAAAAGAGACGTTGATGAATCAATTGCACTGTCAGCTTCTGATGCTCATCCAAAAACTCCACAATAGTTCCTACCGCCAACTGCTGCAAAGTGTAGATGCTGATGGAGGAACAGCCACCCTCTGCCAATCAATACTACTGAAACTAAAAATTCGCGGCCGTTGGAGACGAGCATCAATTGACTGGGAATCTATATACACCAACGGAAGAAGAGGAAGAAATTGAGCATGAGCCATCCCCATGGGGGGGCGAAGGAGAAGAAATGAGATAACAATGAACGCCGATGAGAGCTAGAAGGCAAATGCACTCAAGAGAACTGCAAGTGCGATGACGAGCAAGTAGAAAGCAACTAGTACATGCAAACAATGGCTCAAGAGTTGCAATTCAGATTTCCAATATCCCGCCCTGACGACAGTGAGTTGCATGGCAACTAGGCTAGGACCTCACAGAAGACTGCTGTCATCATGCCGCGAACCCTTTTGCCACGTGTCCTCATGTGATGGCTCGACTGCCTCCACCTCAACCTAGGAAATATGTGCCTCATTAGAGATGGGGAATGGGCATTGAAGACTACCGTCATGATGGTATGGACGAAGCCGAAACCCATTAACTAGATGTGGAAGTACGTGCCCTTGCAAATTCGCAAGATAAAACGAGTCGATTCGCAATCATGAAAAACCCAGAATGGACCTGACCATTGCAACTTCAACTTCCCTAGCATTTTTCCAAGGCGAGTGTTGAATAGGAGAACCAGTTTCCTGTGCTCAAAAGATTTCTTCTTGGACACCAAATCCACCCTCTGCTTGTGCTTGGCTTGAACCTCCAAGGTGAGATAATAGCTCTCCAACCACAAATCATCCAATTGGTCTAGAACATCCAACCGGAATACCATAGAGTCCTGCAGAAGAAGCCTATTCTCCACCGCAATCCTTAGACTCGGAACAATATGCTCGATCGGCGTGATTGCTTCTAGCCCAAATGCCAATTTAAAGGGAGTCAACCATGTGGCCACCTTGAATGATGTGCAGTACGCCCATCGTGCTTCTAGCAAAACTTCTCATCCCAATCTGTGCGGTGCTCATTCACTAGTAGTAGTAACATGATCCTCTTGAACGTATGATTGGTAGACTCGGCCAGTCCATTCACTTGCGGATAATAGGGGGAAGACTTCTTGTGAATCACCATATTAAAAGCATTCATCCACTTGATGACTTTGTTGACAAAATGCATCCCCTTGTCACTCACAATCTCAATTGGACACCCGAACCGAGTGAACACATCGTCGTATAGACACCTTGCGACAGATTTTGTGGTGTTGTCCCACAAGGCCCAAGCTTCCACCAATTTGGTGCAATAATCAGTAGCTACCAAAGTGTAGCAATTCTGTGTGCGGGCAACTGCAGGCTTGAATAGACCCATGAAACACAATGTTTGCAAGGTGAAAACTTGCCCTTCTGGATTTTTATGGCATAGGATATGTCATTGCCTCTCCGAAGTTCCATGTGCCTTTCTTCTTCTTGAAGAGCAGAAATAAGACCTTCAAGATTAGGATTAGGAAGATTTTTCAAAGTGGTAACAACATGATCATAATCTTCAGGCATACTCTTGAGCAACACTGCCATTGCATCATCTATAGTGATTGGAGAGTTGATAGAAGCAAGTTGAGTCATGAGACTCCGCATATGATTGACATGGGCAGCGAAAGGAGTGCCACTAACCATCTTCAATTCAAAGAAAGCAATCTTAAGTGACAATTTTGAGATGTGAGGGCTAGCACCAAAAATAATGTCAAGCTTCTGTCAAGCTTCTGAAGGAGACTCTAAGTCGGAGATGTGATGAATATAGTCATCTCCTAAAGCAAGAGCAATGATGCCATAGGCTTTCTCCTCTCTAGCAAGATCTCTTGCCGGGCATGTCAGAGCTAAGGATTCTCCAGCATTGGAGGCTATTGAAGAAGAAGTTGAAGCCGGTTTGACAAGCCCCCAGAGGTTTTCCCTCATCAATGCAAACTTAACCTTCATCTGCCATGTGTGAAAGCCTTTACCATTGAACTTATCCATATTCAAGATGGTAGCCATGAGAGGGTCTAACCTGGGCAGTGTCTACTCTCTTACAAGGCTAGAAAGAGTTGAAGAGCTTCAAAATACAAGCATTTAGAGTAGCAAAGGCTTGCAACCAAATTCCATGCTACAAAACATAATGGAAATGATGTTTTCATTTGCATGCTTCATAGAGGTGGCTAAATGAAAGCATTCCAAGCAAATCCAAGTGTAGCAACTTAAAGCAAAGCTGTAGCTACCATTGTACTGATGCTATTCAACACTTTAAAACATCAGAAATGCTAAAGTAGCATCAAACACACAACCTTGTCAAAACTGTCCAAAACATAGGCCTGAACTTGGAGGGCTTGTATCTCACTCTTCAAAGCAAAGAAAGCAGGGCTTTCTAAAGCAAAAGAAATCTCATATACTAGAGAAGATCCATTGAGGAGGAGAGGCGCAATCCCACGTCACGTCGCCATAACTAGCTGCTTCAAAGTCGACTGATTTTTCCTTGTTTTCTCCTTAAATATGCAGCCATTGCTACTCAAATTTCAACACAAGATAGCCCAAGGTATGGAGAAGATTCCCCTAAAAGGAATTAGAGAAAGATGGAGCTAAAATAGAGAAAACGCAGAAGAAATGTTCGACGATTTTTGGGAAATGGCGACCAGCAACGACGTTGTTTCTTCAATTCCTTGCAGGTGAAGGTTTGCCCATATCTCCAGCAGGAAGGGCTTGGAGAATGGCAGAGAAATGAGGGAGAACAAGCTCTAGCAAGATTTGGGAAGAAAGGGAAGAAATGGTGAAGATGGAGAAGCAGAAGATGATGTGGCACAAATGGGCTCAAGGAGGATCAAAGTGCTCTGATACCATGTTGGGGAACTGAAGGGAAAGCATGAAGTGAGCACAAAATGAGAATGCTTGCTTATAGAATGAAGAAAGGTGAGGTCCTTATGTAGGCACCTCTTACATGATCACTGACATCACTGATGACCTCTGAGCTCCACAATCATCTCCTCAATCTGCTCCTAGATTCTCTCAATCATCTTATGTGGCATCTACCACCACCTAACAGTGCTTATGGGCACCTAACTGTGCCTTTAGCACACACACATAGAAACCAAGGTGTTCCTGGGGCATACACCTTGAGATATCCCATCATCGGATTTGGTTGTACCCGCTATATCCATCCAAGGAGTACACCTCATGCCCTACCACTTCATCGAGCATAGAATCCATATAGGGCAAGGGAAATGGATTAGGAACTGTGGCCGCATTCAGCTTGCAGTAGTTGACACAAATCCGCAATTTCTTGTTTTTCTTTGGCACAATGACAATCGGGGAAATCCACTCTGGATTTTCAATCGGTGCGATGAATCCCACCCGCAACAAGCGCTCCAGTTCTTTGCACACTTGCTTGGCCATGTGTGGATTCATATGATGGATGGACAAAAGCAGTAGAGCCTAATCCGCCTTCACAGAAGTCACCCTCATCCACATTTAAAGCAAGTGAACAACACCATCAGAAGGTAAAAGGCATTCATTCAACATCCTTGTCTCTACACCCCTTTACATTCAATTCATACACTGGCCACATTTCCACTAAAAGCTTAAAAAACTCAAAAAGAACCCATAGGACTACACTACTCAAGATACGCTCTCTAACTGACTCAAATCAAGCTTAGAAAACACATAGATGACCCATGAAACATAAATTCATCTATATGAATGTGTTGGGATATCTCAAGGTGTATGCCCCAGCACACCTTTGAGTTCTATGTGTGTGTGCTAGAGGCACAGTTAGGTGCCCATAAGCACAGTTAGGTGGGAGTAGATTCCATCTAGATGTTGGCTAGATTCTAGGGGAGTAGATGAGCTCGATGGCCTTTAGTCAGAGGTCATCGATGATGTCAGTGATCATGTAGAGATGCCCTACATATGGCTCTCATTGTTCTTCATTCTATGAGCACTTCTTTTCATTGTGTCTATCTTCTGTTGCTTCCATGCTCTCTAACAACATGGTATCAGAGCGGTTCTATCCTCCTTGAGTTTCTTGACTCCACGCCATTCTCCTCGTCACTTCTCTCCTACTGCTGCTTGTTGCTTTGCCACCCATTGTTGAAGCTTAGGTTACACACGCTTGCTATTTAGCCATATCTTGCTTGTGCAAAGGAAAATCAAAGCAGTGTTTGCCTTGAAAAATCGAGAGTTTTGTAAGGAAAGCTTCTTGAATAGCTCTTTACGAGAAGGCTTCCAAGCGCAAGATGTTGGCCATCTTTCATGACACAGTCGCCCATGGCCCGGAGACCCTCACTTCCCAAACCTCGGGCACATGCAGCTCCAACTTGCTCGCAAAGTTTTCGGCAACATACCAGTAGTCTATCTGCATGAAATTTTGAAATTCGACTACATATCTTCCATGGTTGACTAGAGAGCCTATTATCTTCTGGTTCGACAGTTTCTAGAGGGTTTTCTTCTTCTGTCGTCACTTTGTAGAAGGTTTAGCGAAGTGTTGCTGACAAAGCTACTGAAGGAAACGTTCTGAAAGTTTTTTTATTTGCTACAACCCTACTATCCTGTGAAGTTTTGAGAGAAGGCTATCTATTTCAAGTGCAGCTGCTTGGTTTCTCTCTGCAGTTGAGATTTTTTAAGCAATTGGAGGCATTAATGAATGGTTTCTCAGAGTTCCGATTGTGAAGGTTTGGCTCACACAGCCCATAGTTAATAGGAGCAGATGAGGGTTGCTAGCCACTACTACTCTCTAATGATTTGGAAGTTTCGTCTTCTTTTATTGGTCATGGTTGTGTTCGAATAGCCAAGCAACAAAACCCATTTTGTTGTTGTGCCAAAAATCAGCTTATCATCTCTGAGCTACACCAAAAAACCACATTATGTTTCCCTTCCCAAGATTGGCTCATCATCTTGTCAGATTTTGAAGGAGTCTGGCTCTATTGATGGATTCTTTGTCTCATAATCATGTTTCCAAAATAGAGTTTGTAAATCTTTTGCAAGCGTTATGAGTATGCAAAGGTATCTTATCTTGTTTGTGTGAACCTCTCTAAGGTATCTATGATATTTTGTACTCCCCTTGTTTTGTGTGTGTCTTTATCTTTGTAAACACCTCTGGTCACCATATGATGTAGGCCATGTGTATGTGTTTAACTCCATGGTAACTCCTGCAAACATTGTGTGCATGTACATGCAGGGGAGATAACCATTGGGAGGTCTTATGTATCCCTTTGTTTGCCTCACACCCTTGGGAACCCTTGCTAGCATGAGATCCTAGCCATATATTTATCCTTGACCACCATGAGATGGCTTGAGACACTATGTGACTAGATGTATCCTTGACATAGCCTGAGGCATTCCCTTGAGGGGGGGTTTGTTGGGATATCTCAAGGTGTATGCCCCAGGCACACCTTTGAGTTCTATTTGTGTGTGCTCGAGGCACAGTTAGGTGCCCATAAGCATAGTTAGGTGGGAGTAGATGTGTTGTTAGAGAGCATGGAAGCAACAGAATGTACTCCACCAACTACAACTATTCACTATGCAACACCACTTAAAGCCTTCACACATCACATCTTTCCCCCCCTAGCAGATCGTCTCCAATGACAGAGAGGGTCTGCTGGTCCTCAAGGTGGTCGAGCATAGAAGAATTTAAGGCGATACTCATTGGTGCATCCGGGCATCACCATGCCATCAACATCATCAAGCTGATAGGTTCCATTCGTGAACTTCTTTTTGACTCAATATGGTCCCTCCCATCGGTTGATAAACTTTTTGCCTAGCTGCTTGTCCAGACGGCTATCAAATCTCATTACCAAATCTCTTCTGCAATATCTTTCTTCTTGCGTAATTTGGTGTCAAAATGGGCCTTGCGCCTTTTTTGAGAAGCTTCCAAGTTTTGTAAGGCCTGTAATCTGCATTCATCCAAGGCTTCTAGCTGTACCAAGCATTGAGCATAGGCATCCTCCTATCCTTCTATTCTTGTAACAACAGTGCGAAGACTATGTATCTCCAATTCAATGGGTAAAATGGCTTCTATTCCATACACTAGTTGGAATTGTGTAAACCCAATAGCTAGCATGTGTGTGGTTCTATAAGCCCATAAAACTTCTGCCAAGTGCCTATCCCAATGCCTTTTCTTGGTGTCTACAAGCTTTCCCATTGAATTGCACAACAATCCATTTGTTTTCTCAGCCAAGCCATTACATTGGGGATAGTATGGCGAGGACATGCTATGATTTATCTTTAGCTTATGCACCACATCTTCAATTAGTTCATTTCTAAAAGAGGTTCCTCCATCAATGATAATTTCCAAAGGACAACCAAAGCGTGAACAAATTTGATCAAAAAAAAATTTTCAATTGTGCTTGCCTTGCTATTGACTGTGGCCTTGGCCTCTACCCACCGAGTCGCATAATATGTGGCCATCGATAAATAATGCTTGCCCGAGCGAGGGAGTGGTCCCACAAAGTCCAACCCCCACCTCTCAAATGGTACATATGCTGGAATAGGCTTTAAGGGCCCAGGAATCAACTGTCTCCTTCTAAACTTTTGGCATACTTTACAACTTCGACACCATTCATATACATCCTTATGGAGGCGTGGCCAAAAGTAACCTGCATTAAGAATTCTCCTAGTTGTGCTCGCTAAAGCAAAATGACGAGAGCATTCATGACACATTTCCAGGATTCTCCTAGTCTCCATGGGATGGACCACCCGACGGAGCACCTTGTCTTTTCCCAATTTATAAAGAATGTCATCAACAATAGTATAGAGACAAGCCTTTCTTACCAATCTCTGCTTCTGTTGTGGAGTTAACCCTTGAGGAAACATGCCTTCTTCCACATATTGCTAAACATCTTGTAGTTCTGGCCATCCAATGTCTACCAAAGAAACCACCCCTTGGTCTTGTACTACAATGGCTTGAGTAGCAAACTCATCTGCCCTTTGATTTTCTTTTCTGTTTATATGAACAAACTTGCAAAATTCAAACTGACTACATAGTGCCATAGCCTTTTGATTAAGCTCCTTCAAAGGAGGACTTCTTGTCTTGTAATGCCCTTGCATTTGCTTTATAATAAGCTGAGAATCTCCTCTTACTTCCAATTCTTTAACTTGACTTTGAAGACAACACTCCAAACCAAGAATCAAAGCATTATACTTAGCTGCATTATTAGTTGTGATACCTGAAAGCTCTTGTCCTCTTGCCCATACTTCTTGACCTTCAAAATTCATAAAGACCATCCCCCCGGCTCGTTGTTGGCGTGAAGGACTAAAAGCCCCATGAAAATACAAAACAAGAGCATTGGTGGTGTATCCCTTTCATCTTTAATGTTCTCCTTACATTTCTTTTCTTCTCCTAGATCCTCCTGTCCTGTGAGCAAATCTGCCATAGTGGACCTAGTGGTATTTTCAGTGATAAAAGAGAAAGAGAACTCTTCAAGCTCTGACAACCATTTTGCAAATCTCCCCCTAGGATTAGGCTTGCAAACTAGATATGCTAATACAGACTGAGAGTTAAGGAAGAAAAATGGTCGAGGTAATAAATAGGAGCGAAACTTTTTGACTGAAAACACCAAAGAGAGAGCTTGCTGCTCTATTTCTTCATACCTTGTTTCCACCTCTGTAAGCTGTCGGCTGGCATAATAGATGGGTTTCATTCTACCTGCCTCTCCTTTTTGTAGCAATACAATAGGTCCAACTAAATGCAAAGATACACTTGGATTTACATAAAAGTCTTAAGACCAATCAGGGGGCTTCAATATTGGGCCCTTACTCATGGCCTCCTGGATGCGTCAATTTTACGAGCAAAAACCTATGAGCAGGTTTATACGAGCGTGTTTTTCAAGAGATTTTAAAAATAGTATTTCTTTAGGAAACATGGTTTTTACACTTTTATTTTCATTAGAACTAGATCCCTTTATCATAAAATTATACAGACTAGTCACTCATTCATTTTTACATAACATAAATCTTCTTATTCATAGACATCCCTTTGTACCCTTGTTATTACCTTAAAATAGTATTGAAAAATAATTCATTTAAGAAACGTCCCTTATAATAACTCTCAATATAATAATATTATACATAAATAATTACTTATTAAACACATTTATATCATATGGCAATATCTTTCAAGTGTTTTATAGTATTAATAACAAGATATTTATGGACATGTTTCTACAAAAGTTTAAATTACTATAAATAAGTATTAACTTGGGCTTATATATCACTCTCATAAAATACATGTAATATTTAATACTATATATGCAAGGTTTTCCAAAATATAACCCCATAGATGTGCTCAAATGGGGTTTTCCAATCAATTTGAGTGGCTGAATGACTATATTTGGACATTGGATGTGAAAGTTATGTCACTTTTAAAAGTGTTGTCCAAGGTAGTTTCGCCAGCGAAACTACCTCGAAAGACCTTGTTTAAAGGGTTTTCGCTGGCGAAACTACCTTGATGGCTTGCTTCAATGAGTTTTCTTTGGAGAAACCCTTTCATGAAGATAGGTTGAGAGAGGTTTTTCAGTGTCACCCCCTATTAAGTAAAAAGTTGTAAGAAGGATCATAAGGGAATTTTCAAAGAGAAGTCTACTCTACATGTGGGTTTCTTCAAAAGCCATCCCATTATGTTCTCACCATTCCCAAAGATTCACATAAATATTTGCGTATAAAATAGGCATTCCTATAATACTTTTCATATTTCTAAGTGAAACTATGTTTTCTTTTTATCCAATTTTGTCATATTTTTGCATAGTTGGAAGCTTTTTTTTTCCTTCGCTCGGATGCTCGGAAGATTTCGCTCAGAAAATGCTCGTCCCCTGGCCTCCTTAAGTTGCTAAAAAGACTCTTGTTGCTCCATACCCCATTGGAAAGAAACTCCTTTTCTTGTCAACAAGTTCATGGGATACACTATCTTTATGAAATCATCACAAAAGTGTTGATAATACTTGCTCTTTCCTAGAATTTTGCGAACACCAGTGACACTCTCAGGACTTGGCAATGCCATGATTGCTTGAACCTTGTCAAGATCCATTTGCAGGCCTTCTTCAGACACAATATGCCCCAACAAAACTACTTTTGTTTGAGCCAAATGACACTTGCTAGGATTTAGACACCCTTTTGCTTCATCAATCCTAGCTAAGGCCATCTTTAACTTCTCCATGTGATCTATGCGCCGGAATAAATGCAAAAATCATCCAAAAACACCCTTATGAACTTTCCCAAGTAAGGCTCAAGGACTTGACTCATGAACCTTTGAAATGTAGCTAGTGCATTGGTCAACCCAAAAGGCATCACTCTGTAAGCAAAAACTCCCCAAGGTGTGACAAATGATGTTTTCTTTTGATCTTCCTCCCGAATACAAATTTGAAAGTACCCATAATACCCATCACATACATAATTCATCTCATGCCCTGCTACTTGGTCTAGTATTTCATCTTGGAATGGCAAAGGAAAATGATCCCTCTTAGTGCATGCATTCAAAGGACGAAAGTGCACACAAACCCGCCACTTATTTCCTTTCTTTGGTGTGACACCTACAGGAGATATCCATTCTGAATCATCAACAGGAAAGATGAATCCCGTCTCAAGTAGTTGTGTTACCTCTTTCTTTAGTGCCTTAGCTTGGATCACCCCCAATCGCCTTAAGCGTTGCACAATTGGCTTGCTTTCTGGCTTCAACTCAATCTTGTGCTCCACAAGAGAGACTGGTTGAACCTGTGAATAGCTTGTTGCAAAGAGACATGGAAAATCATCTAACATATCCAAGTACTGGAGCCTCTCAATACCTGATAGAGAATCACCAAGAAGCTCTTCATTGCATTGGCATCGTTTAGTGTGCTCCACATCCTCCACATGAAGTGTCTCTACAGGATCTTCTTGCACCACCACCTTGTTTCCTCCTGACCCCATCCCGATCAACACCTAGACAAAGACCAAAGGCCACTCCTTCCACCTCACCCTCTCAGCTAGGCTCCTCGGAGCTACACCCTATCTCTTCTTCTTCATTGGTTGAGCTCGAACTCTCTGATGTTGAAGACTCCTCCTTGACAACTTCCTTTTTGCAGCTTCTGATGTTGTAGCGCACCTTCTTATCATTTCCCTACAAAATCAATTCTCCAGTATCCCACTTTTGAACAGCCTTCACCTTGCGTAGCCAAGGCCTTCCCAAAATCAATGGATAGGCACGTGCATCTGGCTTGGTAGGGATCACCTGAAAAGTAGTCGGCACAGAAATTCCACATACATCCACTTCTAGATTCTTCACAATTCCCAAGGTCTTAACCCTAGTGTTGTCAACCAATTTGATGCGATAAGGAGAGGTAGTACTAAAGTATTTTAAATCAGCATCTATCATGGTCTTCTCACTCATGACATTAATCGATGCACCTCCACAAATGTACACATTAGAAATCACTTGACCATCAATGATCACATCAACCATAGGTACATCATCGCCAACATCTATATCTACCTTTTGAACAATAAAGATTGAACTTTTCTTCTTTTTCTTCTTTGACACTCTTGTGCTTGCTAGCTTTCCCCATTCTTTCCGTAGTTTTGGAGACAAAGCAAGTAATTGACCAAAGTTGATATGAGCTTCTTTTTCTTTAAGGTCGAACAACAAGTCATAGCTTCCAATGCCTTGTCCTAAAGGAAAGTCTGACTGGCTAATTCTCCTTCTAGATGCCTTCTTTTTCTTCTTACGGTGTTCCTCTCCCTGATGTTGCTCATCTACTTCTTCCTTGCTTTCTTCTTCTTCTTTTGCTTTAAACCACGCCCCCGTTTAGCCATCATTACCTCTCTTTCCTCATCCATTGAAGAAGCTTCTAATAAGGATACTTGTTTTTCTTCTTTCTTTCTCAAGCTAGGACACTCGGGGCGATAGTGACCTTTTTCATTACCTTCATAGCAGTGACCCCACTCTTGTTTCGAGGCCTATCTTCACTCTTTGGTGCTCTAGGTTGTCGTGCATTGACCAAATGCAATTTCAAATAAGCAAACTCTGCCATCAATTGGGAGACAATATGATCTAACTCAGAGGATTTTGGTACCTAAGGAGTGCCCATTACCTCCACCTTAGAAGTTCAAGTTGTTGAAGACACAAAAGAGGATTCGATCTTTAGAGAAGCTTCTTTCTTGGTCGCAATGCGAAGTGCCTCCACGTATGTTGTTGGATCTTTACTCATTACTTTTGAGCAAAGATGCGAGGCTCCAAAACCATAACAAATTTGCTCATCTTTAAGTGCTCCATCCCTGAGAGACTTTGAGGGCGGATGATGCAGATGCCATAGCTCGCAAAGATGTCCTTTCATACTTTGTCCATAAAGTTTCATATCGGATTGCCAACGCAGAGACCATCTCACCCTCTCCTTGATAGAACCGGTCCAACTACAACATCAAAGCATTTGGCGACTCCACTGCCCCAAATCTCTGCTTCATTGCTGCCACCACTTGGTGCCAGTCCTCCTTAGTAGAGTCTGGCAAGGCCTCATGCCAACTCAAGGCTATACCTTTAAGAAAATCAGGCAAAATCTCCGCCCAATTCTTCATGGACCATCCAGAAAGCCCGCATCCTCGGAACAAAATCCCGAAGATAAGACTTTGGGTCTTCCCCTTGGGTCCCTCGAAACACTAGAATCTTCACCATGATGAAACACAAAAAGGAAACACCAAGATCCAAATAATATCCCAAACAAGGTCAAAACAAGATCCCACAGAGCCTTAGTATACCAAGACCAACTTATTATGCATAACCACTTGTTGAAAACCCTCCACAATGTGATCCTCAACAAAATCTTGAAAAATAAGTGACCAACCAACACCATCAAAACATTGTGTATACATGCATTCAAGAATCACCTTTCTCACAATTGGAAGTGCACATAACGGCTTCAAGATATTGTACTCTTCATCATTTACATAGCAAAAGAAGTTGAAAGCATTGAGAATCACCACTCCACTGTTATAGTCAAAAACTACCCAAAGACTCAACTCTTCTTCACACCAAGCTGCCAGTGCATGAAACAATACCCAATCCATCATTGTGCCTGCTGATGGCATTGTCGATTCACCAACATATTCAAGAGTGCAAACATAAAGGATATGATCATAATGACCGTGCAAATAGCTTGAGCATCACCTTCACAATCTTCAAGTTCTCTTAAACGGGCTACAATCTCTTCTAACGGAGTTCTTCCCGACATCTTCTTTATCACATCAGAAACACATGCCTATACTAGGCATAACATGCAATCAAGTATACCCGAGACCATTTAGTAAGGTGCGATGAATCCAATACCAAACGTACCCGGCGTCTCCACCAAAAGATGTGACATGAAGTTGGGGGTAATGAACCTTCACGCACCTCTTAGCTTCCTACTCTTCCCAATCTTAATAATAGAGACCCTTATCACTTGCAAAGAGAGATGAAGAAAATATTTTCATTCAAAGAAAACCACAACATGTATTTCTCTTTGCTTTCTTTAGAGAAGAATGAATATGGTAACATCCCAAGTGACATTGTAGTCCAGCATTGAGAGAAGAAAAGGATCTGCAGAGGCCATTATCTCACCAAGCCGGTCGGCGCCAAAGAGAAGAGCCATGCATTGTTGGAAGAAGATCTTTCGGCTCCACATGATATGAACTGATATATATCTAGGGGCTTGAAGGGGCTGATTTGGCTGGATGGGTAAATTCCGAGGAAACATGGCACCTCCTTCATAGAAGCCTCTAGAAATGGCTCAAAATCATTCTACAAATTGCTAGAAAACATAGAGGTCTATAACTTCCACAAAGGGACTGATATAAAAAATTAAAGTACATTATAGGGACGTGTCTTGAAGTGAGCTTCATACTGATATAAGTTTCGTTGAAAACAGATAACCGGTTGAAGAGATATGGACAATTTACTGAATGGGGGTAGAAACTGTCATGAAAACAAACTATCAGACACAGAGACTCATAAATTTTTACAGTAGTATTTGATTCAAGATCTAATCAAATACAAACATGCACTTGAAGAGAGCTTCACGCTGATATAAGTTTCATTGAAATCAGATAACCGGTTGAAGAGATATGGACAGTTTACTGAAAGGGGGTAAAAACTGTCATAAAAACAAACTGTCAAACACAGAGACTCATAACTTTTTACAATAGTATCTGATTCAAAGTCCAATCACGTAGAAACATGCACCTTTAAGAGAGCTTCACGGTGATATAAGTTTCGTTGAAAACAGATAACTGGTTGAAGAGATATGGACAGTTTACTAAAAGGGGGTAAAAATTGTCATGAAAACAGACTGTCAAACACAAAGACTCATAACATTTTACAGTAGTATTTGATTCAAGATCCAATCACATATAAACATGCACTTGAAGAGAGCTTTGGCTGATATAAGTTTCATCAAAATTGGACTATCGAGCAGAAAGTTATGAGTAAAACACTAACAGGGGGTCAAACTGTCATCAAAACTACCCTCCACCCATGCTAATTTCGCCTGAGCAAACTACTCCCTCAAGGCTCCACAATTATCAACGATCCAATACCCTTAGAATTTGCCTAAAATAGAGGAATAAGCTTGCATGGTGGCTCGGGAAATGGATGGACCATGTGTGCACAGTGAGCGGCCGAACAAGAACTACTTTAGAGACTTGAATAGAGAGAGAAAGAACATAGGAATGGAGGCTCAAGGAAAATGATAAGAAGTGACTTTCATTGCCATGAGAGTGAGACTCCACTCAAATACACTCAAAATACTACAAACAAAAGGGAGAAGAAGAGGTTTCATACATACAAGAGGGAGCAGAAGCTCCAAGACTACTCATAGAGAGAGAATAAACTAGAGAGAGATGGACTCAAGAGTCTACATAAGAGAATATCTACAAGAGGGAGAGAAGGCTCATGGAAGAGGCTTGAGGAGACTAGAGCTACAGAAACATGAGGCCTAATGGTGGAAGAGATGTTGAACAAGGGAGAGGAGGGCTCCTTTTATAGAGATTTTGTCACCCTCCTTCACCCATTTACAATTGCTGCCTGTAGATTCCTTTCCTCATCAATCACATAAGCCCATATGTCACCATCCATGTACTTTTTGGCTACTCTTGCCATGTGTCCCATCAAAATATGCTCAAGACCCTTAAAATATTGAGAAAGTCAAGAGTCTCCACACATGGAGCCCATAGGGACCCTCTCTTTTCCATATGTCCACATCCTCCTTATTCCACATAGGAATTCTAGAAGGATTCCCCTTGACTCCACACTCCTCCACATGCCTTCCACATGCTTGGCATGTGGCCTCTCTTATATTATTGGAACACGTGGACATGAGCCCTACCTCTTTATATGACTCACTCTTCCTATTTTCTAAAAACCCCATAATATCCCATACAACACACTATTCAAAATTTTTGGACTTTCTCTCCTAGTTTGGACTTTTTTTTGGAGCATATCCTCTCCACTCAACTTCACTAAGTGAGCTCAAAATTTGGGTTTTTTAGAGCACCAAATGGGTCACTTATATACGAATATGGCCTTATTAAGCTAAAAAGTCAAGTGGTGACCTCTAATAAAAAAAAATATGGCTCAATGAAGCTATAATTCCCAAACTTGTGCATGGTGCCCCCATCCAATAACTATAATAATAATAACAGTAGTCTCCTAACTCCAGTTCAAATTTAACACTATACTGATAAAGTGAAAATATGACACTATATGAAAAGAGTTTGCTCAGAGTTTGTTGAATTCAACAAATAAGTGGTGTATAGATACACCATTATATTAAAAAAAAGAGTTTGTTAAATTCAATATATAAGTGGTGTATAGATACACCATTTTTTTGAAAAACAAAGCATACAATACATTATCTTATTGGTGGTGTATAGATACACCATTTGTATGGAAAAAAGCATACAAAACATTATCTTATGCATCTGAATCTCATTCAAAGTCATCAGAGTCATGTAATGTATTTGTGCTTGATGGGTCAAGTCTTGCCAAATGATGTTTAATATGCCAAATGATCAACATTAAAGAAAAAAATTTGATAGAAGTTATGTGCAAAGGGAAGAATGACGATGTGGTCTACAAGTTGCGAGTTACGCACAAGCACTTCTTGAAGCCCTTACCAGATTCAATTGAGGGATCCCAAGAATTACTTAGTGCCTTGGAAGCATTGAAGAAAATGTGGAATGCATTTCCAAGTGGTGGTGTTGTACCTTCAGCAGCAGTAAGTATGCCATCTATAACATGTAACCCTCAAGTTGTACCACCAATCTCTGTGGTGATAACTACGGTATCTCCGGCAAGAGTAACTACAATATCTGCAGCAATAACTACAATATCTCCAACTATACCTACACCATCGACTGCTGCAACTACAGGAACAAGGAGTGATCGTGGAGCAGATTCAAGTTCCACAGCTATTCCCAGAAAGAGAGCAAAAATAACTCCTACTCCATGTGCAGATCGTTCAAGTGTAGGTTATTTAAAACCAGGCAAAAAATTGGATAGTGACGATCAGGAGCATCCGCAAGAAGAAGATACAAGTCTCGCAGACTTTTCTATAAGTGTGGCAGACTTACATACTCCAGAGGATGAGGGGTACATTTGGGGATTTTCACAATTCAGCGTGGCCATAATGCTTATTGATTGAGCTTTGTTGTTCACAAATAAAAGAAAGCTAGATAAGACATTTGCACACAAATTGTATGAAGATACGAGGAAAACAAGAACTCCAGTTGCCACTAATATCACTCTTCGTCCTATGGCGTTTAAGAGACTTCAATAAGATGATCCTATGTTGCCTGATGTCACATTTCAAAAGCGCATGGACTTTCTTGATGCTTTTGAGAACTTTAGAAGGAGTGACTTTGTTCGTGGAGAGTCTTTGTACCAAAGCCGATATGGGACTGACATCAAGAAGAGATACATGCTGGCAAAGAATAGATTCTTGGAAAGATGCAAGTTTGAGCCCATTGATGGGCAATACTTTTGTGAAGCTTGCAGGATCACCCTTGATGAGGGAAGAAAAGGAAACTTGCCACAGATTGAGTGGATGGAAAAGTTTCAATGGGTCATTTGTCATGTATGCATATTTAACGATGACTCGAAGTACATTCTAGAATCAGAAAGGCTGAATTCTACTCCATTTAGGTTGAAAAAAAGCTCTTCTCTTTCTGAGATCTTGATAAAAGCAAGGGAGTTATGGGTGGGCTGTGGAAAGCCACAAGTAGTGAAGGGTAGGAGACCTACATTTGAGTACTTGGCAAAGACGACTCGGTTCTATAGATGCTTGAAAGGTGTTGTAAGCAATACACAAGGCATACCAAGTAATAAGGTTGAGGCAAAGGATCTGAACACTGCCGTTGCAAGATACAGGGATGTTACTTGCATTGTCTTCCGCGAGGACTCAGTGTTTCAGAGCATGGTGGATGTTTGCCAAGCATATGAAATAGGAAAGATATCCTTTGAGGCACCATAGCACACTGCAACTCAAAGGAAATAAATAATGAAACCGATGTCTATTGTTTGGTGGAGAGCATTAAGGTTTGTTCTAGATGCAATAACAGAAGAAGTATGCAAGAAGATCCTAAGCGGTGACTGCTTCTTTGGAAAGAAGAGCAAGCATAGCAACTTGGATGAAGTGGTCACCCGAATGATTCAAAGTGAGGCTGCTCTCTCGGCACTATTTTTTTTATTGAAATCTGATGATGAGTTAGATGGCAAGTCAATTAATGTGGATAAGAAGAAAGCACTTAGCCTAGGTCAACTCCTTGATAAGACATGGGCTAGAAAGTGGTTGGCTTCAATGGATGTAGATGCCACACCAACAAAGGATCTAAGAGCTAAAATGCCAAAGATTGTTGAGACAGAATATATGGACATCAAGAAAAAGGCCTTGCAGTCCACTGCCCAAGGTAGAGCAATTGGTGGTTTAGATGATGGTTCTCCATTCAGCTTCTCCTATGATATCTTGCTATCAGAGAATGATACAAATTTTGCACACATCAATGGCATTGATACAGAGCATTTCATAACAATGAGCGGTCATGCTTGGGAGAAGCCATGTGTATTTTTCATAGATGAATTGCAAGACCTTGCAGTGTCACAGATAGTTGAACTTGTGCGGTTTATCATAGAAGGTCCTATGGCAGATAAGAAAAGATCAACGTTGGTCCTATTCGTGACAGAATCACAAAGGGATGCCTTGTATGCGAGTTTGACATCTGCATTTGGGTATTTACTTTCAAAAGTATACCATGGTATAGTCCTACGCAATCATATGACTGTCTTGGAAGGCATTGCCATTCAAGTCTTGCAGCCTTTCTTGACGTGCTTCTTATCCAGGGGTGGTGGCAATCTAATCAAAATTCCTTTAAGGACTCTCGAGCTTCATTACTTTGAGGATAATAAACGAAGGCTCTTGGAAGAGACTTGCTGGAGAGGCATCTTCATCGACTTGGCATTGGGCCGAAAAAGTAAGTTCACTTGCGGGTGGACATTGAGGGGGGGTGTTAGATATCAATGCTCCACTCTCGTGTAACTACGCGGGAACCAACTAACTCTACTTGTAAGCCCCCCATATGAGGAGAAGGCATTTGAGTAGCTCGGTTATCCGGTAGGTCCTGGTTTGGACACCAGATGGGGGCCATGTGTGGCCTGATGGCTGGATGACTTCAAATAGAGTTGGCACACAACCAACTAGGCTACATGCAAGTGCGGGAAGGCATCCCTTGACTGACCGCACTGAGGGTAGACGGAGCATTTCCCGGGGCAGCCCACTCTCGGAGTCAACCGTTTTGGGTGGACTGGGTCGGTCACCGAATTGAGCCTAACCGACTATGATTGGTGGCTATATAACCGTTTTGGGTGGACTGGGTCGGTCACCGAATTGAGCCTAACCGACTATGATTGGTGGCTATATAAGAGCAAGCCCGTGAAGCCCATTTCATCACTGGCTATAGAAACCCCGATTCCTTAGCATCTAGCCTCCGTCTTCTACTGTTTCCAGCATGCCATCGAAGCTTCTTCCATAGGAGCGCACGGTTGGGAGGCAGTGCCATCTATTGTATCAGTTCTACAGTAATCAAATTTTTGATTCTCCATACTATCTTGTTTTCTCTCTTGCATACGAGATCCTGTTATCTGTTGAGCACAAACGTATTATTTTCTGACATACTCAACGTTTTTTCTGCCAGTGTGTTGGAACTCAAGTTTGAAGTAACCATTTGCAGATCTATCAGTTTCGGTGGACTCAGGAGGTCCTAAAACTTTTGTGTTACTAATCATTCGCACTTCGGTGGTCTTTAAAAATAGATCTATTTGCAAAAACGTTTTTTGCTCGAGTGTTAGACTTGGTGATTGGGACCAGGGTTCCCAAAAATGTATGTTCCATTGCATTTCGAAGGCCTAAAAACCCCTACTTGTCAGCTCTAGCACAATTCCATGGAGATTTGGAGAAGCTCCATCTCTTTGAGACGTTAATTTATCATTTGTTTCTTTGTCAAAAATCCATTCAAAGGTTCAAACCTTTGAATTTTTAATGTTTTTGGTTCACTCCCTGTTTCCCATTCATTGGTTGGCATTTTGGACTTCCAACAGAAGAGAGATATTTGCAAATTTTCTTGTTATGTAGTGATGCCCATGTTTTACAGCATCTTAGGTCCTATTTTCAAAAGAGATCATTATCATAGGGCTGTGATTTTTGAGACATACCTTATGCAGATTACTCTGGTTGTAGTATGAGCCATGTGCACTCATTCATGGCTTGCATTGGGTTGTAGTGGATGCTTCATTGGCCATTTGGATGCATTGGGTCCTTGTTGGATGCATTGATAGGCTCAGATTGCCTTGTGGGATGCTTTATTGATGGACATTTAGCACACAGATGCTATTTTATGCTAAGGGACAACTTTGACACATTGCAATTGATGCATTGATAGTGTTATGCTCTCTTGGATGAGACATTATTGATGCATATGCCATTGGACGATGTCTATGCTTGCGGCATTTGGCTAGACTTATTGGTTGGCATTGGGTTTGCCATTGTTTTGTCATTGCATGTTGACATTTTCTTTTGGGTCAAATTTGCTCATATGGATGCATAGTATATGCACATGAGTCAGATGCATTTTGATTCTTTAAGTCTTTTGAGGTTTGGTGATATTACCTTCCATTGTGGCAAACATATTTGGGTGCACCTAGTATTATTTGGTGTGATTCTTTCTTGTAGGCACTAGCATTTGAATTCTTGATTTATTTGCATCATGGCATCCTCTTTATTTACATGCACTAGCATTTGGGTTTTTGCTTTATTTGCATCATGGCATCCTCTTCCATGTCTGAAAATGAGTTTTCTAGCATTAAAATGTTTGATGGGACAAATGTTTCTCTGTGGAAAGAATAGATAAGGAATGTGCTTATTCAAAAGAACCAAATTTAACGCTTGGAAGGGATTGTAGCTAAGCCTGTAGCAGCTATGTTTGATGATGATTGGAATGAGTTGGATCCTTTAGCAAAGTATACTATTAGACTTCATCTTGCAGAGTCCATTTATTTCACAATAGTAAATGAGCAAACTATGGAAGATTTGCGGAAGAAATTATGTGCCACTTATGAGAGGAAATTGCCTCTAATAAATTTTACCTCATAAAGAGGTTGATTGAGCTGTAGATGAAGGAAGGGCTTTCCATTGATTCTCACTTAAAAGAATTCAATATTTTTTTCAGCCAGCTTCAAGCTCAAAAGTTGATTTTTGATGCGGAGACTAAGGCAATATTCCTCTTGTGTTCATTGCCATCCTCATGGGATACCTTCCATACAGCTTCTTCCCCAAGATCTTCGATGGCCTCTTTTAGCATGTCTTCCGTACCTTCATGATAGATTTTAAAACACAGAAAAAGCAAGTCTTACCTCCAATAGCCTGCATCATTCACCATGAATATCACAAACCACTTTGTATTTTTTTGGAAAGCTATCAAACCTCCTATTCATGGGAATCCGAATAATTTTTGTCTGTAATCAAATCCTTGGCATGGACATACGACTTCCCAAATATGGTTACTTTCTATTTCTCTGAAATTTTCTAAAATTCTGCTAGCTCATCTGCTAAAAAATCTTTGTGGCTCTCCAAAGTTGCAGAGCTCTTTATTCCACATGTCATAAAACAAATAGTAATCCTACTGAGCATTAAACTTCTCAAGGAAATAAAAAAGTATCAAATCTGCAAGCTTTTGCACTTCTTTTAATGTCTTCCCCTTCACGGGACTATTGTTTTTAAAAAAGACATCCCTGGAACACTTGCTAGCACGATTTTATTAGTTCTCTCCTTCTTTCTTGAACTTCCCTCTCCCTGAAAAAGGAAAAATTGTCCTTGCAACCTCCTTTTCATTGACATAATTGGCGATTGTTCTGGCAGCCATTGCAATTTCAATAGGTTATACAAAACCAAGTTATAAAAAGAAATTTACTGTCTCTCTCCACAATCTAAATGAAGCACCTTTCAATAAAGTTATATAATCCAAGTTATAAAAAGCAATTTACTATCTCTCTCCACAATCTAAATGAAGCATCAACAATAAAATTATGATTTCCATATCCATGAGAAGAAGTCCAATGCATATCACACAAAATGTAATAATGCATAGTCCATTAAAACATTTACAGGATTGTTGGAAGTTACTTTTATGAAAAGCATAAAGAAAGTATACTGGTTACATGCTTTCCAATTGTCAATTATTGATGGGAAACAAAAATCAGAAATGCATTCTCTTTTATATGTTTCAAATACAATCAAAAGTGCTACTTTTTAGAGCTCTTTTTGCCACTCTTGCTTGACTCTGCCTTGTCTTTCTTCTTTTTTCCTTTCATTTTTGCCTCCACTTTATCTTTTCCATTTCCTTTTCCCTCGTCCTCTTCTTGCTTCATTTCAAGAGGTGTGTGTCCTTCTCGTGTGATCTAGAATTTCATCTCATCAATTGAATCTTCTAAAATTTCTCGATTAGACTTGTCAGAATCTGAGACATAGTGGTCAATGCCGTCTTGTGTGCTAGGGATGAGAAATGCTCCTGGCAGAGTTCCCATTTCAATAGGGGGTCTGACAATCTCTTTGTATTGGAGATATAGTCATTCTAAATACGTTTTTAACTCTTGTTTGGTTGGAGCCATTGGAACCTATGAGAATACATTGTAATGTTAAAAAACACATTGAAAAACAAAGGGGATGGAAAGGGAGTGAGAGAAAGAGAGAAGGCACCTTCAGAACCTTCTATAGTAGGCCAAGCTTGATCACACTCGAGTGAGATGGATTGGACCAGATGAACTGGATTCCTCTTCTTCCTCTCTCTCTCTCTCTGGCTCTCACTCTACCTCTTTCTCTCTACTTCATGAACCGGATTTCTACACTTAACCTCTCTCTCTCTCCCTCTCTCTCTCGCTCTCTCGATTTCTCTACATAAAACATTGGGAGGTATATCTTAACAAAAACGAGCTGAAGGAAAGTGATCCACAACATAAAGTATACAAAAAGTGAAATAAAGAATTGACTAGAAGTGATCGAGGATGAGACTTCCTCGAAGAGGGTGCTTCTTTTACTTTTTGTCATTGTCTGTTCCCTCACTTTCTATCACTCTTGAAGGAGGGGCAGCTCACTGTGCATCTCACTATCATTCCCTCACTATCACTCCCTCACTTTCCTTATCTCACTTTCCTTCCAAGACAATGGCTAGTTACTATGTGACTACATTTGTCAAGCTAAAATTCTGTCTTAGATCCCTTTTATATGGACCCATGAGTTGAAAATCATTCGAGGAGGATATGCTACGGACATGGCTGCTTGATTTGAACTTAGCAGAAGAGATGAATATCTCTAGCTTTCTTTTTCGCTTCATTGAATCACGTAACTCTTATGCTTACGAGCTAAATTTTTGTACATGATATGGCGACGGCTAGAAGTATTGAATGAAACGGTGAAGATGAGGAAAGCCAAGAGCGAAAAGAGGAGTTGTTGAATGCTTACAAGTCGGCGAAAGATTTGAAGAAGCTTTTGAGGAGAGTCCGTGACGAGATTGTAGGTGCGAGTTCTGGTCACGAATGGCCTATGGATTTAAAGTCCACTTGTTTTCACAAAGCCAATGCCATAGTAGGCACTTTGGAGGACATATTCTCTCTCTAATGGTGTAATAGACAAGTGATGGAAATATACTTCCATAGAGATTTATGTGTTTTCTAAAGTTGTAATAAACAAGAAATGGAAATACACTTCCACAAAGACTTTTAAGTTCTCTAATGTAATAGCCAAGGGATCAAAATATATTTCCCTCTTTCTTACATAGACACTCTCTCTCTCTCTCTCTGTCTGTTGGTCTGTCTGTCTGTCTCACTCTCTCTTTCAAACAACTGTTTTAGCAGGGGCAAGCATTGGAAAACTACTTGTCCTTACTAAAAGTAGTTAGTGCATACATTAAGTGAGGGCAAGGATTGGAACCTCTCTCTCCCTCTCTATGTGTGTGTGTGTGTGTGTGTGTGTGTGTGTGTGTGTGTACACAGAGTGTGTACAAAAGAAAGTGATTAGAAGGGTTGGGAACTTCCCAACCCTCCATATCGCTTTCTTTTGTACACTCTCCCCTCTCTCCACCTCCACCCCCCCCTCTCTCTCACTGTAGCTCCACCCCCCGCCCCCCCTCCTTCTCTCTCTCTCTCTCTCTCTCTCTCTCTCTCTCACTCTCTCTTTGTCTGTGCAACTAGATCCTAGCTCTCTCTCTGTCTCCAGCTCAAATTTTTTATTTGTTATTGATAGTTGTACATGAAAAAAATATTATTTCTTGCTCTGACAATCTAGATACAATCCAAAAATTTTAAAATTTCCCCACGTTACGTTGGCTCTGGTTGAGAGCTATTTTTCATTTTGGCCAAAAGCCCCAACATGAGCTCCCTTTTTTCCTAATGCGATGGGCTACATCGGCTAGTGACTGCAACAACAGAAGCTCACAAGGTTCTCCCATTCGTTGACCTGACAGCAACTCCAGCACATAGCAGAGCTTCAACATAGAAGGATGATCCAAAGGACGTGAGATGATTTACCAGCACTGGTCGAGGATGTCTCTCCAACGAGTTGCTAGAATACTAACACATGGAAACTCCATTGATTAACACATGGCAGATTAGAGTTGACCATGGTTAAGTTCGTCTTGTTTTGGTTTGGCCAAAAGATTTCCATGTGGCATAGGGCCACCTCAATAGTCTAGTAACCCCTTGCCAAGCACAGTTTAGAAGCGGCATGTGAACAACCTCTGCCACATCATCAAAGGCCACCTCTTCTTCATAAAACTTTGACAAGTTATAACTTGCAATTCAAGAAAAATTTGCACACACTTCATAAATTTCTAAGACGCTTTCAAGTGTTTTCTATTTTCAAAATTTCACTAGAAAGGATTATTTCAATGCATTGTGGATAGCAAAAAGTGTGATTTCATATTGGACGAACCGAGCCATTGCCTTACTAACTAATATCACTACAAGTTGTTACTTTTTCACATCATCCTCATATATATAGAATAAAGAAATATTTTTGTTTGCCATTTGTTTTTAAATTGACCCATGTGGTTGTTAGCATCCTCTTTGGTCTTTTTGCTAAACTTAGATGGTTTGACCTGAGGATTTTGCATCAAAGGTGTTAGATTGGCCATAATAAAAATTTCTTGTTGCACTACAAACCTAGGGAAGAGGGTCAAATTGATGTCATCTTCTTTATATTAATTACACTTGGCAATGGAAGGCTTTGTATATGCCAAAATAGTAACTATTCTAGTGTAATCTTAAGATTCAAATCTGATTGCATGATGTCATTCTAATAAACACTTACACAAGTATTTTTTCAGTTTGATTCTTGTGATTTTTTCTTTTGTTATTCTTTTAATCTCATCAAGAAGCCCATTGCATATTGAACTTGATTGTTTTCATACATGCATTACATTGAAGCGATGCACATTTGTTTCAAAGTCCAATCGTATATACACTAATCTAAAGTCACTTGAAATTCATCAATGGAGTGCTACAAAGCTCGAACCAATGTGAAGGATCACCAGTGTTGAGGGGAAACCAATTACATTAAATGAAAAAAACTATAGTAATGTTCAAAATTATTCAAAGCTGCATAATTATAGAGATGTGGTCTATAAAGGACAATTTAGATTCAAACTACGAGTAATGTAATAAAAATTTTGCAAAAGGGACAAAATGGTAGGCAAAGTGTGTAGTCTCAATGGTGACTCATGTGTTGTGGGGATATTGAAGGAATGTCGATGGAGCCTCCACTCCAAGCTACTCCCTCGGTCGGGGGACTCACCCCATAAAATTTTAGTGTACCACATGCATTCAAAAGGAGGGGTATTTTAATTCAAAAATTTGAAAATTTTTAACAAGATTACAATAATCGGGAGGGGTTTTTTACTTCAATTGTAGGAAAAAATAACTTAGTTTATAAGTAAAGAGGGCTGTTTGTATTAGGGAAAAGTTTTTAGTTGAGGGGTTTTTTAAACACTCCTCGAATGCACATGATATAGAGCGTTTTTTAGTAGTGCACCCCATGAGGCTACTCCTTGTGAGAGCAATTCAAAGCACAAGCCTTTTGCAAGTGTTAGTTAAGCGGCTCCCAGATTGTTGCAACGTGTTTCCATGAGAGAAAGAGGGAAGGGGGAGAGGGGAGAAGAGGGGGGAAAAGGGAGGGAGAAGGACAAGGGAAGAGGAGAGTGAAGGGGGATGGAGTGGCAAACACAAAGTCACTACAAGGGAAACAAGAGAACACCCAAAGATACTCTTGGAAGAGAAGAGGGATCTTGTATTCCAAACTTGTGCATACAACAATAAAGACAAATTTAAAGTCAACCATTTGGCCTTTTATACAAGTCACCTTTTGAAGGGAGGACCAACCCTTTTCCTTTTTGCACTCTCCCTTTCTTTAGGCTCTTGGGTCCATAGGGTACCAAGGCGTCTTCTCTATCCTTTCTTCCCTCTTCTATTGCAGCTCCTATTGTTACAGCTCTATGTGTGTCAAAAATAGCACTTGTGTGAACCATATAAGAGCACTTGGGACAATCTTAGCGTTAGGAGGAGCTCCTAACCGAGTTCCAAATAGCGCTTTTGTTAACCTCGCCCGTCCAAGTCCTAAGCCATGTGAGGCTCAAAATCCGGATGTGAGGCTCAAAACTTGGAGTGGCAAGGTCGATCTTGAGCCATTTGTGGCTCAAAACCCATAAAGATTGTAACTGATATTTCTCCATGGTTGCGACCGTTGAAGTAAATTATGAAGCCTAATCACCTCTAATCACTCATTACCATGCATTCTACGAGACAGTACTCTATGGATGTTAATATGCCCCCCTTCTTGTTGTGCTAAGCCACCTTGGATCAGCCGCACTAGAGGAGGTGGGTGGAGAGGATCATGTGGAGGATAGCATAGTGATCTAATTGGTGGGGGGTGATTCGAGTCATGTACGAGCGAAAATTCCAAAAATGGGTGGCATGGATGTCCTTGTATGTGTGGATGTGATGGCCATGGAGATTGGAGACTCGAAGGTAGAGGCAGAGGTCCTAGAACTATGTGGGGCCGAGGTCAGGGTTGAAGACAATTTGGTTGTTGAGACTATGGAGCTTGTCGTTAATCTACCGATTGTGGGTGGGGTTGAAGTGGACCATTGCAACAACCATGGGATCGGGGATGGAGCCGTAGGTGTCATTGAATGACTAGAGGCAGAAGCTAAATCCCTCCTATGTCATTTCTTTCAAAAAATTGTACTTTGGGAAGTTGTACAAGATATTGGGGTCCTTCTGTTGGAGGTCACAGAATTGAGCCCAGGTCTAGTGGTGTTCCGAAGGCATGTACATGAGTTGGATGTGCCTATCGACGTGGGCACACTATGGTAGCAATGCCTAAACTACTCCTTCAAAAAAGGAATGCACTAGCGAGGCATAGGGTCCTCTTCATCAATCCCTGTGGGCGATGTTTCGACAAGAATATGTAAAAAATTTACTGACTTGAGGAGCATGTTGAGGGTTTTGTCTAGGAGGTCGACCGAGGCATTGGAGCAAATGGATTGGGAGGTCCTGCTGTGTAGTTCTAGTGTTGGAGGCATTGGAGGAATACTCGAGGATATTTGTGTGAGGAAGTGGGGGTGGGACGAGCTGGGGGACTTGCTGGGGGGGTTGGGTAGGATCAACAAGAGGTGGCTGTGGGATCTCGGTAGGTGGGTCGAAAGAGTTAAATACTGCTATGGCTTCTTGCCCCTCCTCCTCGGTGACTTATTTGGGGTATGCTACATTAATTGTCTCAAAATTGCTGACCAAGGACTCACCAAGGACTCGAGCAAGTCCTAGAGAGCTTGTAGCACGTAGTTGTATAGTATAATTATGCTAAGGGGATGGTAGGCGGTGGAGTAGTATGCCACGAGATGCCCTTCCATTTGGACCACAGAGGTCTGCATCCAATTTATATCAGCTTGAAGGCCTTTGGGAGTGCAGACCCAAGGCTGAGTTCATCAGGCTTGGCTAGCTGCATCACGTGATCTTCCTAAGGATAATTCGTGGGGACTCGATGCTGACCCGACACCACACTTGGAAGTTGAGCAAAATTGGGTGGGCAGCAAGGGTTTAAAGGTCAGAGGGACGGAGACGAGATAGGATGGCAGGCTGAAGATGGAGAGAAAAGTAGGACATGGCAAGAATAGGGTGACAGTGGTTAGGATTATGGCAGAGGATGGGTTGGAGGGCATTAGGAGGAATGCACCCCTTGCTCTTCTAATGATCGTATTTGTAGATATCACTGAGGGCCTCGATAATCTTCTTCTTCTTAGAGTATTTGTCAGTGATGACTGGGAGGCCGAAGGCGGCTCGCACCACATCCACGTTATGGTGGTAGAAGTGGGGAGTGCATGTTGCATTGCACAGGATGCCGACGTTTGTGTTAGAGTTGTAGGCATGGAGGAATTCTCCTAGTAGCCTCATATCTAGGTGACAAGGGAGGTGGTCCGCCACGGATCCAAGACCTGTCACTACGAGAGAGGCTTGAACCTCTGGCTCTTTGAGCGCTTGATATGCCATTGTGTTGTGGTAATGGAGGGTGTAGTCGTGGCCCTTATGTGTGTAGCAAGAGTGGATGGCACATCCATTGAGCTGTTGGATGTTGCCCATGTCGAAGTTGTTCTAGGAGTCTCAGGGGGGTCACTATGTATAAACCCTCTATATCACGTGCGTTCAAGGCCTATATTTAAAATCCCTTATCTGTAAAATTTTTCATTAATAAAATGTACCCCTTTTCTATACAAATCTGTAAATTTTTTCCAAAACTATTTTTAATAGTCCCTTATGTATATTTATTTTTGTAAATTTTAGAAATAAAAAATATCCTTCTGTTGAACTCACGTGATAGGGTTACATATGATGAGTGACCCCCCCGAGCTAGGAGTGACCGGACACATCCCCTGCCTTGATCTTTTTAGGCCGCCGGTTACTACTGCAATGGTGTTGAGTAACACGAGGTCCTTCCCAATATCATTTGCTCGTCTATCGCTTTTGTGGGGAGAACATAAAAGAGGATCTCTACTGCCTAGCGAAGAACCATTAGTCTCAATTCCACATATCCTAATGTACTTAAGAGTTGACAGTTGATAGCATGTACTAAAGCCATAGTGAGGTTTAGGGGTACCTATAGTTTCTCCCATACATCACGGGAGATGAAGTTGTGGCTCGCTCCTGGATCCACGAGTGTTTGGATGCGTAAGCTCGAACCCTAGAATTGGACATTCAACCTAGCTGGTTCTACCATTAGCTCATTAGTTAGGCTTGGATGTTTGTTTGTTGCCTTAAGCTAGTGAAGAACCATTAGTTTCAAGTCCACATATCCTAATGTACTTAAGAGTTGACCGTTGACAGTATGTACTACAGCCATAGTGAGGTTTAGGGGTACTTGTAGATTCTCCCATACATCGTAGGAGATGAAGTTGTGGCTTGCTGTCTGATCCACGAGTGCTTGGATGCATAAGCTCGAACTCTGCAATTGGACATTCAACCTAGCTGGTTCTACCATTAGCTCATTAGTTAGGCCTAGATGTTTGTGTGTTGCCTTAAGCTAGGCCAATTGCTTACATTGTCTAATTTTGGCATTATGTGCCTTGGCTTCTTTGATGGCCATTTTATCCGCGCTACCTCATCCTTGAGATCTTTCTCCTTATGGATGACCTGAAGGGTCAACAGGGTGAGGGGGCTATAGTATCTTTTCAATTTACTCCCATTGAGGTAGCCTTCCATTTCTACTTCATCTAGGGTGGCTATTGAGCACACCCCTTGTAGAGTTATCTCCACCACATGGTAGGGACCCATGCCCCAGTACTTGAGCTTATGTTTGGTGTTGCGAACATTATAGAGGAGTGCAACATCTCCCTCCTCGAGGTCCTTGTTCTTGAGGTTGCGGCGGTCAAACCATTTCTTGCACCATGCCTTCTCCACCTAGAGGTAGTAGGCTACACGCAATCTTATCTCATCAAGATCAATCAAGCGCTCTACCAAAGCATTCTCAATGATCCTCTCCTTGACCATAATGCGGAGGCTAGGTACTACATACTCCATTGGTATAACTACCTCCACCCCAAAGGCTAGGCTGAAAGGGGTGCAGTTCATGGCTACTTTATAATATGTTTGGTAGGCCCACAAGGTTGCGATGATGAGCTTGGTCTCCCAGTCGGTATGACTGGCCTACACTGTGCAAGTTATAATCTTGAAGCAAGTTTTTTTCAAGATCTCAGCTAGGTCATTTTCCCTAGGATAATATGGCATTGACTTCCTATGTGTATAATTAGGAATTCACTAGTCATGATCACTATAGTTTCATTGAGGAAATGAGTTCCCCGGTCATTGACCAGCTCTAATGGACACCCAAACCATGTAATGACTTGCTCGTATAAGAGCACGATGGATCTCACATTGACTTTCCTGGTGGCTCTCCCTTCTACCCATTTGATGAAATAATATGTGGGAAAAATAATGTATGTGGCCCCTGTTCCTTTAGCAGTTGGGCTTATTGGTCCAATAAAATATATGATCCATTTCTCAAAGGTTTGAATGGTCAATAATCTTGTTAAGGGCATCATGACTGCTTTATGTGGGATTTGCATACATTGGCATGGGTCACACCACTTGACAAATTCAGTTGCATCTCTGAAGAGAGTCAGCCACCAAAGGCCAACCTGTAGCACCTTACCTTCTGTAACGTCAGTAGTGAAATGCACCTTATATTCTATAATGTCAGCGTGAAATCCCATAGTGGTCTTCTTTGAGCACATCAATGTATTTGTGCTTGCACAAGCATCTACGCATGATGCCATCCTTGCCCATGCGGTATAGTTGGCCTGCAATTAACTGATACAACACTACATCCTTCATGAGTTTATGGGCTCTATCTTTCTTAAGGGCTTTGTCCAAAGGAAATCCATTGGCCAGATGGTAGCCGATTTTGGCCCACTCAGGGATTACGTCAATGAGGAATAGGGAAGCATCAGGAATATCATCTTTGACCCCCATCAGAGCTTCTTCATTTGGGATCCTTGAGAGGTGGTCGGCTAGGACATGGGTCTTCCCTTTACGCACTACGACTGTGAAGTCAAACTTCAAGAAGATTAGCATCTACCTAGGGATGTGTATCATCATGCATGGCTTGTTGACTAAATATAATAGTGCTTGATGGTCCACAAAAAAGATGAACTTGTTGGCTAACAAGTAATGCCTCAACTTTTTGACTGCATAGACCATGGCTAGGCCCTCTCTCTCTGTTGTTGTGTAATTGACCTCGGCATCATTTAATTGTTGGCTAGCAAAGTATATAGGGTGGTCCAGGTTATACTCCCCTAGTTGGGCTAACACACACCCGATAGCAAAATTGGAGGCATCTATGTGAACATAGAATATTAAATTCTAGTCCAGGGCTTGTTATACTGGTGTAGTGACCAGGGCTAGCTTTAGGGTTTTGAAGGATTTTTGACATTCCTCGGTCCACTCAAAGACTACTAATAGCTTGTATAGTGGTGGCCGAGCTATGTTTGCATAGAACAGAATGAACCTTCGGTAGTAGCCCATGTGGCCGATAAATTGCTGCACTCCCTTGGCATTTGTGGGGGGTGGCAATTATAGAATGAGATTGATCTTGTTGTAGTCCGGGGAGATACCATTCTTGGACACTATGTGACCAAGGATCACACCGTGTTTGACCCAAAATTGGCACTTGAGTGGATTCAAGGATACATAGTACAACTAGCACCTTTCCAGGGCCAGTTTCAGGTTTCTCAGGTGATCATGTCGAGCTCACACATATGTCATCCAAGAAGACTTCCACGAAGTCCCTTAGGTACTCCTTGAAGATGCTGATCATCAAGCATTGGAAGGTGGTGGCAGGCGCACTCGGGGGGGTCACCTAAATAAATTTAGTGTACCACGTGCATTCAAATGGAGGGGTATTTTAATCCAACTTTTTGGAAAACTTTAACAGAATTACAATAAGATGAGGGATTTTAAATTCAATTTTTGAAAAAAATCACTTAGTTCATAAGTAAAGGAGATTATTTTTATTGTGGGAGCAATTTAGTTGAGGGGTTTTTTTATTACCCTTTGAATGCACGTGATATATAGGATTTCTTATAGTAGTGAACCCCCCAAGCGGGCACATTGGTAAGCCTTACCCTTTGAACACACGTGATAAATAGGGTTTTTTACAGTAGTGAACCCCCCAAGCGAGCGCATTGGTAAGCCCAAATATCATTACTCTAGCTACATACACACCCCACTCGGTTGTGAAGGTTGTTTTGTGTTGATCCTATGGAGCGATGGACACTTGATTGTACCTAGAGAATCCATCCTTTTTTTTGGCAAAGAAAGGAACCTTCTATTAATTCTTGAAAGACTTCATACAAAACAGCATCCCCAAAGGTGCTAAGTTGGAAAAGGTTGAATGTTACAGAGAAACCCAACTCATTGCCTAGGGGATCTCTGGTCCTAGGGCTAATAGCCAAGTGGGGAGACTATACAACCAGCTAACCCTCGTGGAGTGACGATGTACAAAACTCTTGCAGGCCAAGCCTTGCAGAATTGAGCATGCCTCTTGATAGCCACTCTAGAGGTTGGAGTCCCATGCTCCCAGGTGGAGCGTAGAGTGTAGATGATATCTTGCCAAATAGCAACCATAGTAGCCTAGGGTGGAACCGGATGCTCACCCATCATGAGACTATAGCGAGCCACCCAAATGTTCCACGTGCTGATATTGGCTACCACCTCCCAAACTTTGTCCTCTCCGGAGGAGAAGGGGGAGCTAGGCTATCAAGAGGGACTACCTCATGGAGTGCTATCCTCTGAATGCTCTGACCCTGTATCCGGTAGGTTGGGTACATCTCATCAATCTAGAAGGCATGTCCTCCCTCAGTCAACCAGGCCACCATCCCCCAAGTGTAGTCCCTCTGAAGACTCTGCATACGGGTCATGATCTTAAGGGCTCCAATCCAAATCCTTGCTACTCTACAACAGCTCCAAAGATAGCGTGGGATCGTCTCCAGGAAACCAACAGAGCAACAATGGCACTGCCCCTCCACTCGTATCTTCTCCAACCATGGTCTGATGGGAAATCCTCCGTGGGTGGCCAGCCAAAACTGGACCATAACCGTGGCCAAAACTTGGAACAGACATCCCGAGGAACTCTCTGGGTCACCCAATGCCGCTCCCTTGAGGGGATCCACCTCAAAGAGTCCATATGAAGCCTCTTGCCAATCCATGTGGTGTGGCAAAAGAAGGGAACCTCATCCATTTGCTCAACAAGGCTGCCTCTGGAGGGCTAGAACCACTCTCTCGGATCCCACTAGACCTCCCTCAAGGGTCTACCCTCCCACAACTAGAGGCACCATCTGGGGGCATCCTACTTTGAGATACTAGGAGGGTCTATGTGCCACTCCCCCAAATGTCCCACCACTCTGAACATCTACTAGTGAATCCCATCAAGACTCCCATCCATCTCAATGTCTCTCTCAATGAGTGGATGAAGTAGGCCTCTAGGTCCTACATGGAAGAAGTCGAGGTGTGTGTTGCCTCGCTACATCATCATCCTCAAGGGGACACTAGTCTAAGAAAACTACCCCAACCAAATGCTACAGTCCCTCCAAATGCAAAGTGCCTCCCACCAAGACTTAGGGATGGCTAGGTCAATCTCTCTCATCTGCTATCCTGCCCCTTGTGGATGCGCTATGGTGCCAAGCCTCGCCTCTACCTCCATGGGTAATTTCCTCCATCTATCAAAAGACCCAGCTGGACAACTGTCCCATTGCACCCAACCAATGTGAGTTCGTTGTCCAAGCATATGCCCCTCTTGATCTCGTATCTTTGGGTGCCACATAAGGGGTTGATGCTCAAACTCATCTTTGCATCTGGGTGGAGCATGAATGAGATCCCTTGCTAGTCTCTGCCAAAACCTATGAAGGCTTCTCATCAATGGGGAACCCTTCCCTATAAGGGTGGCCTCTAAGAAGATCCATCTATGTGAAAGCAGCCACTATTCTGCGGTGTGTGGGGTGTTACTGAGAAGCCCTAACTATAAGAGGAGCTTGCAAGGCTCTACACTTGGGGTGAGGCCGTGAACAACCAACTTGCCTAGGAGGGCTCTGCTATGCATCTCCGGATCAATGATACCTAAGCCTCCAAGTGCCTGCAGCATTATCACCATATCCGCCAAGAGACTCGGGCTCTAGTATTCCGTGTGCCATTCGAACTTGCCCAAACGAAGTTTTGAACCAACCGTCAGAGCTGCCCAATGCATCCTTTATGAAAGCACTAACAAGAGGCAATATACCAGGCTGTTGCAAGAAGGACCTGGTTTGCCACCAAGGCATGACCTACTAGGGAGAGCTTGGTCGAGCTCCATTAGAGAAGCTTGTGTTGAACACTCTCAAGGACTGGGGTGATCTACTACTTTGCTGTAATGTCAATACCAACTTGGCATCCAAGGTATCTCATTGTCTGGACCCGCAGTATCCATCTGAAGCCAAATTCACTCCCCGACTCAAGAATCTCTTGTGTCTCCTCATAGCTCATGAAGAAACCTTTGGACTTTGTCTAGTTGATTCGCGGACCCGATCCGCGGACCCGAGGCCTTGCATTAGATAGCTAGGGCTCCCCTGACTCTCTTCAAACTCGCTTTGGTGCCCTCAACATACAAGGTCATTTCATCTGCAAACTCAGAGTCAAGAAGTTCCTCCTCCTCTCTGATTGGGAGCCTCAACCCTATGAGGCCTGCCACCTATGATCTCAAGTAGTAGCCCAAAGCCTCCGCCATGAACAAGAAGAGTAAGGGAGCGAGTGGGCAGCCCTGTTGGACCGAGTGATAGAGAGGAAAGGTCTTGCCCATGTGTCCTCTGATAAGAATCTGGCTAGAGCTCCTTGCATAAAGGGGAGAAACTCCTCTGTTCCATCTGTCTGAGAAACCCAATCTTCATATAGTACCCTCCAAGAAGGAGCTCTCCACCCTGTTGTAGGCCTTCTCAAAATCCAAGAGAAGGATGGATAGTCATTAGGGGAGAATTGGGGTCTCAAAAGGGCCTCATAAGGAATGGATTAAGAATGGATTAGTCCTAATGAAAGGGCTAAGGTAGGTCCCAAAAAGTCCTAACCCCCCTCACCTAGGTGGGTTAAGCCCACAAGTGACCCCACCTCTTACACAACTCTTACTCCTAGGTGGGAACCAAAAAATTCAAAATTCAAAAATTCAAATTTCCAAAATTTGAATTTTGAATTACCTGCCTCCTTCTCTCTCCTCCCTCCCTCCCTCCCCCTCCTCCCTCCCCCTCCCTCACTCCCCCTCCTCCCTCCCTCCTCCCCCTCCCTCCCTCCCTCCTCCCCCTCCCCTCTCCTCCCCTCCCCCTCCTCACTCCCTCCTCCCCCTTCCTCCTCCTCCCCCTCGCTCCCTCCCTCCTCCAGGCCTGCTCCTTCTGCCCTCCCCCTCCCTCCCTCCTCCACGCCTGCTCCTCCTGTCCTCCCCCTCCCTCCTCCTGCACTGCTGCTCCTCCCCCCTCCCCCCTGCTCCTCCCTCCTCCCTCTTTCCTCCTCCACACCTACTCCTCCTCACCCTCCACACTTGCTGGCCTGCCCCCCTTTCCTCCTCTTCAACTACTGGTCCTCCCTTCCCCATCCCTCCTCCTCCTTGCCCTCCCTCTTCCTGCGTGCTGCTCCTCCAATCCTTCATCTCCACACCTTCTCCTTCTCTACACTCCTTTAGTCATGGCACCATTCGAGGACATCTCCAACAAGTACTAGGTTCACTTAGAGTTGGAGGCTGAATATGCAAGCACACGTAGTCTAGGATTGAGGGGAGCTTCCAAAATCCACATTCTTCGTTCGCAAGGAAAGAAGCATCTCGACCTTTGGGTAGAAGGGTCCTTGTATCCTTTAGATCCTACCAACCAAAAGAGCCCTCCTTTCCATACAATGCATGAGCTAGCTCGGTTTGTTGGAAATGGACATGCGGGGATTCTTGGTTATTGCAATGGGTTAAACAATGCTCAATCAATGGCTATGCAAGCAAGCGAGATGCCCAGAGCCCAAGTAGAGATGCTAGCACATTTAGGAAATAGCACCATTGTTGCAATGCATAACTCTATGCAAGATCTTCAAAGGGAGAACCGGGATCTTTATGATAAAGCCAAAGCAGTGGACTTGGAGCGAAATGCATTGGACTTGGAATTTTGACCACAATTTGTGTACTCATTCTTTAATATCTTGCTTATTTTGACCACAATTTTTGTACTCACACGACGTTGGGGAAAGTGGGGACATGGTGAAGGAGGGGGGAGAGAAGGGAGGGGCAAGGGGAGGGATGGAGTGGTAGCAAGGGTGGGGGGAGGGGGGGATGGGGGTATGGGGGAGGGCAACGGGTGTGGGCGGGGCAAGTAGGGGGAGGGCAAGGGGGGGGAGGGCCACAAGGGTGGGGGGGGTTTGGAGGGGTTAGGGTGGGGGCAGGGGCACGATGAAACCCTAAACGTAATTAAAAGGGATGTCAAAACATGATGGGCCCTTATAAAAAGTTAAAAAAAAAACCCTAACTCTCATTATTCAATGGCAAGAGAAGAACATTGCTAGACCCACTGGATGCCGCCTCCACCCTTCCTCCTCTAGCTCCACCACCTCCATGGCATCTGTGCACACAAACCTATCTTGGTCTGGTGGTGCCTCCCTCGACTCTTGTGAGTCCTCCCCCAAGTCCCATGAGCCCCACTCCCCAATCTCCTAAGCCTTCTTCTCCTCCCAAGTCCCGTGAGCCACTCCCCAGCCCCAAGAGCATGAGCCTTCCCCTCAGCCTTCTCCCCAGCCTTCCCCTCAACCTTCGCCTCAGCCTTCCCCTTAGCCTCAGCCTCAGCATGACCCTCAGCCTTCCCCTTAGCCTCAGCGTCAGCATGACCCTCAGCCTTCAGCCTTCCCCTCAGACCTTCCCCTTAGCCTTCCCCTCAACCTTCCCCTCAACCTTCCCCTCAACCTTCCCCTCATCCTTCCCCTCCCCATGAGATCCCTCTCCCGATCGAACAAAATGTGTTCGATAACCTCCCGGATATAGAGAGGCTTCCAGAGGGTCAACCGACTGCCAAGAAGAGCACCATCTTCCCTCTCCCAGAGATACAACCAATGGCAGAGATGACCCCTGTGCCCATGAGGATGGTAAAGCAGACTCCGAGGAAGCCCCATCCCAAAGAAGGCCAAAGCTCCATACGTTAGCGAGAGGAGGACTCGGAGGACCAATGCAAACATGAGTAGCGAAAGAAGTTCAAGGCAGATAGGAGGCTATGGGAAGGTGTTTGGGTACTTATAAGGCCCCCACCAAGAGTCAGGAAGCCGTATCGAGCAAAACCAGAAGCGCGGGCCCTGAGGGAGATCATGCAAATGTAGAAGAACACCGACAACTTGATCCCATGTGCTCCCTTCCAATGTGTGGTACGGGAGATCGCACATGGATACAAGGATGATGTACGCTTCAGCACAAGAGCTATGGGGGCACTCTAGGAGGCTGCAGAGCAAGTGACCACCGCTTTATTCGAGGATGCCAACTTGTGTGCCATCCATGCAAAGCGCGTCACGGTCATGGACAAGGACATGGCTCTGGCGAAGCGGCTACGGAGTGACCCAAGTTTGAAGCCCTATATTCTCTTGTAGTCCACTCCTAGGACTAAGACCACCCCCTACCCTTGAAGGCACTATCTTGTATCTAAGGCCCAAGGGTCGATTTTTTTAAAATAAAATATATCGACATTCTCTACACTATCGCATTGTTGTATATTTCCCATTTCAATGCTTGCAATAAATGATCATTTTAAGTTAAGGTTTGAATTCTATCAAATCCTAAAGGAATTTCACCGTCACGCAGAAGGGAAAAGGGTCCGACACATTGCCAGGACCCCAGAAAGCCCAAAACCCACCACGGCATGAATTTGGGCATTCTGGCAGTCCAAAACATGCCCAATTGTTGTATATTTCCCATTTCAATGCTTGCAATAAATGATCATTTTAAGTTAAGGTTTGAATTCTATCGAATCCTAAAGGAATTTCACCGTCACGCAGAAGGGAAAAGTGTCCGACACATTGCCAGGACCCCAAAAAGCCCAAAACCCACCACGGCATGAATTTGGGCATGTTTTGGACTGCCAGAATGCCCAAATTCATGCCGTGGTGGGTTTTGGGCTTTCTGGGGTCCTGGCGACGTGTCGGACACTTTTCCCTTCTGTGCGACGATGAAATTCCTTCACCATCCGCCAAGAGACTCGGGCTCTAGTATTCCGTGTGCCATTCGAACTTGCCCAAACGAAGTTTTGAACCAACCGTCAGAGCTGCCCAATGCATCCTTTATGAAAGCACTAACAAGAGGCAATATACCAGGCTGTTGCAAGAAGGACCTGGTTTGCCACCAAGGCATGACCTACTAGGGAGAGCTTGGTCGAGCTCCATTAGAGAAGCTTGTGTTGAACACTCTCAAGGACTGGGGTGATCTACTGCTTTGCTGTAATGTCAATACCAACTTGGCATCCAAGGTATCTCATTGTCTGGACCCGCAGTATCCATCTGAAGCCAAATTCACTCCCCGACTCAAGAATCTCTTGTGTCTCCTCATAGCTCATGAAGAAACCTTTAGACTTTGTCTAGTTGATTCGCGGACCCGATCCGCGGACCCGAGGCCTTGCATTAGATAGCTAGGGCTCCCCTGACTCTCTTCAAACTCGCTTTGGTGCCCTCAACATACAAGGTCATTTCATCTGCAAACTCAGAGTCAAGAAGTTCCTCCTCCTCTCTGATTGGGAGCCTCAACCCTATGAGGCCTGCCACCTATGATCTCAAGTAGTAGCCCAAAGCCTCCGCCATGAACAAGAAGAGTAAGGGAGCGAGTGGGCAGCCCTGTTGGACCGAGTGATAGAGAGGAAAGGTCTTGCCCATGTGTCCTCTGATAAGAATCTGGCTAGAGCTCCTTGCATAAAGGGGAGAAACTCCTCTGTTCCATCTGTCTGAGAAACCCAATCTTCATATAGTACCCTCCAAGAAGGAGCTCTCCACCCTGTTGTAGGCCTTCTCAAAATCCAAGAGAAGGATGGATAGTCATTAGGGGAGAATTGGGGTCTCAAAAGGGCCTCATAAGGAATGGATTAAGAATGGATTAGTCCTAATGAAAGGGCTAAGGTAGGTCCCAAAAAGTCCTAACCCCCCTCACCTAGGTGGGTTAAGCCCACAAGTGACCCCACCTCTTACACAACTCTTACTCCTAGGTGGGAACCAAAAAATTCAAAATTCAAAAATTCAAATTTCCAAAATTTGAATTTTGAATTACCTCCCTCCTTCTCTCTCCTCCCTCCCTCCCTCCCCCTCCTCCCTCCCCCTCCCTCACTCCCCCTCCTCCCTCCCTCCTCCCCCTCCCTCCCTCCCTCCTCCCCCTCCCCTCTCCTCCCCTCCCCCTCCTCACTCCCTCCTCCCCCTTCCTCCTCCTCCCCCTCGCTCCCTCCCTCCTCCACGCCTGCTCCTTCTGCCCTCCCCCTCCCTCCCTCCTCCACGCCTGCTCCTCCTGTCCTCCCCCTCCCTCCTCCTGCACTGCTGCTCCTCCCCCCTCCCCCCTGCTCCTCCCTCCTCCCTCTTTCCTCCTCCACACCTACTCCTCCTCACCCTCCACACTTGCTGGCCTGCCCCCCTTTCCTCCTCTTCAACTACTGGTCCTCCCTTCCCCATCCCTCCTCCTCCTCGCCCTCCCTCTTCCTGCGTGCTGCTCCTCCAATCCTGCATCTCCACACCTTCTCCTTCTCTACACTCCTTTAGTCATGGCACCATTCGAGGACATCTCCAACAAGTACTAGGTTCACTTAGAGTTGGAGGCTGAATATGCAAGCACACGTAGTCTAGGATTGAGGGGAGCTTCCAAAATCCACATTCTTCGTTCGCAAGGAAAGAAGCATCTCGACCTTTGGGTAGAAGGGTCCTTGTATCCTTTAGATCCTACCAACCAAAAGAGCCCTCCTTTCCATACAATGCATGAGCTAGCTCGGTTTGTTGGAAATGGACATGCGGGGATTCTTGGTTATTGCAATGTCGGTCTTCTTATGTTTGTTGAATTGTTGCAGGATGCATTCGAGCTTGATGAATTCTCATCTCGATGGGGTAATGTTCGTAGCACATTTGGGCGAGATCATTCTTTGGCCCATTACCTTGGTAAAGTCGCAGAGCATATCGTGGTCTTTCATGGCAAATTTTCTCCTCGAGGTCCTTTGTTGCTGAAGTGCAAGGCATTGTCGCGCGCCATCGGATAGTCCAACCTTACTCGGAATGCTGACAAAGTCATTTTGGTACACCGCCTAGCTGCTATCAATGCCTTTGGATTAAAAATTCATGGCAGGGCATTGACGGCAACGGCTATGTCTTTGGCAGCAGGAGAGGAAGATGTTAGTGCTGTTGCAGCTAGATTTATATCTAGGAATCCACTAGGGGATTCAGAGACCCCATTCTTGATGTACTCAAACTAGAGAAGAAGAAAGATAGCCTGTGAGGCCTTATGTATATATAAACATTTAGCTAAATGGATACATGATTACATGTCTTTATTATTTGTTTTAAGTTATCATTGCTCGTCATGACTTCCATTGTATTTTGTTTAAGTCGTTGATGATATATTTTCTCCATCATTTTAATTGTGTTAATTTAAAAAATTTCTAGCCAATTTAGTATCATTTTCACCAATTTTGGGTATCAAGAGTTCATTTCTGTCAAATCCTGAAGGAATTTCACCATCGCGCAGAAGGGAAAAGTGTCCGACATGTCGCCAGGACCCAAGAAAGCCAAAAACCTACCACGGTGTGAATTTGGGCATTCTAGTGAAGGAATTTCATCGTCGCACAGAAGGGAAAAGTGTCCGACACGTCGCCAGGACCCCAGAAAGCCCAAAACCCACCACGGCATGAATTTGGGCATTCTGGCAGTCAAAACATGCCCAAATTCATGCCGTGGTGGGTTTTGGGCTTTCTGGGGTCCTGGCAATGTGTCGGACACTTTTCCCTTCTGCGTGACGGTGAAATTCCTTTAGGATTCGATAGAATTCAAACCTTAACTTGAAATGATCATTTATTGCAAGCATTGAAATGGGAAATATACAACAATTTGGGCATGTTTTGGACTGCCAGAATGCCCAAATTCATGCCGTGGTGGGTTTTGGGCTTTTTGGGGTCTTGGCAATGTGTCGGACCCTTTTCCCTTCTGCGTGACGGTGAAATTCCTTTAGGATTTGATAGAATTCAAACCTAAACTTAAAATGATCATTTATTGCAAGCATTGAAATGGGAAATATACAACAATGCGATAGTGTAGAGAATGTCGATATATTTTATTTTAAAAAAATCGACCCTTGGGCCTTAGATACAAGATAGTGCCTTCAAGGGTAGGGGGTGGTCTTAGTCCTAGGAGTGGACTACAAGAGAATATAGGGCTTCAAACTTGGGTCACTCCGTAGCCGCTTCGCCAGAGCCATGTCCTTGTCCATGACCGTGACGCGCTTTGCATGGATGGCACACAAGTTGGCATCCTCGAATAAAGCGGTGGTCACTTGCTCTGCAGCCTCCTAGAGTGCCCCCATAGCTCTTGTGCTGAAGCGTACATCATCCTTGTATCCATGTGCGATCTCCCGTACCACACATTGGAAGGGAGCACATGGGATCAAGTTGTCGGTGTTCTTCTACATTTGCATGATCTCCCTCAGGGCCCGCGCTTCTGGTTTTGCTCGATACGGCTTCCTGACTCTTGGTGGGGGCCTTATAAGTACCCAAACACCTTCCCATAGCCTCCTATCTGCCTTGAACTTCTTTCGCTACTCATGTTTGCATTGGTCCTCCGAGTCCTCCTCTCGCTAACGTATGGAGCTTTGGCCTTCTTTGGGATGGGGCTTCCTCGGAGTCTGCTTTACCATCCTCATGGGCACAGGGGTCATCTCTGCCATTGGTTGTATCTCTGGGAGAGGGAAGATGGTGCTCTTCTTGGCAGTCGGTTGACCCTCTGGAAGCCTCTCTATATCCGGGAGGTTATCGAACACATTTTGTTCGATCGGGAGAGGGATCTCATGGGGAGGGGAAGGATGAGGGGAAGGTTGAGGGGAAGGTTGAGGGGAAGGCTAAGGGGAAGGTCTGAGGGGAAGGCTGAAGGCTGAGGGTCATGCTGACGCTGAGGCTAAGGGGAAGGCTGAGGGTCATGCTGAGGCTGAGGCTAAGGGGAAGGTTGAGGGGAAGGTTGAGGGGAAGGCTGGGGAGAAGGCTGAGGGGAAGGCTCATGCTCTTGGGGCTGGGGAGTGGCTCACGGGACTTGGGAGGAGAAGAAGGCTTAGGAGATTGGGGAGTGGGGCTCATGGGACTTGGGGGAGTTGGGGGAGGACTCACAAGAGTCGAGGGAGGCACCACCAGACCAAGATAGGTTTGTGTGCACAGATGCCATGGAGGTGGTGGAGCTAGAGGAGGAAGGGTGGAGGCGGCATCCAGTGGGTCTAGCAATGTTCTTCTCTTGCCATTGAATAATGAGAGTTAGGGTTTTTTTTTTAACTTTTTATAAGGGCCCATCATGTTTTGACATCCCTTTTAATTACGTTTAGGGTTTCATCGTGCCCCTGCCCCCACCCTAACCCCTCCAAACCCCCCCCACCCTTGTGGCCCTCCCCCCCCTTGCCCTCCCCCTACTTGCCCCGCCCACACCCGTTGCCCTCCCCCATACCCCCATCCCCCCCTCCCCCCACCCTTGCTACCACTCCATCCCTCCCCTTGCCCCTCCCTTCTCTCCCCCCTCCTTCACCATGTCCCCACTTTCCCCAACGTCGTGTGAGTACAAAAATTGTGGTCAAAATAAGCAAGATATTAAAGAATGAGTACACAAATTGTGGTCAAAATTCCAAGTCCAATGCATTTCGCTCCAAGTCCATTGCTTTGGCTTTATCATAAAGATCTCGGTTCTCCCTTTGAAGATCTTGCATAGAGTTATGCATTGCAACAATGGTGCTATTTCCTAAATGTGCTAGCATCTCTACTTGGGCTCTGGGCATCTCGCTTGCTTGCATAGCCATTGACTGAGCATTGTAAATTATACTGAAAGAACATCAAAATAAAAAATATTGTTCAAACTTACCGCTATAGCGTCGTCGACTTCTCTCCCTTCCTCATTTGCAATGTTGATGGAACCAAGTGCTGTGTGATGTTCCATTTGGGAGGTGGACGCTTTCTCCTGACCTGTGTTGGAGGTGGAAGATTCTGCATGAGAGGGTTGTGCATTGTATACGGACCCCTCATTGAAACCAGCGTCATCATGAGAAAGTCTTCCATTTTCTGGTCTTCAGTACCTAAAACCCCAGGATCTTTGACACTTGTGTCAACATCGAACCCCAATAGGCCTCATCCTCTCATAGTCCAAAAAGAATCTCTATGTCATGGAGGAATACGTACTCTTCTACATCGATGATGAGGGGGGACAAGGACCATAATTCTGAGTTTGGGTCAATAGTCTCCAATGCAGATTCTTGCTCTACTGGGGGCTCTTGAAGTAGGCTCAATGCTTGAGCTACTTCCATCTCCTCTATTGGATCGTCAAGACTCTCTTCCATGTAGATGTTTGAGTCTAGTCTAGGGACGACCAGAGCATCAGTTCTAATAGAGGGGGTGCTAGACGATGAGGCTTCTTCCTCTAAATTTCCTTCTTGGAGAAGGAAGATGAATGTCATCTCCCATGAAAGGAATTTGGTGCCTGTATTTCCTGTGATCCTTGCGTCTAGGATGTCTTGAACTTCAACTATCCTAAACCCTTCATCTGTAAGGTTGTCACAAAAGCGGGCCAAGCGCTTTACAAACTTAGGTTCCTCTACGAACATATACTTTATGTAATCTATGGGAACCCATCTCTTTGAAGTGTGGTCAAGTGTATAGGCAAAATTTGAGAAATTATATTGCATGTAAAGGATGAGATCTGAGCTCGCATATATGTGCCTAGGACATCTAAAGTCCTATCAAACACTAAAAATAGCTCTTCCTCACGATCTGCAAATGCAGTTCGTGAGATGAAGTCATGGAACGCAGTTCTAGCTAAATCCATGGCAAATAGCAGTTGATGGAGGGAATCACTTCTAAGGACGGGAGTCTCTATGGCTCTCCAAATGTGAAAGTGAGAATGTGATGTAAAAAGGGCTCTTACCCCTTAATATATATCAAAACCATAAAAATTAAAATTAATCATAAAATCCCCAAATTTTTTGAAAAACATTTACTACCATGAACTAAAAGGAGAAAACATTAAAAGAAATAACATTTTAATTTAATTGTCCATCATCTTTTGAAGCAATAACTAGGATTTGATAGACAAAAAATTAAATGTTGCACTAGTCAAACACATTGTTAGCAATCTTCAAAGTTGCAGGAGGAATGAAATTGGCACTATGCATGCACTTCTCCACACAGTGGCTGATCTTACCACCATTTAAGGTAAAGTAGAAGGACTCTGACATGTCGTCCTCCATGACCAATAGGTGTTCTCGCACATCCCTTAGAGTCCATTGCGATGTGACATTAACACTCTTGAAATCTCCCTCTTCAACATCAATAGACAAACTTACCCCCATATTGTCTTCATCATTAGAGTCTAGGGGAAGCCACCAGCCATTTGTTTTCTTTCAATGCCTATACTAAAAAGCTAAATACAACATTTGGCAAATGGTATCTAATAATCACATTGTCTTTACGTGCATGACATTGAAACACATCACCCTTTTGGTCACATGATTTGGTTCCCCAATTCATCCCAAGTAAATCTTCAAGAGCATTTTCATCTACACGCTTGCAGGACCACATAGTTTTTGTTCTATGCGTATGTATATTCTGAAATAAAGAAGCAAAAATGTGCAGAGGCATAAACCAAGATAACCTTGCCCATTTGGATCCAAATGTAAACTTCATGGCCATGCCCACATCCTTTTGCAATCTTGTCCTTGTACAATTGCAATGTCCTCGAGTCCACATTACTGCAATCCATGTCTTGAAGTTGTGGTGGTGCAATGGTTTGCAGATGGCCATAGCTTGATGATGTCGTTGGAGTGATGTATGCTGCATTATACCAATAAACATTCTTCATTCGCAAGAAGGCCAACTTCTCCCTCGCATGCATTTGCTTACCTAAATCCTCATGAATCGTAGTGAACTTGCCTATGAATGATTCAACTGGTTCCCACTCCTTGAGTCCGAAGGGAAAACATCTGCCACCATGAATAAGAGCTCTTAGAAACCAAACACTAAATTTCCAAATGGACTCATTACACTTACAGGTGAAAAAGGTACATAGATAGAAAGGCTCACAGTGTGATGGTATCCTAGATTGATTGAATGATGGAGTGAAAGCCGCATATCTTTTCCCATGTAAACATGTTGCACTTTTGCGAGCCATCCTTTCTTCCCAAACTTAAACTTCAAGATGTGCCCCTTCCACTCATGCAAGATGTCACCTCTCTTGCTCTTGGGAAGCTTATGTGGACATTTGGCTGATCCTTTTATCACTATCCAGTCATTTAAGCTATAGGTGCAAGGGATCCACTCATCTTTAAATGCATTTCTGGTGTTGTGGAAGACACAAGAGGTCATAGCATTGCGTGGTCTTGTAGCCCATGCTTGCAGAGGTTGCAACAGCAAGAATGGGACTCCTACACAAGGCAATGCAGCTCCAATAGAGGCACAAAAGAGGGAGAAGGAGAGGGACAGAGCAGCAGCAACAGAGGCACAGGAAAGGGAGAAGGAGAGGGATAGAGCAGTAGCAACAGAGGCACAGGAGAGGGAGAAGGAGAGGGATAGAGCAGCAGCAACAGAGGCACAGGAGAGGGAGAAGAAGAGGGATAGAGTAGTTCCAACAGAGGCACAAAAGAGGGAGAAGGGAGAGAGAGAGACAGAGGAGCTACAGCAAGCAGGAGGGAGCAGAGAAAGAGGGGAAAGAGGGAAAATGCATGGGATTTGGTTCAAATCTGAGTGATTTGGCAGGCTCGACCAGAACAGTGGGGGGTAGAGGCCCTAAAAAGAGGAGGGGAGAAGAAAATTTTGCCACAAGGTCCCTACCATCCCATTGAAGGCAGTTTTGGGGTCATGTGGGGGAGGTGCACCTGGTAGGAGGGTCAAACATGGGTTAAGAGGGGGGGATGGTTTGGGTGGTCCCTACTATAATGGGAGCAACCAATAGGGGCTCTCTGCAAGCCTACCCACCCTCCACCTCAACATACCATTGGCCCACACCTTCTAGCACTCTCATTGGTACACCTCAAATCACTCTCTAATCCCTTGAAATAAGGAAATACTAATTGGAGGCCCTTTTGAGACCCCAATTCTCCCCTAATGTGGCAATGACTCCTCCCTAGACCAATCCACTACCTCCTAGAATGTGAAGATGTTGTCCAGGATGCTACAGTGCTGGACGGAAATGACAAAATATGAAGAGGGGAGAGGAGAAGAGTGGAGATGAGGAGAGAGGGCACAGCTAGAGAGCACACCACAAATGACTAACTGTACACTAGAATTAGTTGAAAAAATAGAATATATACAAACCCTTTTAGGGTTAGGGTTAGGGGATCTAACCCTTTCCTTTATAGCACTCTATAAGGTTAGTGCTATGCACATATGATCACGTGATGGTGCTATGCACACATGATCACATGATGTTGAGTGTGAACTCTCAACACCTTCCCTCAAGATCAACATCATGAAGTAGGCCTTCCCTCAAGATGATGATTCTCGGGAATCAAAGAAGGACTGAGCATTACATTCCATCACACCCCTTTAATGGGAATTTCCTTCCTCTGCATCAAACCAAGAGCTAGTCGGTGTTTCTCGAATAGCTCTTTACCGAGTGGTTTGGTAAAGATGTCTGCAACATTTTCTTTGCTATCACAATGCTGCAGTGTGATGTCACCAAGTAACACTCTTTCTCTGATGAAGTGCTCTCTGACATCAATGTGCTTTGTCCTGGAGTGATATACTAGATTTTTGGCCAATGCTTGAGCCGATTGATTATCACAGTATATTGTTGTTGGCTTTGACTCATCAAAGTAATCTGTTTCTGACAATATTCTTCTGAGCCATATAGCCTCACATGCACCTGTAGTGAGTGCTCTATATTCTGCTTCAGTCGAAGACAAAGAAACAGTTGGCTGTTTGTTTGACAACCATGATATAGCACCTTGACCAAGGAAAAATGCATATCCCTGTGTCGATCTCCTGGTCTCATGATCTCCAGCATAGTCACTGTCACAGTATCCATGCAACCGTGGATGACTTCCTCTGTATTCTATCCCAAATTGTCTTGTACCTCTGATGTATCTCAAGACTCTTTTGGCTGCATTCCAGTGAGACTGTTTTGGATTTGCCATAAACTGTGCTAGTGAGCTTACTGCATAACAAATATCTGGCCGTGTGATTGTCAGATATATAAGAGATCCAATGAGTTGCCTGTAGTATCTGTCATTGACTGTAGGCTTTTCTAAATCTTTAGTAAGTTTCAAACTCTGTTCCATGGGAGTGGCTGCAATCTTGCAATCTGCCATATGAAACTTCTTCAGGAGACTGTCAACATACTTGAGCTGACTCATGAATGTGCTATCGGAATCTCTCCAGAACTCAATTCCAAGACAATAGTGCATAAGTCCAAGATCTTTCATGTCGAACTCTGCAGATAAGTCTTGTTTTAGTTTTCTGATGAAGCTATCTTTGCTTCCTGTCACAATCAGATCATCTACGTACAAAAGTGCAATAGTAATATCTTCCCCTTGAACTTTGTAGTAGAGAGTATGATCTGCATTGGACTTCATGTATCCCAGATCAGCAAAATCTTTGTCAATTCTGCTGTACCAAGTTCTGGGTGCTTGTTTTAAGCCGTAGAGACTTTTCTTGAGATGGCAAACCTTGGTCTCTTTTCCTGGTTCAACATAACCGGCTGGTTGTTGCATGTAGACATCCTCGTCTAGATAACCATTGAGAAATGCATTCTTGACATCGAGTTGAGACACATTCCATTTACTGAGTGTCGCTAGTGATATCAAGAACCGTATGGAATCCATCTTTGCTACTGGAGCATAAGTCTCATCATAATCTTGGCCATATTATTGTGCAAATCCTTTTGCAACTAATCTGGCTTTGTATCTCTGAATACTGCCATCTGGATTGTACTTCACTTTGTATACCCATTTGTTGGCTATGGCCTTCTTTCCTGGTGGAAGGTCGCATAATTCCCAAGTGTTATTTTTATACAAAGCATCCATTTCTTCATTCATAGTAGTTTGCCATTCTGGCTTATCTACTACGTCTTCGAAGTACACTGGCTCTTCTGTAGCCATGATGGTAGTCATAAGAGCATAGTTGGTGGTTTCCACCTGAATTGCTTTGCCTTTCTGAGCATATGTCAATCTGGCTGGTGGTCTGCTTTCCCTAGTAGACCGTCTGAGCTGCTGTGGCACTGTTTGGGGTGTTGCTAGCAATTCTTGCTCTTCTTCATCAACCTGTTTTGTAGATGACTGTGAAGTCGATGCTTCTATCTTCTGTGTAGGTGAGGTTTTCCATTCTGATTCCTCATCGAAGATTACATCTCTGGAGATAATGACTTTGCGGTTGATGGGATCATACAATTTGTATGCTTTACTTTCTTCACTGTAGCCAACCATGATGCATTTGCGTGACTTCGCATCCAATTTCCTGCGATGATCATCATGTATGTGGGCATATGCTATGCAACCAAATATGCGGAGATGCCCAATGCGTGGCTTGTGTCCAGTGAATGCTTCATAAGGAGTCATACCTTGTATCGGTTCGGTAGGAAGCCGATTAAGCAAGTAGTTAGCAGCTATTGCTTCTGCCCAATACTGATTCGGAAGATGCTTTTCACTAAGCATTGCTCTAGCACTGTCTGCTAAAGTCCCATTCTTCCTTTCAGCTATTGCATTTTGTTGAGGAGTATCTGCACATGTGAATTGTCTTCGAATACCGTGAGTTTTGCAAAAGTTCATGAATGCTGAAGACATGTATTCACCTCCTCTGTCTGATCTCATGACCTTGATTTTTCTACCTGTTTGGTTTTCTACCATGGCTTTGAATTCTTGAAATCTGGCAAACACTTCAAATTTCTCTTTCAGAAAGTAGACCCAACAATATCTGCTGTAGTCGTCAATGAAGGTCAAGTAATAAAGTGAACCATTGATGCTGCGGGTCTAGGCATAACCCCATACATCTGTATGAATTAAATTAAGAATACCTCGTGCACGAGAGGTACTTCTGACAAAGTTGGTTCGCTTTTGTTTGCCGAAGCAGCATGCTTCACAAACCTTTCCAAGAAACTGTAGCTTCGGAATCCCAATTGCCATATTTTGATTCCTTAGATCCAACAAGTACTTGAAGTTGACATGACCATATCTCTTGTGCCATTTTGCGGATAGTGGCATCTGTTGCATTTGAGCTGACATGGCATGCTTATCTGGTACTGTAGCTAGCATCCTGTATAAGCGTCCTTCCTTGACACCTTTTGCTACTAGCTGACCTCTTTTGGATTTGTCTCTGATAGTGCATTCATCACCGTCGAAGATGACTTTGTAGTTGTGTTCCGTCATTTGACCTACTGACAAAAGGTTCTTGCTGAGCTTTGGAACATAGAGCACATCTTTGACTAATCCTTTTGTACCAGTGAAATTGTTCATAGGGATAACACCTGTCCCTTGAACCGGATTCGGTGTATTGTCTGCTGTGTAGATGACATTCTTTTGACCTTCTAATGGCTTCATTTCTGTGAGCCATTCCTGATGATTTGTCATATGAGATGATGCACCACTGTCGATGTACCAAGGATCCTGTTCCACTTGGTCGACTTGATAGCTGAAATCCTCTTTGGGATTGAAATCAGTGTCTAGGTGCATTGTATTAGTCTGATGCAATTCCTCACTTGCAAGAAACATATTTCCATGTTCATTTGCAAAATGACTGTGACTAGAATGTCCACCACGATGATTTCCTCTTCCTCGGGAATTCCCTCGATTGACTGCCTTGGTCATACTGCTTCTTGCGGCAATCTCTTTCATAGTGTCCAAACTTGTGACAATAGTTGCATTGAATGTTTGACACATTGGTGGATGCATTCCCTCATCCTTGGAATCTTCCTCGGTTGGAATGATTTCCTCTTTGCTGATTTTGATGTTGCTGAGGATGTTGCTGATGCTGATGCTGATTTTGACTTTGTTGATGATGACCACTTTTCTGATATGATCTACCTCTGTTTTTGCCTTTGCCTCTGCTTCTGTCTGAAGCGGTGAATGCCTGATCATTAGAATGACCTTTACGTGCTTGAATGGCCTGAGTCCTGAGTTCTTCACCAAGTAGAACTGACTGAAGTTCTTCCAGTGTTGGAATTTGCCGTTGGATGGCAATACTCTGGACTAGATTCTCATATCCTTCTCCTAGTCCATTCAGGATTACTTGAACCATTTCTGTGGGATTCATAGTCTCTCCTACTGCTGCAAGTTGATTGTTGTAGTGTTTGATGCGGAGTACATAAGCATGACCGGTTTCACTGCTGTTGCGGAAACTCTGGTTGATTTGGTTTCTCAGGGTGAGAATCCTGGATGTGTTCTTGGACTCGTAGAGAGCTGCGAACATATCCCATGCTTCTTTTGATGTCTTGACTGTGTTGAGCTGTCCTAGCATGACATCTTGCACATTCTGCTTGATCAGGTGATAGGCATACTTGTCTTTCTTATCCCATTCTGCTTGAGCTTGGCAGGATCTGCTACTGGTGTGGAAACTATTTGTGTAGATGTAGATCCCGATGTAGATCTCGTTGCTGGTGCTATGACAACAGATGGAGTAGAGCTACTGGTGGCTGGATCGGCCAATGGTCTAGGTATGGATCCATCGACATACTCCCATTTGTCCTGAAGCACAAGAATGGTCTCCATTCGGTATTTCCATGTACCGTAATTGGAGTTGTCTAACTTAGCAGATGCCTCCAGATTGAGGTTGCTAGTCAACATGGTGCAAACAATGTACTCAAAAAATGTCCTGGAAAACTCTGTATGAATCAACTGCAAATACACTGAAGATGCCAAGTCAAATCTCTGTACCGTCGGTGAAGATAGAACTGCAGTAAATAAGATCTGACCTGTGTTACAAGGCTTGTGGCAATGATGCCGGGAATAGCCAAGAGGCTTTACAAGGCTGAAAAAATGATGTGCACGATGCCGTGAGATAGCCAAATAGGCTTTACAATGGTGGCATGTGTGTGTGAAATCAAGTGCTATCTGCCCACTGAATCAATGATCTGCAATGCCTCTGAACTCTGAAGTCTGCTCACTGAACTGATGAACGTAAGGTTTCAGGTAATGTAATGATGTGAAATCGGATGTGAGCGTATGGACTGACTCCGAGTAGGTACTAGTCGGGAATTTCGGGCATGGCTTAGATTGGCAACTTGGGGAATTCAAAGCGTCCCCTCTATGGCGATCTAGTCTACTCTGATCTAGATCTAAACCAACCGTCGATCGATGAAAGAGCAGCAAATAATTCCTTTTCCTTTGTTCTTTTTAAGTGTTGGGTCAAATGCGTCGATGTAGAGGCAAATGTGCGTGAAGGAAGTGGTTTTGTCGGCGAGGCTCAAATGTGAGTGTAACTTGTGCCGAAATGTGCGCATGATGTAACGAGCGCGTAGAGCACGAAAAATCGAGCGACTTTCCTTTTTGGAGCCCCTCAAATTCTTCCTGGATCAAGAGATATGACTTGATCTAGGTGGAGGGGCAAAAGGAGTGCAAATGGTGCTCAATGATGATGTGTCACTGTGAGTCACATGCAGTGATGATGTGGCACTGTGCTTAGCAAGAGGTGTGCCAGTGAAGCTCTGTGCTGAGGTGGCAGGAGTGTGCACATGCAGTGTGTGCACAGTGTGCCTGGCAAGGGACTGTGCCTGCAGAGGGTCAGTGCTGACTGGACTGCTGAGGTGGCACAGATGATGTCAGCAGGGTGACGTGGCACTGATGACGTGGCTTGATGATGTGGCAGATGATGTGGCAGTGTTGATGTGGCAGATGACATGGCAGTGCTGACGTGGTAGTGATGACATGGTAGTTGACATGGCAGTGATGACGTGGTAGCTGACGTGGCAGTGATGATGTGGCAGCTGATGTGGTAGTGATGACGTGGCAGTGATGATGTGACAGCTGATGTGGCAGTGATGACGTGTCACTGGATAAGATGATGATGTGGCACTATGGATAAGGGTGCCACGTGGCTGATCCTTGACCACACCTGTGTGTGTGGTGACCCTGGGTAGATAAGGTTGGGGATAACTGCCACGTGTCGTAAGGACGACGATCGAAATCTTTGAGATTCTGACGGAATCTCAAAGATTCCGTCTTCTTCTTCGTTGGAGCTCTGTGAGCCTTGGAGATGGCGCCGTTGATGGACTGGCAAGGTCGATGGAGCCCGTTGGCTTGTTGGAGATGCTTGTAGATGCTTTTGGAGGAGAACGTGTCGCTGTAGGAGCGGCCGTTAGAGCTTGCCCGTGAACGAGGTCGTTGGTGAAGCTTCCATTGATGGCGGCTGGAGCTTCGTTGCAAATGGGTCTTGTCGTTGGCGTGGCGACAGAGGTCGTTGTGACCATCGAGGCCCCCGCAGAGGTGCCCGCCGTGAAGAGGAGGAGAAATGGGTTCCCGTCACCAAGCTCGGTCACCTCGTCAAAGAGGGCAAAATCCGCACCCGAAGGAAGGCGTTGTGAATGAAGGTCGGCTATAGGCCTTCCGGCAGTCGGGCTAGATGCAGAAGTTGGAGATGGAGCGCTTCGTTGTTGTAGAAGGCCACGTTGAGTGCGCATGAGCTTCCTCGTTACGGGCTTAAGGCTGGCCGTTGGCGCTGCCGCAGTCCGCGAAGGCTTGAAAGTCACGCGAAGGAAGAGGTACTGGTGCTGCTGTCGAGCGGCGCAATGAAGTTGTAGAAGAGCCCTCGGGGGGGTCACTATGTATAAACCCTCTATATCACGTGCATTCAAGGCCTATATTTAAAGTCCCTTATCTGTAAAAATTTTCATTAATAAAATGTACCCCTTTTCTATACAAATTTGTAAATTTTTTCCAAAACTATTTTAAATAGTCCCTTATGTATATTTATTTCTGTAAATTTTAGAAATAAAAAAAATCCTTCTATTGAACTCACGTGATAGGGTTACATATGATGAGTGACCCCCCCGAGGAAGAGCCTTGGACCTTGGCGATGATGGAGTCGTTGTAGCTAGTCGGCCGCCCTTGCTGCTTTGGAGTCTCTCTTTCTCTCTGATATGGAGGCTCTTTCTTCTAATCTCTCAGAGTCCTCTATTCCTCATAGAAATTCTCACACTTTCTCTCAGCATGAAGAAGAGGAATATCTCTCTCTCTCATAGGATTATGAAGAACTCTCCCTATTTTTCTCACAAAGATAATGGATGGACAATCTCTCTCTCACTCATAATGGAAGTCCTCACAAAGAATGAACGGAATGAATAACTCTCAAAGGAGATGACGAAAATCTTCTTTCAATGGACGGAAATTCTCTCAACGGAAGTGAACGGAAGAATCTCACAATCACTCAAGAGAACTCTCAATCTCACAATCTCTCTCACACTCTCAAGAATCTCAATGTCTCAACGGAAGACAAGGGAGCTCTGATACCATGACAAAATATGAAGAGGGGAGAGGAGAAGAGTGGAGATGAGGAGAGAGGGCACAGCTAGAGAGCACACCACAAATGACTAACTGTACACTAGAATTAGTTGAAAAAATAGAATATATACAAACCCTTTTAGGGTTAGGGTTAGGGGATCTAACCCTTTCCTTTATAGCACTCTATAAGGTTAGTGCTATGCACATATGATCACGTGATGGTGCTATGCACACATGATCACATGATGTTGAGCGTGAACTCTCAACAGGAAACCCGTCTATGTGTCATGGATGATGTCAGTATGATGGGGTTGTAACCACCACAAGCTCAAGACCTTGGCAAGGATCTTGTATGAAGTATCAAGTAGAGCGATCGGTCTCCTTTACCGGATGTCTGACCTATCTCCTTCTTTTGGGATCAAACAACCCTCCTTAGGGACTGAAGGAGGGAGCCCATGTCGAAATCTCCTGGAATGGTAGTCGAAAAGGGGTGAAGATAATCTCCCAGAAGTTTTGAAAGAAGGCCAGAGTCAAGGCATCCTCGCCAGGACACTTCTGGGTTGGGAGAGCCTTGAGGGCTTCCCAGAGCTCCTCATCTGTGAAAGGCTCCTCTAGTATGCTGCATAAATCTTGTGATCCCAAACTACCTCTTAGGCCACGATACCAGCTAGAGTCATCCTCTCCGTTTGAAAGAGCTGGTTGTAAAAAATTGTGGTCAGGTCTAATATCTTCTGTGGATCTTAGAGACGCTGCAGCTGTGTGCCTGCCAATTGGGGCCCAGTGGTCTAAAAAAATTGCTTCATCATCATGTCCCCTTGTTGTACCCACCAGGCCCTAGAAGAGTGATAGGAGAACTTAGCTCGCCGAATCTTCGTGTCCTGAAGCTCAAGGCGAGCGCTCTCGAACTTGCTACTAAGCCACTAAGAACTTGGGTCCTACTCCTTGAGCCGCTCTATGGAGGCGAGGTCTCTTCTTAAAACCCGCTCGTACTCCTGAAGAGTCCTCCTCCGCCTAAGGGCATGAGCCTGTAACTCCTCATTGCTCCTCTAGATCACCTCAACCACCCACAAAGCCTAGCCCTCGCGTGGTGTCATCTCTGATTGCTCCCAAATCCCTGCCATGACTTGTTGGATCTCCTCATCCTGCATGAGGTCCTTTGGAATGTGGACCCCCTTCTGGGGAAGACCTCAGCGGGGCTGATCTAAGTGAAGTACTGCTAGAAAGTGGTCTGACATTGTGGTACCTGCCAGAATCTCGCTAGAGCCACCTCTGTGCAGTGTGCAGTCCCCAACATAGAAGCGGTCTAGTCTCTCAAGCAGTCCATCATGCCTCGTCTGTCTGAAAGAGAAGAGGAGGCTGCCAGGTATTCTGCTGAAATCTGGCTCTCGCCACGGGTCTCTGCCACCACTGATCATGAAAATGAATTGCTCCCAGGTGCTACGCTTTGCTACTAGCATCTCAGAGAAGGCGGCGCCGCCCTGCATGTCTTCCCCAAACCCAAGTTGTTGAAGTCCCCTCCAACAATCCAAGAGTCTACATCGAGAAGACACTCCGACTCCTCCAAAAGGTGGGGCGGTGCTATTTGCACGCTGGGGCATACACGTTCAAGATCCCAATATTGGACTCTCCCGTCCTAAGTCCCATCCAAACTGCCCATCCTAGGATAAGCTCACCCTAATCATAGACCTATGGAACCAAAGTTTGTGAGACTGAGATACAGACCCCTCCACTCCATCCTACTATAGGGGACCACTCCTCCGGATCTCTCCCCGGGAGAAGGTGGTGTCATCATCCGATGTTTGCTTTCTGCTGAGAACATATTCTCCTAAATCAAAAAGATGTCCACTGTCCACCCTACCACTGCCCTCTGCAACTCGTATCATGTATTGTAGTTGACTACAAGCACAGTCGTGGAGCTTGTGCACATTCCAACTCACTATGGTTTAGCTCACAAGGATGGAGGTGCAAAGAGCAAGGCTCTCCTGTGAGTGGGTGCCTGTTCTTCTTTATGGGACTTTGTCCAGGGTTTGGAGGGCGATGTCCATGTCTGTGTAATGACATACTAGGGTGGATACTAGCTCAATGCAGATCTTCTATGCCCACTTCATCATGAAGGAGACTTCCACCCCAAAAAGCTCCGCACACTTTTGGAGGGGCCAGTAGTATGCCTGATCCACCTTTGACTCAAGCAAAAATCTAATATCTCCTACTGCCAAACCACACATTGGCTCCCCTCACGTGAAGCTCAGTTGAAAATTTACCTCCGCATCATGGTTGTGCTGAAACACCTTTCGGGTGCACTTCTCCAACACTGTGGAGGCAAACTAGAAACTCCAAACGGGGTGTCTCTGAGAGCCCACTGCACAGATCAAACCCCCCTTGGTGGCTGCAGGACCATAAGTGTTACCTCCAACGGTGGTAAAGGATAAGAGTTTGGGATCTCTAGATAATTCGAGGGTCCCAAACTCTAGAAGTCCCACAATAAGGGATGCCCAAGCTAGAGGTGGGGAGCTGCTAATCAGGAGGACGAGCCCCATCCCTCTGGCTCCCTCCCCAAATGGACCTGATGCTGTGATGAGGGAGCAGAAGGGGACATCTTCTTACCCTTGCCTACTAGCACGGGTGTCGAAGAAGGGGAGGGGAGGTTATAGAGGTGGAGAGGGGGGCGGTAGGGGAGGGAGGAGGAGGGGGTGGAGGGAAGGGGGCGGGTGGTGAGAGTGATCATAGCAGGAGGGGCGAGGGGGGGGGAAGGGGGGTGGGGGGAACCTAGGGGGGGAGTGGATGGAAAGGGGGGGAGGGATATGAAGGGGGAGGGGGGGAATAGGGGCGACCATAGGACCCCTTTTGATCAGGCTCACCGAGGTTCTGGATGTGCTCCTCCTCAATCTGCTGCCAGGCTAACGTCCACCATCGCCTCATCAGCAACTCCTGGGGCTAGATGTTGATGCAAGGGTGGAGGCGATGCTGAACCTTCATCACGAGAGGATCATCTAGCTGGGCAATGGCCCCTTCCTATTGGGAGGTGGATCTCCACATAATCTCCTACTGCTGTTGCTCCTCCTCAGGTGCCTCGTAGAGAACCTGTCTCTCTCTTTGCGTCTGGCCCTCTACCTATGGTGCTTGCGAGCCTATTTCCTTGGTTTCTTTTTCTTTTTAACCTAGGTCCAGTCCCCTTTTGAGGTTGTCACCCAGGGGGTTTGAGACTCCTGCTGTTCTTGTTTGAGGGGGTGCTGGACTCTGGTCTACTGACTTTGCCTACTCTATGAGGGTGGCGGGGTAGACGCTTGGCCACGGCCATAGGGCAAATCTTTGGCTAGGTGACCCATTTGTTTGTAACGAAGTCATTGGATTGGTAACCCAAAAATCTCCACCCACTGGAAAAGTGTGCCCCCTTCGAGGGTCTCTAGGAGGATCAACTCTAGGAGGGACTCTAGGCTCTTAACCACGGGTCTGATCCTAGGGACCATCATTTGTTACAACTAAGGTGACCGACTCTAGCGGGGACTCAAGCATGGTGCCAAATGCCTGACCAATGGAGGGGAGGATGGCTCGATACTCCTTTGGGAGCCCTGGAAAGCAGACCGTAATTGGAAAATGGGGAACATGGTGTGTTGTGTCCATGTCCTTTGCCACTATAAAGCCATGGTACCAAGGAAAGAGGTACACTAGATACGAGACAAGGAGGATGGGGCTCTGCTCTATGAGTGTCTTAGGGGAGCTCAGCTGAATGAGGAATACGCCTCTTCCATAGATGGTGACCTTCTGGATGTGGACACCCTCTAATGCCAAGCTTGCATGGATCCACTCTCACACCTATCTCCTTGTAAACGTGAGGCGCACAATAATGCCCACGATCGCCTTGTCCTAGAGGGACTTAACTACCTGCTGTACCTACTTCTTGTTAGCAGTTGGGGAAAGAAGAACCTTAACAGCTGTGGGATTCGAGGGTGCTACCATAGAGCCCCTCTGGCTAGACAAACAAGCACAAATGCTCCCACTGCAGGGAGCAAGAAGAGAAAAAGGGGGGGTGAGGAAGAACATCAGAGGGAGAGGCAAAGACAAGGTAGGTTGAAGGAAGGAGAGGGCAAGGATGGAGGTGGAAGAAGGAAGAGGGAAAGGAAGGCGAGGGGGGGATGGCGCAAGGCAGAAGAGCAGGGGGGCCAATAAGGCAAGGAGGTGGAAGAAGTGGTGGGGTGCAAAAGAGAAGGAGGGGGCGGAGGAAAGAAAGGGGGAGGAGAGAAAGAGGGAGGATAGAAGGAGAGAAGGAGGGAAGGAGAAGGAGAAGGTGTGGAGAGGAGGCAGGGCAGGGGAGCTGACGAAAGAGTGGGAGGCAGAAGAGGTCGGGGCATCAGAGGTGACGAGGGCCGAGTGGATGGAGCTGGCGAGGGGTGCAGTGAGTGGAGGGGGAGGCAGTAGGGGAAGAGTGCAGTGGGGAAGGCAAAGGGCTGCAAAAGGGGGGCAAAAGGGGTGGATGGGGCAAGGCAACGGGGCAACCAAGGAGCACCATGGTGGTGGCTCAGCAGCTAGACTTGGGGGGTGAAGCTACTTGACCAAAGTCAATTCTTTGAAATATGCATTGACAAACACATAGCTGAGATCCCCAGAGAATCCATCTAGGAAGTTATATGCTTCCTTTCCAGCTACCCTTTCCAGGACATGTTTTGTGAATGACAAGAGGTAGTGGTCGTGCCTGGTCGTAGCATTGACTTTTTTCATATCCACACATACTTGAATCTTTCCATTCTTCTTTAGGACTATCATGATGGGTGACACCCAGTATGTATGCTCGATCTCATAGATTAATCCCGCATCTATGAGATTTTGGATCTCCTCTCTCACTATGAGAGCATATTTGGGATTCATAGGGTAGGGACATTGATGCATCAGCCTGGCATTGTCAAGCATGGGTATCATGTGCTGCACGACTTCAGCAGGCACACCCTTCATATCTACATATTTCTAGGCCATGTAGTCCTTGTACTCTCGAAGGAGGGCTATTAAAGCATTCTCCTCATTGGAGGTGAGATCATCTACAATGAATACCGACTGGGGTCCTTGACCTTATGGTGCTAGGTTTACCTCCTTAACCCGAGCTGGGCCGTCATATCTCTCAGCCTGCTAGTATAAGATCTTGTGATCCTCGATCGTGTAGGCTTTGTAATGGGTAGATACCTATCATAGTTCCTCCTCTTCCACTCCTCCTTGGGGGGTAGTCGTCTTGGCCCTAGCAGAAGCCTTCGGGCTTTTGGATGTTGGGAGTTTTGGACCTGAAGGGGGTACTTTCATGGCACTTATGGAGCCGACTGAGGAGGTAACCTTGCTTACCCATGGTCCCCAATTGGAGGAGAACTCATAGTGGGTAGTAGTGGCACTAACATATAGCCAGTGGAGGTTGATTTGACCCATATTGTCCCCTTTCTCACCTTGCGGTGTTTGAGCATGTTAAACATCCTGAGGGGAGCCATCGGGTTCAACCCCTCGAGTTCAGGAGTTGTCACTTGGAACCCTATTCTCTCTGAGACATCAATGTTTCCCAGAATGTGCATCCAGTTTTGAGAGAACTCCTCGAGAACTCCGGCTTGGGGAGAGGGGCATACCAAAATTCATCTGCCTCCCTCTCATATTCTTCTTTCCCATAGGGTTGGAACAGTAAATTAGGGATACTGTCTAGTTCATTGTGCTAGATTCTATGACAAATAGTTGTTCTAGCAATGGGCAGGTCTTGTAGGTGCGCATGTCCACTTGCATGATTTGCTCCTCATGCCACAAATAGATGTTGTTGGTGCACCAATTGTGTATGAGTCCGGACATTCGCAAAAAGGGCCTGCCTAGGATGGCTTCATATCCTAGTTGCTAGGTAAAGTCCATGACTACGAACCTAATGGGTTATATAAAGCTTAAAACCTTATTGTTAATACCGGTGAGGACTCCCAAGGGTTTTGTAGTTCTGCCATCGACTAACTTCACTACTAGGTGGGTTTCCTCGAGAGCAATTTTTTCCCACCTCTCCCAGCATTCCTTGGTACCGACACTCACACCCGCTCCCCCATCCAAGATGGCATCCACCTTTTGGTTCTGGTAGGTTATGGGGATAGCCGCATTAGTATCATCACCTTTGAAATATTGGCCCAACTTATTGATGGGGACCTTGGGTAAGTTTTGACCTTCCTCCTGTGATTGATTGGCCTTGGGGTTGGTAGGTCTTGGGGGTAGGAATCATCCATTCCTCCAGTTGGATAGGTCTTGCCAAAGGGTAGGATTTCCTCTTAACAAGGAGGCGATTGGCATCTTCACCTTGATAAAGAGGAAGGATGCCAACCCAGCGTTATCACATGGTTCCTGAGAGGTCTCTCTACCCACTGATAGCAGATCCTCAAAACCGTAAATGTCTCCTTCTTCTTGTAGGGTCTACAATACTGGGTCCTCTTGGAACATCTGTTGCATCAAGTATGGAGCTTCTGATTTACCAGAGCTGGAACAATTCTCTTCTTCTACCCTTTGTGGTACCCTAAGTGCCTTTTCTCCTCTGTGAGTTGTCAGGTGGATTGGTTGGATGGTATCCAAACCTCTGCTATCCTTGAGTTTATGATCGAACTTGTCCTCACATTCCCATACCAAGTCCTGAGCCTCTATTACATATTGTTTTTCCAGGGCAAGTCCGAATAGGTTCCCTTATACTGAGGTGGGAGTGCGAGGCCTCGGGCCTGCACTGGCTTGTTTACATCCAAGTATGGAGGTAGACCCGAGTCACCCTAGGAGGGGGTCCATCTAGAGGCAAAAAAGGTGGTGAGGGTGGCTGTCTCCTCATTAGAGCTATCTTGAATGAGCGCTTGGTCAAATCCTTCACCTAACCGGATCGCCTTCTTGGACCTTGTTGGTCTGACCTAGTCTGTGGAGGTCTGAATGCCTTAGGATTTTGTGGCAGGGGCGCTTTATCCTTCCTTTCCTGTTTCTTCATTTCCTTGGCTATGGCTTCATTTCCCTGCCTATGGCTTTGGCCTACATCCTTGTGATGACCTTCAAGGGTTATGCTGCTACCTGTCCCTATTCAATACTTAGCAAGTTAATGCTAGTGCTCTTAGGCGGGGTGGCCGCAATTGTTGCTGGTCTTCTCAAGGGACAATCCTTGAATAAATTTTCTACTCTGCAACCAACACACAAGGGTGTAGGGTCTATTGTGGGTGGAACTGCCAGCATAGCGTTTGTTGTGGGTGGAACTGCCATTACAAAACCATTTTAATCCATTGTTGCTCATAGCTATCAGTGCATTTGTCAACATATATGAGCCATGGATGTTTTTATCAAAGCTATACTTATTTATTATTATAAAATCTTAGCAAAAGTTTATTGAGCCATGTTTTTTAGTTTCACAATATTGATAGAATATAGTATTCTTTTATATATTTTCTTCTAAAACTTGAAGTAAAAGATGTAAATCCTAGCGAATTTCAAATTTTTTTGCATAAAAGTTTCAAAACTTGGCGAATGCTTCAAAGATTTATTTTTATTGGGGCATACAAACTTTCAACACTAATATTAAAGTTTCAATTCTTAACGAAATTAACATGAAAAAATCATCCATGATATGAGCATACCTTACCATTTTGTATCAAACTTCATTGCAGTCATCACCAACACCTTTAGAATATCAAGGCACACTTCTAAAGCGATTTTGGCCATTCCTAGCATACTTTACAAAAATATATATTTTTTAATAGTTTCTAATAGTATTTATAATGTAAGTATTTTCTTAATATGTTATTTTACATTTGGTAAGTGTTGTAGTGCTTATTTTTGTAATATTGAAACAACATGAAGGCATAACATTTTATACCATAAGGGCCTACATCTTCAATTGTGTGTAGCGCCCCCTAGCCTCAATTTCCATAAAAGTCAAACCCAATCTCCTATGCTAGGATTGAGTCAGTCATACGCTTGTTCCCTATCCAAATTTGATAATACACAAACACCAACCAAGTATACATGTGGATTGTTGCCATCTCCATGTGGAACCATTGGCATAAGTGAGAGCTTGCCATCTCAATCATGGAGCATATATCCTCTTATTTTACATTATTCCTTCCAACTAACCATGCACATAACTAAGTTAGCCACCATATTATTGTTGTTTTATTTTCCTCCTAGATTTGGGATGCGAAAACATTCCTAGTCCCAAGATGAATCTAAATATGGAAGGGTTTGATATTGTGCATCCAATTTAACTTTTTGTTGCTATCTTCATTAGAGTTCATCGGCAATCTTGATCTTGTCTATTCATACACCTAGTAACTTGAAGAATTCTTGAAACCTTGGAAATGCACTTTTCTTCAAAATCAATCGTATATTTAAATTAAGAAATTTCATAGTATCATTTAATATTATCCACTTTTGCAACTCATCAAGTTCATGTACAGTACTCTCCCTCTTGCTCTAGCCTCATGTCCTGCTTGACTTTTTTAATTAAAAAACAAGCCCTAGTTCATGCAGATTTTGGAGAATACAAGAATACACTAAAATCCAATAAATGAAACTCAATTATAATGCAAAACACCACTCATCTAGAAAACAAGAGAAATATATATTAAATTTTGACGTCTATACAATATTTCTTGTATATAGCATCCGTGTAGCTAGTTTCCCTTTGACTACAAGTGGTTTCAAACCTTCCCATATGGAGGTTGGATCTGACTCCCAGTCTTGGTTCCACTTCAACTAATGTTGGTGGGTCCTCAAATTGCACTTTGTTGCTCAGATCCACAATCTTCTTCAATTCTAGTGCCATCACTAGTGCGGCCTTAGTGCCATCACTCGTGTGGCCTCTTTGACCCATTCTACCACTTGTTATTGCATTTCTTCCTAGATAGGCCACTGGAGTAAGTCGAGTCTCTCAGATCCAAACGAGGCTTACTTGATCAGAGTCAATAATCTTTGACCATAGTCAACCGCCAATAGATGCACTTTTTACAAAATATTTGCTTGCTTAGCTTTAGCTACTATTGCTGCTCTCCTCTGAGTTGACAAAACAGTGGGTTCACTGAAAGATTCCACAAGCTGCCCAACATCATTAACACCTGCCGAAGCACCCATAGCAACAACCGCCATGATTCTTCCTGCTAATTTCTCTCCAAAAGTAGATAGTGCCAAATCTCGCCTCACCAAAATACACTTGCGGGCAGAAGGGGGTACGTAAAGGCACAAGGGAAACTAGCTTTGAAAGTGCCCTGCACTTTATCATCTCCTCCTTCCCATAAGGGAAGAACAAAGTATGGAAGCACACTAGGCTATGGCACTCAAACATTCCCATGTAGTGTCCTAGTGTTGAATCCACACCGATGTTGTCATCTCGACCCCCTTTATGTGTCACAAACTGATCAACTTCGATGACGTCCTGAAAATTGAGATAACATAAGTAATCTTATCAATGCCAAACTAAGAACATACATTCATTCATATTGACAAAACATCATGAACTTACAATGTGGGCAGCATCTTGTTCATCCATTGCCAGCCAAGTTATATCGATGGAGCTTTTGCTCTCATCAATTGCTCGAGGTGGTGCCAATGATGAGACCTTTGCAGTATTCTCAACTCTTTGGCGTTTTTGCACCCTCTTTTCCTCCAATCTTTCTTGGACATCACGGAACTCTTTCTTTGTAACTGCTGCATTAGTAGAGTCAGGCATTTCCTCCCACACAATTAAGATCGGATGCTCCAAAGTGTTTGCAGGTGCCAAATCTGTGCACCTATCCAACCCCTTTTCTGGGTGACCTAAGTTACTAGTACTCTCCCAAGCGGAGAGTGCCCCCATTACTTCATCTTCTCTCAAATTTTTTATGTATTGAATGTCAACCAAAAATAATTATTCTCTATTTTCAATCAAAATATATGGAAGGGTTTGCATCAAAACCTCATCCATCATACCTTCTTCATCCTCTTTTTTGCTCTCCTTCCTCCTCTTCCTCTTCTGGCTGTCCTATGGGGGATGATGTCCCACCTCCTTTGGGAACCACAACCAACTCTGTCATCTACTCTATTTTTACTGTGTGCTTTCCCTTGTCCAAAGTTGCACTAGACCAATCTAGAGGAACGGCGGATTCCACAACCACATCGGGATTCTCCTCAACGTGAACATCTTGCCCTATTGCTAGAAGAAGAGGTGGCTCTACATTGATGATTGGAGGTGCATCTGTATCCTCCATTTCCAAAAGAATTACACAATAGGCTATTTCGAGGGATACAAAATGAGTTCCTATAGGACCCGCTTGCAGATCCAACTCTTCATCCTTGGAATTTTTTCTAAAACTTTTTGGACTAAGGAATTTGTAAATTCTCCACAACCTAAACTTGAAAGTGCTGTCAGCTCGGCGATAAGGAGATTCACAAGAACCCACTGTACTCTATATGTGTCTAGTCGGATCAGGTAAGGCTTGATTTTTTCTCTCACGTAATCTACCACATCTCTAAAGAGATCTAGATGCTTTTGGACTGTGCCGATGACATCTATCTGACGATCAAAAATGTCATACAACACTACCTCTCTACTCGAATGACGAGTAGAAGCGATGAAGTCATGGTATGTCTTGCAGGTTGTGGCCATTGGAGGTTTGTGGAAGATGGCAAGAGCAGGATGTCTAGGAAGTGAGGACAATAAAGGCTATGTCATACCTAATGGCCCTTTATATAGTTGACTTTAGACTCTTTAAATACCTTAAAGGTCCGACTATAATTTAGGTAATAAAATATTGGACAATGTAATATATTGGCCTAAATAATTTGCCATCATAATCCACTCCCGCCTCCCCCCACCACCCAAAATAATGGATTTTTTTTTTGGAATTTAGGGGGCCCTATGTTAGTACAAATGACATTACACTTAACAAAAACTATTACATTTAGTCAAAAACTATTACAACACAGTTTTAAAACTTTTACATTTATTCAAGTGCTATTACAACACACTTTGAAAACTATATCATATTTTCAAAACTATTACAACACACATCAAAAACTACTAATTTTATTAAGTATAGACTCATTGCCTGTACAAATGACATCACACTTCAAAAACTATTACATTTATTCAATAC